>NW_026137751.1:0-600000 GCF_019393585.1 Leptopilina boulardi | reverse complement strand
ATCAGCGACTAAATACCAATTTTCGTAAAAATCCAACTACTTTTTAAAAATTCGTCGCCACATTGGATCCGCCATTTTGAATTTTATAAATATGACGTTAAGTTCGTAATCAGCGACCCCAAAAACCCCCGAGTAACAAGATTCAAGCAAATCTGCCATTATTTAAAAAAATTTTCCTGTCATTTAAAATCAGCTATGTTTTTTGAGGTTATGTCAAAATCCTGACGTGATGGAGCTAAACGGACTTCAGATTCGTGTTCAGCGCATCAAAATACATCATGAAATGTTGGTCTCATTCCCCGGCCCGGGTACTTTTTTTTGTGTGGCTGTGTTATCCAATACCAAAAAATTTTCCCAAAAGCCAGTTTCCACTATTATCAAACAATCAATATTTTTGTTGCATTATCAAAATATATTCAATACTAATGTTATCCAATATCTTTCTTTATCCTCAAAATCGTAATATCTTTAATGCCAATGTTATCCCATACCAAAAAACCTAAATGGATTCATGTTTTTTTATATGAAACATTTAAGACAACCAAAAGAAACAAATATCTTCTATACCAATATTATGCAATATCCATATTTTATGTATAAAAAAATTATTCAGTAATCAATGTTTTATCTTCAAAATACATATATAATTATTAATACTATACAAAAATAGGAATATATTTTTTGGGCCTAATACAAAAATGAAAAAGACAAATATAATATAAGAAGATTCAACACATGCAGTGAGTTATTGATCGAAAAATTTCAGAAAAATATTATAAACTATATAATAATCAAGTTAAGTTACCTGAGACTATTAGAAGCTTTTTTAGCGACACTACTACAATGTTGTTGCAACGGTAGACGGTTGCTCTATGTTTATCTTACATCAGCAGTAGCCGTTTCACTCCATTGAGGAGAAGTGTTATACCCCCACTCTACCAACCCGGGCCTATGTTAAGTTCTCACGTGAGGCAGATATTACGGTAGGCCTGAGTGGCGTCCTCGGGGATAAGTGTTGGTAAGTTAAGTATGGATACACCAATTCCACTCACGGGGATTAAACGGTTATCATCTATATCGCATATGCAATAATAAAAAAAATTTCCCTCAACCCAAGGCTATTGAGACGAATCTAGCGATCACGGATTGGGTCCTGAAAAGGGAAGTGGTATACCCTCACTCTATAGGACTCTCCCTGGCTCAGACCTCGAGTAAGTCAATTACAGCGAGGACCTGTGTGGCGTTCTCGAGCTTAATGACAATATTATTTTATGACGCTTAATGAGTTTTTCAAAAAAATTATAAAATTTTTAAATATAAACATTGTTTACTTTATTTTGACATATTCGTTATCCTCAGAAGTTCACGATTACGAGCACCAATAATAATAAATGTTAATATTGAAAAGTTTTATAATTTTAGTTTAATTCAATAAACCTACATGATGTGTTTTAAACCGATTTAACCCAAAACTGCTGGCACCAAAAATTTTCTTCTTGCTTTTTATTCTCCAGTACATATAACCACATGGTGATTGTTCGGGCCGGGCTGGTAAAGTGGGGTACACAACTTTGCCTTACAGGACAGTATTTAAAAAGTCATCGACCATCTTACGAACCCTCAACCGAAGGCTGTTTTGACAAAACAAATTTTAGGTAGAAACCCTCGAGAACCCTAATTATCAAAGCAAAGATATTTATTTATATATAATCTAATAATAATGTGAAATTCAAGTGCTAAGAAAATGTGAATGAATGACGGAAGGAATGAATACAAAGATTATTATAAGATAATAATAATAATAATTAGAGAAGGTGATAAACATATTCAAATACTTTTTAGCGGTAATAACAATTATGGTCATTGGATTTGTGTCTATTACGATGGAGTAAGGCTTTATATTTTTAATAGCCTTAATGAGGGGTATTAAAATATGCACCAAATGCAATGTTTAATTAGATTGTTCTCTTAAAAACCTACAGTAGTTTTTGTAGTTGTTGATCAACAACCTTTTGGTAGTGTTGAGTGTAAAGTACACGGAGGAATAGTAAGGAGACCGATCTCTGCGTTTGAAAATGTCAGAAAAACATGTACGATAAGTGCCACCCGCGTGGAAATGGAAGTATGGGCAAAAGATGGCAAAGTATGGCAACAGTATGGCAAAAGTATTGCTAATAAGCGAATCCCATAGTTAAAGTATGGCTTCAAAAAAGCCATTTTTTCAATCTTTCAACTATGGGCGAACTATGGGTTAAGTATGGCGAACTATGGAAGGCAAAAAAAACATTTTTTTTCAATTTTCCAACTATTAGCTAAGCTTGGCCAACTATGTGAGGCAAAAAATCATTTATTTACAATTTTCCAACTATTGACTAAGTTTAGCAAACTATGTGAGGCAAAAAAATATCATTTTTTCCAATTCTTCAAATATGGGCGAACTATGGGCCAAGTATGGCAAAGTATGGGAGGCGAAAAAAACACTTTTTTTAAATTTTTAAACTATGGGCGAACTATGGGCCAAGTATGGCGAACTATGGAAGGCAAAAAAAATCATTCTTTTCCAATTTTCCAACTATTAGCTAAGTTTGGACAACTATGTGAGGCAAAAAACCATTTTTTCCAATTTTCCAACTATTGGCTGAGTAAAAATATGATTTTTTTCAAATTCTCCAAATATGGGCGAACTATGGGGAAAGTATGGCAAAGTATATGAGACGAAAAAATTATTTTTTTCCAATCTTCGAACTATGGGCGAACTATGGGCAAAGTATGGCGAAGTATGGGAGGCGAAAAAATCATATTTTTCCAATCTTTGAACTATGGGCAAAGTATGGCGAAGAATGGGAGGCGAAAAAATCATTTTTTTCGAATCTTTGAAATATGGGCGAAATATGGGGAAAGTATGGGAAAGTAGGGGAGGCGAGAAAAACACTTTTTTCAAAATTTTTGAACTTTGGGCGAACTATGGGCCAAGAATGGCGAAGAATGGGATGTGAGAAAAACACTTTTTCAAAACTTTTGAACTATGGGCTAAGTTTGGCCAACTATGGGAGGCAAAAAAACAATTTTTTTCAATTCTCCAACTATGGGCGAACTATGGGCCAAGAAAGGCCAAGTATGGGAGGCGAGAAGAATAGCTTTTTCAAAATTTTTGAACTATGGGCCAAGTATGGCATTTTGCATCCCATAGTTCGCCAAACTTAGCCAATAGTTGAAAAATTGAAAAAAAATTGTTGTTTTGTCTCCCATACTTCGCCATACTTGGCCCATAGTTCGCCCATAGTTCAAAGATTAGAAAAAAATGATATTTTCGTCTTCCATACTTCGCCATACTTTGCCCATAGTTCACCCATATTTGTAGAATTTTCAAAAATAAATTTTTTTGCCTCACATAGTTGACCAAACTTAGCTAATAGTTGGAAAATTGGAATAAAATGATTTTTTTTGCCTTCCGTAGTTCGCCATACTTGGCCCATAGTTCGTCCATAGTTCAAAAATTTAAAAAAAAATTATTTTCTCGCTCCCCATACTTCGCCATTTTTTGCCCATAGTTCAAAAATTTTGAAAAAAGTGTTTTTCTTGCCTCCCATACTTCGCCATTCTTGGCCCGTAGTTCGCCCATAGTTCGAAGATTGGAATAAAATTATTTTTTCGCCTCATATACTTTGCCATACTTTCCCCATAGTTCGCCCATATTTGGAGAATTTGAAAAAAATCATATTTTTACTCAGCCAATAATTGGAAAATTGGAAAAGAATGATTTTTTTTGCCTTCCATAGTTCGCCATACTTGGCCCATAGTTCGCCCATAGTTCGAAAATTTAAAAAAAGTGTTTTTTTCGCCTCCCATACTTTGCCCATAGTTCACCCATATTTGTAGAATTTTCAAAAATGATTTTTTTTGCCTCCCATAGTTCGCCAAACTTAGCCAATAGTTGGAAAATTGGAAAAAAATGATTTTTTTTCTCCCATTGTTGGCCAAACTTAGCCAATAGTTGGAAGATTGGAAAAAAATTATTTTCTCGGCCCCCATACTTCGCCATTTTTTGCCCATAGTTCAAAAATTTTGAAAAAAGTGTTTTTCTTGCCTCCCATACTTCGCCATTCTTGGCCCATAGTTCGCCCATAGTTCGAAGATTGAAATAAAATTATTTTTTCGCCTCCCATACTTTGCCATACTTTGCCCATAGTTCACCCATATTTTTAGAATTTTCAAAAATGATTTTTTTTGCCTCCCATAGTTCGCCAAACTTAGCCAATAGTTAGAAAATTGTAAAAAAATAATTTTTTTTTCTCCCATTGTTGGCCAAACTTAGCCAATAGTTGGAAGATTGGAAAAAAATTATTTTCTCGGCCCCTATACTTCACCATACTTTGCCCATAGTTTGAACATTAAAAAAAAACGATTTTTTCGCCTCCCATTCTTCGCCATACTTTGCCCATAGTTGGCCCATATTTGGAGAATTTTGAGAAAAATGATATTTTTTTGCCTCACATAGTTCGCCATACTTAGCCAATAGTATGGCGAACTATGGAAGGCAAAAAAAATCATTTTTTTCAAATTTTACAACTATTAGCTAAGTTGGACAACTATGAGAGGCAAAAAATCATTTTTTTCCAATTTTCCAGTTGGAGAATTGGAAAAAAATAATTTTTTTCCTCCCATAGTTCGCCAAACTTAGCCAATAGTTGGAAAATTTTAAAAAATGATTTTTTTGCCTTCCATACTTCGCCATACTTGTCCGACAGGTCGCCCATAGATGGAGAATTGGAAAAAGAATGATTATTTTTGCTTCCCATAGTTCGCCAAACTTAGCCAATAGTTGGAAAATTTGAAAAAAATCATTCTTCTCGCCTCCCATATTTCGCCATACGTGGACCATTATTTGCCCATAGTTGGAAAATTGGAAAAAAATGATTTTATTTTGCATCCCATAGTTCGCCAAACTTAGCCAATAGTTGAAAAATTGAAAAAAAAATTGTTGTTTTGTCTCCCATACTTCGCCATACTTGGCCCATAGTTCGTCCATAGTTCAAAATTTTTAAAAAAAGTGTTTTTCTCGCCTCCCCTACTTCGCCATACTTGGCACATAGTTCGCCCATAGTTCAAAAATTTTTAAAAAAAGTGTTTTTTTCGCCTCCCATACTTCGCCATACTTTGCCCGTAGTTCGCCCAAAGTTTAGAAATTTTGAAAAAGGTGTTCTTCTAGCCTCTCATACTTCGCCATTCTTGGCCCATAGTTCGCCCAAAGTTCAAAAATTTTGAAAAAAGTGTTTTTCTTGCCTCCCATACTTCGCCATTCTTGGCCCATAGTTCGCCCATAGTTCGAAGATTGGAATAAAATTATTTTTTCGCCTCATATACTTTGCCATACTTTGCCATACTTTCCCCATAGTTCGCCCATATTTGGAGAATTTGAAAAAAATCATATTTTTACTCAGCCAATAGTTGGAAAATTGGAAAAGAATGATTTTTTTTGCCTTCCATAGTTCGCCATACTTGGCCCATAGTTCGCCCATAGTTCAAAAATTTAAAAAAAAGTGTTTTTTTCGCCTCCCATACTTGGCCCATAGTTCGCCCATATTTGAAGAATTTGAAAAAAATGATATTTTTTTGCCTCACATAGTTCGCCAAACTTAGTCAATAGTTGGAAAATTGGAAAAAAATGATTTTTTGCTTCACATAGTTGGCCAAGCTTAGCTAACCCTACCGAAAGAGTGGTACTGGAATGGTACTGAATTGGGCTTGGCTTGAGTTCCACTTCAGTACCACTACCTGATAACCCATAAGAAGACATTTTTAAAGTACTTTAACAATAGTTTTAAAGGTATACAAGATCAACAAACCGTCTCTCACGATATACGTGTAAAACAACAAAAAAAAACATAATAGTCTGTAGAAAATTTCTGTTGAGTTTGAAAATTATATTGCAATCCCTCCTTGAACAATAGACCCGTAGGTCCTTTGTTGAAGGATTAAAATTTTAACCCGAGTTTTATTGCTTAAAAAATTTGTAATTTTAATAACTCAACTTAAAAAAATATATATTCAGATTCGTTAATATTTCCAGATTATGAATATCTAAAATTTATCATAAAATAATTACATTTAAAAAAGTTATAATTTATCTCGTATACCTTAAGTTTGATAAAAAAATGAACATCATTTTTGAATTTAGCTGACAAAGGAAATATCATATGCATAATAATGTATGAAAATAATATAAATCCATGAAAAACAAATATAATATTGAAATAAATATAAAGTTTTAGTTTAAACATATTGAAAAAGCTAGTTGCTTTTCACTTTTATGAGGGTATTAACGGTAACTCTACCCTTTTCGCAGGTAAATTTCCCAGTTCCATTTCAGTACCAAAATGCACCAAATTAGTACTGAGTTGGTACTGAGATCTCAGTTCCAATTTCCCAGTACCAATCCAGTACCACCCTTCCGGTAGGGAATAGTTGGAAAATTGGAAAAAAATGATTTTTTTTGCCTTCCATAGTTCGCCATACTTAGCCCATAGTTGAAAGATTGAAAAAATGGCTTTTTTTGAAGCCATACTTTAACTATGGGATTCGCTCATTAACAATACTTTTGCCATACTGTTGTCATACTTTGTCAGCTTTTGGCCATCTTTAACCCATAGTTGGCCATACTTTGCCATCTTTTGCCCATACTTCCATTTCCACGCGGGCAGGTTCAGCGCATTGTTCTCAACCACCAAAGTAGCTGAGCATGCGCATTGGACCTCAATTTTGACAGATGAAAAGTGTGGTGATGCGATATACATATATGTCACAAAAAAAAATCTTAGTGTTCAGTGTTTATTTCCGAAATTTTATTTATCATTGTGATATTGTATCTCCAAAATCATGTGTAAGTATATAATAATGTATGCTATTGGAATATTTAAAGTGTCAATAAATTGATGTAATTATTAAAAGAATAATGGAGCCATAGTAATTACAAACATATTATTTATTATGTATGTCAAGAAAAAGATTTTTCTTACATCGTGGCACACAGCACGACATTTAAAAAAATACAATAATAATTATTAAAATAATAACAATAACACATAACCACTTCATCACAACACGCATGGAAGACTTGAGAAATATACGTCAGCCAGATCTCACTCGCACACTTTTTGCGAGAGAAAGGGACAGCATATGGCTAATGCGCATGCTCAGCTACTTTTGTGGTTGAGTAGAATGCAGTGAAACTGGCATTTATCGTACATGTTTTTCTGACATTTTCAGAAGCGCTACTACAGCAAGATCGGTCTCCTTACAATTCCTCCGTGGTAGAGTATATGCAATAGCATTTGCAACATCTATATTTTTTAACGTAATGCCAAACAGCGTAAATTATGAAACTGATAATAACAGAATGAGAAATCATTTAAAGTCAATGTTTGAAAATAATCGCTTAAATCATTTTCTGGCAGTAAGAACGTCTCATAATAGGAATTCGATAGTAATGAATGATTGGAACCGTCTTTTCATAAATCGAGCTCAGGAACTTAAAAATAATATTTTAAACACTTGTTCTGTTTTTATTACTTTTCCCAATAATAATATTAACAGAGTTACATTAAAACAAGATTTAGAAAATATACATTCTCTAAATGACACTAGTGAAAAGAAAATAATTCATACAACTAATAATAATATGAACAAATTTTCACCTCTTGAATATTCAGAAATGAAAAATTTCCTGAGTGAAGAAAAAGCGAGCAATTAAAGAGAAGGAAAGAAAAAGGATTGCAATGCGCGAAGTTACATGTGAGCAGAAAATAACACAGGCACACAAAAAGTAAAATGTGGTTTGGCCGAGATACTACACTAGTCTATTTTCATGTATTTTTTCACGCTGAATCCAAATTCGAAGTCAGAATTGACAGATTGGCTCAAATTTTGAAGATAATTTCAAAAAACTGATTTTGAGTATTTTCAGTTTTTTGTTACTTGCGTTTTTTTGCAATCAACTCAAAAATTTGAGCGAATCTAACAATTCTGACTTTGGATTCGGATTCAGCGACAAAAAATACATGGAATTACACTATCGCAGTGACATTCAAAAATTTTTTTACTTTTTGATTTTATTTTTCTTTCTGAGCAGTTTTTTGAGTTTATCTAAAAATAAAAAACAATCTGATAATTCTGACTTCGGATTCGGATTCAGCGTGAAAAAATACATGGAAATAGACTAGTGTAGTGTCTCGGCCAAACAGCTTTTTATTTTTTGTGTGCCTGTGTAATTAGACAGGAGAATAATAGATTGAGAAAACGTAATCGTAATGAAACAGAAAGAGAAATACAAAAGAAAGAAAGCAAAAAAAAATTTGATATGCAAAAAAAAGAAATTATCTATAGAAACTAAAGATGAAAAAAAATACGCAAGGATAAAAATTTGGCACGTAGGAAAAGAAAAATATCAATGGAAACTCAAGATGAAAAGAAACTGCGTCAAGAAAATAATTTGTCATGTGAGAAAAACAAATTTTTTACTGAAATGGAAGCTGAATAAAAAATGTGCCAAGAAAAGAATTCGGCATGTAAAAACTAAAATCGGAATAAAAAAAGAAGTGTAGGAGTTGCAATAATGTCCTTTAAAGAGTTCGATGAAAGTAAAGTTCCACATAATTATTTAGGTTTGATGAATACAGAATGTAAGTATTGTAATGCGTTACATTTTCTGTGTGAAAGACCTTTAGATAGATTATTTTTTATATTAATTATTAATTATTAATCAATCATTATTAATTATTAACATATATTTTTTTAATACTATTAGTATTAATATGTGTTGAATGTCAAATAATATAAGTGATACAAAAAGGAACAATTTTGTAAAAAAATTTAAGAAAATTGTTCCTCTTCGTATCACATATATTATTTGATATACATCACATATTTTTTAAACATTTGTTTTTATGCCAAATAAGTTCGCTTCGTGTACGGAACCCTCAATTTCGGTGCGAGTGTAACTAGCACGTGTCCGATTTTTTTATTTTAGAGTTATAACGACTGAAGAAATAAACTTAAGGAAAAAGTCTACATTTCCACTTTTTATCATGTTTATTGAATTATTTCTATAATCTACACATAAAAATACGTAAAAATGTATAAATTTGAAGCCCTTTAGATAAAATTTTATTTTTTATTGGAAGAGAAAATTCATGATTTATTCTAAAATATACAGTTTTTTCTTCACAGTACCAGAAAAATAAATTCCAATCGTCCTTGCTATATTTTGTTTGTAATTTACACGTAAAAATGTATAAATTTGAATCACTTTAGATAAAAAAAATTTTTGATTTGGTGGAAAAATACATTTTTTCCCAAAAATTATTTTTCTTAAAAAATTTGATAAAAATTTAACATTAACTCCAATTGTGCTTACATTTTTTCGCTGTACTTTTCACGCAAAATACATTTATACAGCAAATATGAACACTCTGGCTTGAATATTGTGTGCGCCAAGGAGATTAAACCATTTTCTTTAAATCTTAGATAAAAAGTTAATTATCAACGCCAATGGAGACCATTTTTTTCTGAATTTTTCACGTAATAATAAATTTATATACTAAATATGAACTGTATGGGTTGAATATTTTTTGCGCTAGAGAGATTAACCGACTTGCTGATGTCCTAGAGTACTGCAATTTTTTATGCATATTCAGAACTGACAACCACACAATAATCCATGTTTAATTTTTACCTACAGAACTAGGTTGCCTATGATGGGTATACTTTAGGATCATCGCCGAGAATTTAGCTCCAATTTTTTTTAATGGTTTTGGCATTCATATTTGAGGTTGGAGAAAATATCCTTAACACTTAGACAACCAGGTCGTCGATAACGGGTATACCTGGAGATCATCTTCGAGGATTTAGGTCAAATTTTTCGTTAATTTTGGAAAATTTATAATTTTTTATTTTAAACCAATATACCAAGAGTGATTTTTATCTTAGAATTACTTATATTCCCAAGAAGCACGTAATATATCCTCAATATCAAGGTAATATTACACGTGATATTCTTAATATAACGCTGTAATATTACAGTAATCTTACAGTGATCTTAAAATGTCCGCCTCAAGGTAATATTACCGGGAATATTACTGTAATATTAACGGTAATATTACAGTAATATTAACGGTAATATTACAGTAATATTAACGGTAATATTACAGTAATATTACAGACTGATTTGAGTTATTCATAAAGCATAAAAAACGTAAATATATTATAAGTCAATTTGGCTTGTTGGTAAAACTCTGGACTCGTGTGCTTTGAGTTCGGGGTTCGATTCCCTGGATGGGTAGATTTTTTTCGTAAAGAAATGTTCCCATAATATTACTGTAATATTCTCTTGTAATATTACCTTAATATTACGGTATAATATTACTGTAATATTACCTTAATATTAGCGCGTAATATTACAGTAACATTACCGGTAATATTACCTTTAGGCGGACATTTTAAGATCACTGTAAGATTAATGTAATATTACAACGTTATATTACGAATCTTACATGTAATATTACCTTGATATTGAGGTTATATTACATGCTTCTTGGGTTTTAATTAAAAAAATTTGTCGACAAAAAAAATTTTTTTTTTTTTTTAAACAAATAACAAATTTTTTTTTAATATTCAAGACTAGTTGCATTGTATTTTCAGGACCTTAAACAACAAGAAACCATCATAAAAAATTGATTTTTTGGTCGATAACACCGTTTTCTCAGACCCGGTCACATATATATTTTCGCGTGTAGGTTACAGGAAAAATATAGCGAACCTGATTAGAATTGATTATAATAGCGTTGACAAGAAAAAACCATGAATTTTTACGAAAAATGGCTAAAAATGACTATGTACCCACTTGGCGGCCACATCTTTTGACATAAAGAGCTTTAATTTGATACACTTACGTATTTTTACGTAAAAATTAAGGAAAAGTATACCGAACTTAATTCGGGTTAATTTACATAACGTTGTCAAGGAAAAATCAAAAATTTCGAAAAAAATGGTTTAAGGGCTAGTCCAAGTTTTTTTTATTTGTAAACAAAAGTTAATTGCACGGACGGGCTAACCTCGAAATTTTTCTCATTTCTAATCTGAAAACAACATAAAATTTTTACATTTCTTTTGCAGAAATGGTAAAAGCAAATACGAAATTTGGTAACTACGCTTTATTTGAATAAAAATAAGTGAAAAGATTTTATTACCGTAAATAAATACGTACACGGAAAAACTTTGTGCAAGAATCATTCCTAAATTTGTTCAGGAACTGAGGATATGAGAATAATTTAAGAAATCTTATTTATATTTTCTTTGAAAAATTCTAAGCAGTATTTCTATAAGAATTGTAGAGAAGTTCAAGACAACTTCATAAACTCACTACAGAAAGTCTTGAACTTGTTTTAGAATAAATTTTTACGTTTGCGAGAAAAAACATTTACTCTGGGAGGACTCGATCCCACGTCCTCGAGAGTCCAAAAACTGCGCTTTACATCTCTCAGCTACCTTAGCAGCTTATGGTATTATGCATTGGAAACATATTTGACGCAACCAATCCCTGCCTAGTGCTTGGTTACTGTACTGTGTCTTCTAAAACAGTTCAAGAAACTTTCAACACCCAGTGACTGAGATATTCCGATCGCGGCATTAACAAGAAGTCTTCCAATGTCATAATAAAAATACAAGTATTTTCTTGAATGATTTTTGTATTTTTCTGTAAATTTTGCAGAATTTTTCTCATATCCTCAGTTCCTGAACAAATTTAGGAATGATTCTTGAACAAAATTTTTCCGTGTACAGTTTTTCGTGATATAAACACAATTTTTGGCAGGTCTAATTTCCATAAGACACATCCATTAAAAAACACTTCTCCTGAATGAAATTTTATATTATAAACATGGTAACTATGCAATTGTCCGATTCGTAAAAATTAAATAAATATATTTATTTATAAGAATAAATTTAGGTAACTGTCAACAACACGATCTTGTTGACATGCAAACATACTGATAAGACTTACGAAAGATTTCTCACAGTTTGCAACAGGTGTCGCTGCGACTGAGAGTTATAATTTGAAAATTAATAAATGGAATACATTTATTAATTTACGTCACCTTTCAAATATTGTTAATGTTTTTTTAATTATCCGACTATGCGTAATTACAATGATAACATTTTTTTTAATTTCAGAGAAAAAAATTTTCTTTGAAACATTATCTCATACTGATTCTACATTGGCTGCGCAGTAGTAGATGCAAACATAAACGTTCTGACGTCACAATGCGATTCAAACAGGTGATTTGAAACCTAGTCTGTGGGCCAACGCACAGTGAGGCCTAAAAAGAATATAAACGTAACCGTAATCGCAATCGTAAACGGAAGAATAGGTTAGAGGAGAGTAGTTATATATTGTTGTTCTTCTCTTACTAATTCTTCCGGTTACGTTTAAGATTGCAATTCGGAGTATGATTTTAGGGTAACGGCACCAGTGAAAGAACATTTAAGGAAATGCATACTTTTATCATTTATTATTTTTGAATGCAGTTATTGAAAATTTTTTTACCAATTTTTTTTCGATAGCTAATTAAGTGTAGAATGCGAAGGTCACATTTAATTTTCATAAATATAAGATGTTAATTAAAATTTTAATTAATAAGTAAAACATACCTATTTCACCAGTGAAAGAACAAATTGTCTAATGAAAGAATTTTCTGCATCCAGTGAAAGAACGATGTGAAATATATATTTAAAATATATTAAAACAAGTAGGGGGTCCTTTATGTTTATTTCATAAACATTATGCTTCCTCATTGTGTGAAGCAAAAAATTCGCTTCCTCGTGAAGGAAGCAATGAATTTGTCCAATTCAATTGATTGATTTAAAAACTTTCGAATTAAAAATGTTTTAAATTAATTAAATTTTTTGAAAACTAAAGAAAATTTTAATTAATTTTGAGTGTAACATAAACTTTATATATACGAATCGATTCGTTTTAATGCAAGGAATACAATTATTTTATTCATCAACTTGAATTTAAAAAAACACAAAATTTTTTAACTAAAATATGAATTTTCGATTTTTCAATTTTTATTAATTCTCAAATTTTAAATCAAATCTATACTTTATATATACCAACCAATTCGTTTCAATGCAGGGAATAAAATTATTTCATATATAAACATGAATTTAAACAAACACATCATTTTTTAGCTAAAATGAGAATTTTTGATTTTTTAACTTTCTTTAATTCTTTAAATTTCAATCAAATCTATACTTTATATATATCAATCGATTCATCTTGACATAAAGAAGACGATTATATTATATATTACCTTAAATTTTTCGATTTAAAAATTTTTTCAATTAAAAAAAATTTTTTGGAAAAAAGAAGATAAAATTTTTTTTTTGGGGTATTTTTAAAAATCCTCTCGTCATTTTTGAGAGATTAATGTGTTAAATAAGCCTACCAAATTTTATCCAAATCCATTAAAACCTGTTAAAGATATCGTGTTCACAAAAACGATCCACACACACATACACACACACACACATACACACACACACACACACATACATACATCCGGACAATTGATCAGGATCTCATATAACATGTTTCTATATAGAGGAAAATTTGTTTTCACCATTTTTAAAAAGTTTATAAACGAAAGGACTACATAGCTTCCTCCACGAGGAAGCAAAAATTAAGTTACAATGCCTGTAACATCAAAGAATCATACCAGAAAAAGTGGTCGCCCTCAAAACAGTAAAAAACCATATCCTCGGAAAAAGGGTGCTGTATTAGCGAGGTAAGTGTTTCACATTTTTTTGCTTGTAAAACATGTATAAAGAAAAATTACATTATTCTGCCTAAATTTTTGGAGTTTTATTTCTTGTTAATACTTGATAATTCATTGAATAAGTTTTGTTTTTATTTTTATAATTATTTACCTCATTTCAATAGCAGTCATTTTTACCACTTTTATGACAACAATACAATAAAAAATATTTTTCACGCGAGGCCCGACAAGAGGGGGGGACAGGAGGAGTAAATGCCATAACATAACCCCTCTGGATAAGGACATTGACATAGAATTCATGTCAATTTCCTAAAATATTTTATCTACGTAGCAAACAAATACAACATGAAGGTGGAATCAATTCTCTAACTTCATGTTTGCCAACTGTTAGTTTCAAATAAAATAATTCACTAGTGACGAAATAAATTATACTTTAATATTGCAAATAACCTATTAATTTAATAAATAACAACTTTAAAAATAAATCATCTAGTTTAATGTTAAAATAATTTATAAAGTAAATCAATTTTTTTAATTTAATTTAATAAATAAAAATTAAGAAAATTAATCTTATTGCAAGAATTAAAAATAATAATTGCATGAGATTTAAAATTAGGATATTCTTTACAAGTCTAAATTTAAAAATTTTTTTAATTAATTTAATTAATTATTTTTTAATTAAATTGATTTCAATTTTCATTTCTTGAAAAAATCTTTAACTCACAAAAAATGCCCTATACATTTTTTTAGTGAAACCTTGCGTGTGAACAAAGATTCTATTTCCGAGGTTATATCTTCAAAATTTTTTGAATTAAATTTTTTTCCCTATTTTAGACAATGTCTAATAGAAACTTTTAATCCTATGAAAAAGATAATAAATATAAATGCAATAAATATTTAATTATTAATATAAAAAAGAAAAGTAAATAGTTGATTATTATTGGATAAAGTTGAATTATTTTCTTGATTTTTTGTAAGGATAGAAATTGGAAATAAATGTCTCCTTTTTTCTTTATTATTATTATGTTTTATTTAGTTTATAATTATTAATTATAAAAAAATTCAAGGTTTAAATTTAGAAATAAAAGTGTTAATATAATAATATTAAGAATTATCTTTGCCTCAAATTGCCTTTTTTATAACTTTTGAGAGTCAGACTTTTAGATATTTCTTTTAATTGCTTCATTTCTTTATCGTGGGAAATCCTTATGAATTTGATACATTCTTGATTCTAAAAAAAAATTGTTAAATTATAAAATAAAGCAAATATGAGAAAAAAATACACTGAAAAACAATTGTACCAACCTAAATCTATCAAAATGATACCATTTTTAGGGTTCCGTACTCGGTTCGGAACCCTATTAATATCGGTTTTTTTGAAATCGTGTACCCCCCCCCCCTAGCGGCCACATAAATTTATCTGGAGGGCTGAAAATTAGTACACATATGTATTTTCGCGTGTAGATTACAGGAAAATTATAGCGAACTTGATTGGAATTGATTAACATAGCGTTGTCAAGGAAAAACCATGAATTTTTACGAAAAATGCCTAAAAATGACTATGTACCCCCCCCCCTAGCGGCCACATCTTTTGACATAAAGAGCTCAAATTTGACACACTTACGTATTTTTACGTGAAAATTACAGGAAAATTATAGCGAACTTGATTCGGATCAATTTACATAGCGTTGTCAAGGAAAAATCAAAAATTTCGAAAAAAATAATTTATTCTCCCTAGCGCACACAATATTCAACCCAGACAGATCATATTTAGTATACAAATGTATTTTTACGGGAAAAATACAGGGGAAAAAAAGCGGTCACGATTAGAGTTGATGATTAACTTTTTATCAAGTTTTTCAAGAAAAAATGACAATTTTAGGAAAAAAATGTATTTTTCCACCAAAAACGAACAAAATTTTATTTAAAGGAAATTAAATTTATATATTTTAACGTATTTTTACGTGTAGATTACAAAAAAATATAGCGAGCATGATTGGAGTTGATTATCATAGCGTTGTCAAGGAAAAACCATGAAATTTTACGAAAAATACCTAAAAATGAGTATGTACCCCCCCCTAGCGGCCACATCTTTTGACATAAAGAGCTCAAATTTGACACACTTACGTATTTTTACGTGAAAATTACAGGAAAATTATAGCGAACTTGATTCGGATTAATTTACATAGCGTTGTCAAGGAAAAATCAAAAATTTCGAAAAAAATGATTTATTCTCCCTAGCGCACACAATATTCAATCCAGACTGTTCATACTTGCTGTAAAACTCAATTTTTGCGTGAAAAATTCAGGGAAAAAATGTAAGCGCGATTGGAGTTGATGATCAATTTTTATCAAATTTTTGAAGAAAAATGATAAATTTAAGAAAAAAATGTATTTTTCTGCAAAAAACGAAAAAAGTTTATCTAAAGTGATTCAAATTTATATATTTTGACGTATTTTTACGTGTAGATTACAAAAAAAAATATAGCGAGGATGATTGGAGTTGATTTTTCTGGAATTAATAAACAAATTTTATTTTTTAGATAACTTTCGATTTTTCCTTGACAAGCAGCTACTAGCCTTATATCAATATCTTAAGTTTTATCTCTTTTTAACTTAGAAAGATAAAATTTAATATTCAATATATTTTTAAAATGTAAATACAATAAAAATATTGCGAGTTGAAATAAAATTATGTTTCTTATATTTTTTTACACTACCGTCCGAAATTGTGCGAACTCTGCTTTTTCAACAACTATAAAACTGTTCAAATCTTCAAAAATATTAAATCTAAAATTTTTTCCTCTTTATTTTATTAAAGCTAATAAAATTCTGAAAGAAATGACACCTTGACAAAGAGAATATGTTAATTTTTCAATTAGATATCTAAGAAAAACCCAATTTTCAATGTTTTTACAATTTTTTTTATTTCTCTGGCAAAAATTAATATTTTTAAACGTTCTTAGGCTCATTGAAATCGTATTTTGTTATGCAATTCAAATTATATAAAACAATTCATGTACACATTCTTCGCTAGCGTATGCAAACCCTGAAAGTTGGCTCATAAAATGTCAAAAAATTGTGATTAATATTTATATGACAAAAAATGATCAGTAAAATGTATAAATCTTAAATTTACTTACATAAATCAGAGAAGTTTAGAATGATATATTTACTTGATTTTTAAACATTATATTTTATTGTAGAATTAAATTTAAATTTTTTGACATTTTATGAGCCAACTTTCACGGTTTGCATACGCTAGGGAAGAATGTGTACATGAATTGTTTTATATAATTTGAATTGCATAACAAAATACGATTTCAATGAGCCTAAGAACGATTAAAAATATTAATTTTTGCCAGAGAAATAAAAAAAATAGTAAAAACATTGAAAATTGGGTTTTTCTTAGATATCTAATTGAAAAATTAACATATTCTCTTTGTCAAGGTGTCATTTCTTTCAGAATTTTATTAGCTTTAATAAAATAAAGAGGAAAAAATTTTAGTTTTAATATTTTTGAAGATTTGAACAGTTTTATAGTTGTTGAAAAAGCAGAGTTCGCACAATTTCGGACGGTAGTGTAGTAAAATATTTTTTAAAAAATAAAATCGGACAAGTGCGAGTTACACTCGCACTGAAATCGAGGGTTCCATACTCGAAGCGATCTTATTTGGTATAAAAACAAATGTTTAAAAAATATGTGTTGTATGACAACTAATATAAGTGATACGAAGAGGAACAATTTTCTTGAATTTTACAAAATTGTTCCTTTTTGTATCACTTATATTAGTTGTCATACAACACATATTTTTTAAA
The DNA here is from genome assembly GCF_019393585.1 of Leptopilina boulardi. Classification (NCBI taxonomy): domain Eukaryota; kingdom Metazoa; phylum Arthropoda; class Insecta; order Hymenoptera; family Figitidae; genus Leptopilina; species Leptopilina boulardi. The sequence goes on along the minus strand of NW_026137751.1, from coordinate 582,349 downwards.
CATTTGTTTTTATACCAAATAAATTCGCTTCGAGTACGGAACCCTCGATTTCAGTGCGAGTGTAACTCGCACTTGTCCGATTTTATTTTTAGTCACCCGATAGCAAGAAAATTTTTTAAAGTGAATGTAGCTTTGAATCGCTACGTAGCGAAATCTTCGTAGCGCTGTCGCTATTTGTAATCCCACTCCTGGAGTCTTAAGGGCCCGGCCGCTCTGGGTTTGAAAAAATTTTAAAAAAACCAAATTTTATTTAAATTAACTGTATACGGATTAATATTATATTATTATTGTTTAAATATAAGTATTTTCCTGCGTTTTTAATGGGTTCGCAACAAGAGATGGGTAAGTAATTTACCTCACGTACATTAAATAGTTATTTACAGTAAGTTATCGTCCATTTTATAACCTGAGATTTTTACAATAATGTATTTTGATCGAGACAGGTAATTTACGTAAAATACGTGCATGCAATTTACATGAAAATCCACCAGTGACGCGTCACTACCCATCTCTGGTTCGAAGTGTAGTCATCCAACCTTGCTTGCTGTCAGTCTGGTAACGATATCACCTGTTTTTAATGTTACATCTGAAGAAATGTATTCATGCGGAAACAACAAGAAATAATTAATCTTTGAACACAGTAACTTGTGTACTTAAATAATTTCCTATTTAACGTGATCACCCAAGAAGCACGTAATATATCCTCAATATCAAGGTAATATTACACGTGAGATTCGTAATATAACGCTGTAATATTACAGTAATCTTACAGTGATCTTAAAATGTCCGCCTCAAGGTAATATTATCGGGAATATTACTGTAATATTAACGGTAATATTACAGTAATATTACAGTAATATTACAGTAATATTACAGTAATATTACAGTAATATTACAGTAATATTACAGACTGATTTGAGTTATTCATAAAGCATAAAAAACGTAAATAAATTATAAGTCAATTTGGCTTGTTGGTAAAACTCTGGACTCGTGTGCTTTGAGTTCGGGGTTCGATTCCCTGGATAGGTAGATTTTTTTCGTAAAGAAATGTTCCCATAATATTACTGTAATATTCTCTTGTAATATTACCTTAATATTACGGTATAATATTACTGCAATATTACTGTAATATTACCTTAATATTATCGCGTAATATTACAGTAACATTACCGGTAATATTACCTTGAGGCGGACATTTTAAGATTACTGTAAGATTACTGCAATATTACAACGTTATATTACGAATCTTACATGTAATATTACCTTGATATTGAGGTTATATTACGTGCTTCTTGGGCAACGATAGAAATTTAGAATAATTGCCGCGATATAAAGAAAGGGACCTAAGAATCAAATCATTTTAATGTTATGTTTGTGTTAGTTTTACTTTTTGTGTATTTTCAATATAAAAATTACAAACATAACCTAAAATTTTTTGTTTTTTAGGTGCTTTTCTTTATATCGTTCCACATATGTTAAGAATAAAAATGTTGCACTTAAAAGGAAAAGTCTCTTATTGAACTTAAAGCATTATAATTTAATTATAACTAGCGATATATTCCTCGCTCGCTAACGCTCGCTCGGTTGAAGTTTTACTTTTTTTCCTTTACGTATTGTTGTTTATTCATATGTATATTTATTTTTTGTTTTAAATTATTATTTCATTATAAATTATAATAATTCAATTTTTTTAATTTTCAAATTCCTTTTTAAAAAAAATTTAATTTAATGTAATAAAACAAATTTTATATGTCTGTTGACTTAAATTCTGATTTTATTCTACAATATGGATTGTAAATTGTTTCTCTTTTTTTCAATTACTACTAAATGCTATGTAAGGAAACCTGGTAAGGGCCTTACCACTTTTCCTAACGAATACCCTACTTTTTAATATTATATAGTATTCAAATTTGTAAATCTAAAAATATATTTTTAATTCAATATAATTAATTAGTACTATTAATTGATTATTTAATTAAATATATAATCGAACTGATCTTCGTATTTATCAAAGCCAAAACGCATGTTAAATCGTTTTAGCTATCTCCGTAATCAATGATTTAAAAATCTAAAAGGGTTATCTCTTCGGAAGTGTGCATTGATTGAGTGCATTTGTGTAAAATTGGGAGTGACATGAGATGCTTTATTCTTTGTTTTTTAGAAAAATTGTCAAGAATTTATAATTTAAAATTCAAATTTTATAAATATTTTTAAAAAAATTTTATGGTGTTGCTGTTAATGAAAAATTATAATACAATGTAATGAATATAAACATGAAACATCAATTCAAAAAACAAGATTTATTGATTCATTATATCGAAAAAAATAAACATATATCAAATTTTAAATTATTATTGTTAAATAATAATTAAATTCTTAAACCATAAGAAGTCTTATTTGTGCCAAAGTCATTTGCGACGCCATAATTACAGTCATGCATGAAATTATTAACATTTTTTCATTTTCCATTTCCATTTTTTAATATTATATAATAAAGGAACCCAAGCAGCACGGTGTATCCCCTCAACATCCCTTGAATATCACCCTGGAATATTCCAATGATTTTCTAAGAAAACCAAAAAATATATATATATCCAAGCAATATTGAGGGAATATTCCAGTGATATGGATGAAATATTCCACGGTTATATTAAATTAAATTTTTTTTAATCTTCCTGATTATTTAAATAACAATTTATAACACAATTCCATGATTTCAACACATTAATAAAGTGGTTCATTTAATGAAAATATTTAGCTTCTTCATCTTGATTAACAGAACTTATACTATTAGTTTTAAAAAATTAAAAATTTTCATTTTTTGTGAAAAATAATGCCAGCAATTATATTCTGACAAAAATCAATTAAAATGTTTATATAGGAAAAAGTTATTTAAAAAATTCAATTAAAAAATAAGGAGAAATGTAAAAGATGTCGAAAAATGAAAAAAAAATTAAGAATGAAGAAATAAAATTACAAAATATTGAAAAATGTAAAGAATATCGAGAAAATTGTAGAAAAAGAAAATTAGAAGCCAATAATAATATTAATTTAAAATGTTTGAAGTTAGCAAATAATATAGTAATTTGGATGTTTTTTGTTAATTTTGTCCAGCATTTTCTTTCAGAAATGCCAGAGGATAAAAAGTTTAGTACATGTTGTCATAAAGGCAAAGTTTTGTTAACTGAATATCCATTACCCCCGGTAGAATTAAAGGAAATTGTTTGTGGTCAAACTGCAATTAGTAATCATTATAAAAAAATGTATAAGAAGCTACAACAATACAATAGCGTTTGCAAGATTTGGTGCAACATATGCTTCTCTACAAAATAAAGGTCCTCAAGTCTTTAAAATGTGTGGTCAAATTTACCATAACACATATTCATTACTTCCCAAAGAAAATGAATTCAGAAAGTATGGTCAACTGTATATAATTGATAATAAATTAGCTACACAAAGTCGTAAAGATATTAATAATAACTGCAGAAATGATATTTTATCTAATTTAGATAAGTTGATCAGAAAAATTAACCCTTATGCTAAAGCGTACAAAATGATGTACGAAGTAGAAAAAGAAGGACAAGAATTTGTTACTAATAATAATAATCTACCTCGAGAAATTAAAATGATTATGAAAAGAGATATTAATTTAGATAAAAACCGATATAACTCTCCTGTTACAAATGAAGTTGCTGTTGTATTTGTTGATGAAAATGATGAACCTCCAATAAAACGCGATTTTTGTGTATATTCTAAATTTGATAAACCAATTAGCATCCCTGCAATAAGTAGATATGTAGATCCAATGACATATCCTTTAATATATCCTGCAGGAGGTAGTGGTTGGATGCCGAAATTATTATCAAAAGATCAAAGAAACAATATAACAGCTTTACAGTTTTACTCATTTAAAATTAGTGTTAGAGATGAGTTTAGTCCATTTCTTAATTTAGGTAAATTAAGCCAACAATTTATTGTCGATGCTTTTGTAAAAATTGAAGGTGCAAGATTATATTTTATAAAGAAACAACAACATATCATGAGAACTGAATTATACTCTGGATTAAAGGATTATTTACATAAGAGAAAAGAAGAGAAGAAAATTGTTCAAATTCGTAAAATCTTTATATTGCCATCTAGTTTTGTTGGAAGCTCTAGAGCATTACAACAAACTTTTAGTGATGCAATTTGTTTAGTTCAAAAATATGGTAAACCTGATTTGTTTATAACTATGACATGTAATCCTAAATGGAAAGAAATTACTGATAATATTAAAAAAATGAAGATGTAATAAATAGGCCAGATATAGTTGCAAGAGTATTTAAACAGAAAGTAAAAGAATAGCTTCATAAAATTACTGTGAATGAAATATTTGGTACTTGTATTGCTTACACATATGTAATAGAATTTCAGAAGAGAGGATTACCGCATATTTACTTATTACTATATTTACATATAGATGACAAAATAAGAACAACATACGATGTCGACAACTTTATTTCAGCAGAAATACCTGGTGAAATAACTAATCCACGTTTATTTAATTTAGTAAAGCAATTTATGATTCATGGACCATGTGGAAAACAGAACTTAACTTCTCCTTGTTTGAACATAAATACAAACAAGTGCACTAAAAATTATTCTAAACAATTTAATGATAATACAGAATTTAATAATAAAAGGCTGCGCTAGAAATTATCGGCTGCGCCTTTCAAAAGTTAAAAAAATACAAAGCTACGCTGAACAAAAGCGGCTGCACCTTTTAAAAATTTTAATAAAAAATAAATGGTTGCGCTCAGAAACATCGGCTGCGATTTACAAACAAATATACATATAAAATGGCTGCGCTGGAAAATCGCATCAATGTCGTAAAAAACACTTAAATATTAATTTTTCTAGGCAGGTTACTTTTAGTTAATTAATTACTTTTCATAATACCATTATGTAAATTTTTTATACTAATAAAAAAACAGTTTCTAAATGAAATTAATAATTAGTACTTTTACTTCATTAATTACTGTTCATACATTTATTGTTTTTTTTTAATAATAAAACCACAATATTTAAATGAATTTCATAAATAGTATTTATTTTCTACCTTTTCAATCCGAAGACAAAAAAGACAGAAAATGATGTAATATTAAATACAAGTTTCATAATAGAAATTTTTGCAAAATTCATGCAAATAACTTAAAAAAAAAAAAAAAAAATTTGGCATTTTTTTTTTAATAGAAATGCATGTAAGGCATGTGATTTCAAATTTTGAAGGAAAACTGTAAATAACTTCAAAAAGAAAACGAAAAATTTGTTTTTGGTGTCGGTCGGTGTCGGTCGTTTTAGAACTTAATATAATAAGAAGGATATGAGGGAAATTGAATATCGCCATAACTTTGTGAAAAAAATTTTTTTTTAGCTGAGATTTAAAATAGTGACGTATTTTATGTTTTATTATCGGAAAAAAATAAAAAATTGCAAAAAATTGCAAAAAATTTTTTTTGCAAAAAATCGCGCAAAAAAAATTTGGAATTTTTTTTTGAATAGACATGTATGTAAGGCATGTGATTTCAAATTTTGAAGGAAAACTGTAAATAACTTCAAAAAGAAAACGAAAAATTTGTTTTTGGTGTCGGTCGGTGTCGGTCGTTTTAAAACTTAATATAATAAGAAGGATATGAGGGAAATTGAATATCGCCATAACTTTGTGAAAAAAATTTTTTTTTAGCTGAGATTTAAAATAGTGACGTATTTTATGTTTTATTATCGGAAAAAAATAAAAAATTGCAAAAAATCGCGCAAAAAAAATTTGGCATTTTTTTTTTAATAGAAATGCATGTAAGGCATGTGATTTCAAATTTTGAAGGAAAACTGTAAATAACTTCAAAAAGAAAACGAAAAATTTGTTTTTGGTGTCGGTCGGTGTCGGTCGTTTTAGAACTTAATATAATAAGAAGGATATGAGGGAAATTGAATATCGCCATAACTTTGTGAAAAAAATTTTTCTTTAGCTGAGATTTAAAATAGTGACGTATTTTATGTTTTATTATCGGAAAAAAATAAAAAATTGCAAAAAATCGCGCAAAAAAAAATTGGCATTTTCTTTTTAATAGAAATGCATGTAAGGCATGTGATTTCAAATTTTGAAGGAAAACTGTAAATAACTTCAAAAAGAAAACGAAAAATTTGTTTTTGGTGTCGGTCGGTGTCGGTCGTTTTAGAACTTAATATAATAAGAAGGATATGAGGGAAATTGAATATCGCCATAACTTTGTGAAAAAAAATTTTTTTTAGCTGAGATTTAAAATAGTGACGTATTTTATGTTTTATTATCGGAAAAAAATAAAAAATTGCAAAAAATCGCGCAAAAAAAATTTGGCATTTTTTTTTTAATAGAAATGCATGTAAGGCATGTGATTTCAAATTTTGAAGGAAAACTGTAAATAACTTCAAAAAGAAAACGAAAAATTTGTTTTTGGTGTCGGTCGGTGTCGGTCGTTTTAGAACTTAATATAATAAGAAGGATATGAGGGAAATTGAATATCGCCATAACTTTGTGAAAAAAATTTTTCTTTAGCTGAGATTTAAAATAGTGACGTATTTTATGTTTTATTATCGGAAAAAAATAAAAAATTGCAAAAAATCGCGCAAAAAAAAATTGGCATTTTTTTTTAATAGAAATGCATGTAAGGCATGTGATTTGAAATTTTGAAGGAAAACTGTAAATAACTTCAAAAAGAAAACGAAAAATTTGTTTTTGGTGTCGGTCGGTGTCGGTCGTTTTAGAACTTAATATAATAAGAAGGATATGAGGGAAATTGAATATCGCCATAACTTTGTGAAAAAAAATTTTTTTTAGCTGAGATTTAAAATAGTGACGTATTTTATGTTTTATTATCGGAAAAAAATAAAAAATTGCAAAAAATCGCGCAAAAAAAATTTGGCATTTTTTTTTTAATAGAAATGCATGTAAGGCATGTGATTTCAAATTTTGAAGGAAAACTGTAAATAACTTCAAAAAGAAAACGAAAAATTTGTTTTTGGTGTCGGTCGGTGTCGGTCGTTTTAGAACTTAATATAATAAGAAGGATATGAGGGAAATTGAATATCGCCATAACTTTGTGAAAAAAATTTTTCTTTAGCTGAGATTTAAAATAGTGACGTATTTTATGTTTTATTATCGGAAAAAAATAAAAAATTGCAAAAAATCGCGCAAAAAAAATTTGGCATTTTTTTTTAATAGAAATGCATGTAAGGCATGTGATTTCAAATTTTGAAGGAAAACTGTAAATAACTTCAAAAAGAAAACGAAAAATTTGTTTTTGGTGTCGGTCGGTGTCGGTCGTTTTAGAACTTAATATAATAAGAAGGATATGAGGGAAATTGAATATCGCCATAACTTTGTGAAAAAAAATTTTTTTTAGCTGAGATTTAAAATAGTGACGTATTTTATGTTTTATTATCGGAAAAAAATAAAAAATTGCAAAAAATCGCGCAAAAAAAATTTGGCATTTTTTTTTTAATAGAAATGCATGTAAGGCATGTGATTTCAAATTTTGAAGGAAAACTGTAAATAACTTCAAAAAGAAAACGAAAAATTTGTTTTTGGTGTCGGTCGGTGTCGGTCGTTTTAGAACTTAATATAATAAGAAGGATATGAGGGAAATTGAATATCGCCATAACTTTGTGAAAAAAATTTTTTTTTAGCTGAGATTTAAAATAGTGACGTATTTTATGTTTTATTATCGGAAAAAAATAAAAAATTGCAAAAAATCGCGCAAAAAAAATTTGGCATTTTTTTTTTAATAGAAATGCATGTAAGGCATGTGATTTCAAATTTTGAAGGAAAACTGTAAATAACTTCCAAAAGAAAACGATAAATTTGTTTTTGGTGTCGGTCGGTGTCGGTCGTTTTAGAACTTAATATAATAAGAAGGATATGAGGGAAATTGAATATCGCCATAACTTTGTGAAAAAAATTTTTTTTTAGCTGAGATTTAAAATAGTGACGTATTTTATGTTTTATTATCAGAAAAAAATAAAAAATTGCAAAAAATCGCGCAAAAAAAATTTGGCATTTTTTTTTTAATAGAAATGCATGTAAGGCATGTGATTTCAAATTTTGAAGGAAAACTGTAAATAACTTCCAAAAGAAAACGATAAATTTGTTTTTGGTGTCGGTCGGTGTCGGTCGTTTTAGAACTTAATATAATAAGAAGGATATGAGGGAAATTGAATATCGCCATAACTTTGTGAAAAAAATTTTTTTTTAGCTGAGATTTAAAATAGTGACGTATTTTATGTTTTATTATCAGAAAAAAATAAAAAATTGCAAAAAATCGCGCAAAAAAAATTTGGCATTTTTTTTTTAATAGAAATGCATGTAAGGCATGTGATTTCAAATTTTGAAGGAAAACTGTAAATAACTTCAAAAAGAAAACGAAAAATTTGTTTTTGGTGTCGGTCGGTGTCGGTCGTTTTAGAACTTAATATAATAAGAAGGATATGAGGGAAATTGAATATCGCCATAACTTTGTGAAAAAAAATTTTTTTTAGCTGAGATTTAAAATAGTGACGTATTTTATGTTTTATTATCGGAAAAAAATAAAAAATTGCAAAAAATCGCGCAAAAAAAATTTGGCATTTTTTTTTTAATAGAAATGCATGTAAGGCATGTGATTTCAAATTTTGAAGGAAAACTGTAAATAACTTCAAAAAGAAAACGAAAAATTTGTTTTTGGTGTCGGTCGGTATCGGTCGTTTTAGAACTTAATATAATAAGAAGGATATGAGGGAAATTGAATATCGCCATAACTTTGTGAAAAAAATTTTTCTTTAGCTGAGATTTAAAATAGTGACGTATTTTATGTTTTATTATCGGAAAAAAATAAAAAATTGCAAAAAATCGCGCAAAAAAAATTTGGCATTTTTTTTTAATAGAAATGCATGTAAGGCATGTGATTTCAAATTTTGAAGGAAAACTGTAAATAACTTCAAAAAGAAAACGAAAAATTTGTTTTTGGTGTCGGTCGGTGTCGGTCGTTTTAGAACTTAATATAATAAGAAGGCTATGAGGGAAATTGAATATCGCCATAACTTTGTGAAAAAAAATTTTTTTTAGCTGAGATTTAAAATAGTGACGTATTTTATGTTTTATTATCGGAAAAAAATAAAAAATTGCAAAAAATCGCGCAAAAAAAATTTGGCATTTTTTTTTTAATAGAAATGCATGTAAGGCATGTGATTTCAAATTTTGAAGGAAAACTGTAAATAACTTCCAAAAGAAAACGATAAATTTGTTTTTGGTGTCGGTCGGTGTCGGTCGTTTTAGAACTTAATATAATAAGAAGGATATGAGGGAAATTGAATATCGCCATAACTTTGTGAAAAAAATTTTTCTTTAGCTGAGATTTAAAATAGTGACGTATTTTATGTTTTATTATCGGAAAAAAATAAAAAATTGCAAAAAATCGCGCAAAAAAAATTTGGCATTTTTTTTTAATAGAAATGCATGTAAGGCATGTGATTTCAAATTTTGAAGGAAAACTGTAAATAACTTCAAAAAGAAAACGAAAAATTTGTTTTTGGTGTCGGTCGGTGTCGGTCGTTTTAGAACTTAATATAATAAGAAGGATATGAGGGAAATTGAATATCGCCATAACTTTGTGAAAAAAAATTTTTTTTAGCTGAGATTTAAAATAGTGACGTATTTTATGTTTTATTATCGGAAAAAAATAAAAAATTGCAAAAAATCGCGCAAAAAAAATTTGGCATTTTTTTTTTAATAGAAATGCATGTAAGGCATGTGATTTCAAATTTTGAAGGAAAACTGTAAATAACTTCAAAAAGAAAACGAAAAATTTGTTTTTGGTGTCGGTCGGTATCGGTCGTTTTAGAACTTAATATAATAAGAAGGATATGAGGGAAATTGAATATCGCCATAACTTTGTGAAAAAAATTTTTCTTTAGCTGAGATTTAAAATAGTGACGTATTTTATGTTTTATTATCGGAAAAAAATAAAAAATTGCAAAAAATCGCGCAAAAAAAATTTGGCATTTTTTTTTAATAGAAATGCATGTAAGGCATGTGATTTCAAATTTTGAAGGAAAACTGTAAATAACTTCAAAAAGAAAACGAAAAATTTGTTTTTGGTGTCGGTCGGTGTCGGTCGTTTTAGAACTTAATATAATAAGAAGGCTATGAGGGAAATTGAATATCGCCATAACTTTGTGAAAAAAAATTTTTTTTAGCTGAGATTTAAAATAGTGACGTATTTTATGTTTTATTATCGGAAAAAAATAAAAAATTGCAAAAAATCGCGCAAAAAAAATTTGGCATTTTTTTTTTAATAGAAATGCATGTAAGGCATGTGATTTCAAATTTTGAAGGAAAACTGTAAATAACTTCAAAAAGAAAACGAAAAATTTGTTTTTGGTGTCGGTCGGTGTCGGTCGTTTTAGAACTTAATATAATAAGAAGGATATGAGGGAAATTGAATATCGCCATAACTTTGTGAAAAAAATTTTTTTTTAGCTGAGATTTAAAATAGTGACGTATTTTATGTTTTATTATCGGAAAAAAATAAAAAATTGCAAAAAATCGCGCAAAAAAAATTTGGCATTTTTTTTTTAATAGAAATGCATGTAAGGCATGTGATTTCAAATTTTGAAGGAAAACTGTAAATAACTTCAAAAAGAAAACGAAAAATTTGTTTTTGGTGTCGGTCGGTGTCGGTCGTTTTAGAACTTAATATAATAAGAAGGATATGAGGGAAATTGAATATCGCCATAACTTTGTGAAAAAAATTTTTTTTAGCTGAGATTTAAAATAGTGACGTATTTTATGTTTTATTATCGGAAAAAAATAAAAAATTGCAAAAAATCGCGCAAAAAAAATTTGGCATTTTTTTTAATAGAAATGCATGTAAGGCATGTGATTTCAAATTTTGAAGGAAAACTGTAAATAACTTCAAAAAGAAAACGAAAAATTTGTTTTTGGTGTCGGTCGGTGTCGGTCGTTTTAGAACTTAATATAATAAGAAGGATATGAGGGAAATTGAATATCGCCATAACTTTGTGAAAAAAAATTTTTTTTAGCTGAGATTTAAAATAGTGACGTATTTTATGTTTTATTATCGGAAAAAAATAAAAAATTGCAAAAAATCGCGCAAAAAAAATTTGGCATTTTTTTTTTAATAGAAATGCATGTAAGGCATGTGATTTCAAATTTTGAAGGAAAACTGTAAATAACTTCAAAAAGAAAACGAAAAATTTGTTTTTGGTGTCGGTCGGTGTCGGTCGTTTTAGAACTTAATATAATAAAATAAGGATATGAGGGAAATTGAATATCGCTATAACTTTGTGAAAAAAATTTTTATTTAGCTGAGATTTAAAATAGTGACGTATTTTATGTGTTATTATCGTAAAAAAATAAAAAATTGCAAAAAATTGCAAAAAATTTTTTTCGCAAAAAATTGCGCAAAAAAAAATTTGGCATTTTTTTTGAATAGACGTGTATGTAAGGCATGTGATTTCAAATTTTGAAGGAAAACTGTAAATAACTTCAAAAAGAAAAGGAAAAATTTGTTTTTGGTGTCTGTCGGTGTCGGTCGTTTTAGAACTTAATATAATAAGAAGGATATAAGGGAAATTGAATATCGCCATAACTTTGTGAAAAAAATTTTTTTTTATCTGAGATTTAAAATAGTGATGTATTTTATGTGTTATTATCGTAAAAAAATAAAAAATTGCAAAAAATTTTTTTTGCAAAAAATTGCGCAAAAAAAAATTTGGCATTTTTTTTGAATGGACATGTATGTAAGGCATGTGATTTCAAATTTTGAAGGAAAACTGTAAATAACTTCAAAAAGAAAACGAAAAATTTGTTTGTGGTGTCGGTCGGTGTCGGTCGTTTTAGAACTTAATATAATAAGAAGGATATGAGGGATATTGAATATCGCCATAACTTTGTGAAAAAAATTTTTTTTTAGCTGAGATTTAAAACAGCGACGTATTTTATGTGTTATTATCGTAAAAAAATAAAAAATTGCAAAAAATTTTTTTTGCAAAAAATTGCGCAAAAAAAAATTTGGCATTTTTTTTCAATAGACATGTATGTAAGGCATGTGATTTCAAATTTTGAAGGAAAACTGTAAATAACTTCAAAAAGAAAACGAAAAATTTGTTTTTGGTGTCGGTCGGTGTCGGTCGTTTTAGAACTCAATATAATAATAAGGATATGAGGGAAATTGAATATCGCTATAACTTTGTGAAAAAAATTTTTATTTAGCTGAGATTTAAAATAGTGACGTATTTTATGTGTTATTATCGTAAAAAAATAAAAAATTGCAAAAAATTGCAAAAAATTTTTTTTGCAAAAAATTGCGCAAAAAAAAATTTGGCATTTTTTTTGAATAGACGTGTATGTAAGGCATGTGATTTCAAATTTTGAAGGAAAACTGTAAATAACTTCAAAAAGAAAACGAAAAATTTGTTTTTGGTGTCGGTCGGTGTCGGTCGTTTTAGAACTTAATATAATAAGAAGGATATGAGGGAAATTGAATATCGCCATAACTTTGTGAAAAAAATTTTTTTTTAGCTGAGATTTAAAATAGTGACGTATTTTATGTGTTATTATCGTAAAAAAATAAAAAATTGCAAAAAATTGCGCAAAAAAAAATTTGGCATTTTTTTTGAATAGACATGTATGTAAGGCATGTGATTTCAAATTTTGAAGGAAAACTGTAAATAACTTCAAAAAGAAAACGAAAAATTTGTTTGTGGTGTCGGTCGGTGTCGGTCGTTTTAGAACTTAATATAATAAGAAGGATATGAGTGAAATTGAATATCGCCATAACTTTGTGAAAAAAATTTTTTTTAGCTGAGATTTAAAATAGTGACGTATTTTATGTGTTATTATCGTAAAAAAATAAAAAATTGCAAAAAATTTTATTTGCAAAAAATTGCGCAAAAAAAATTTGGCATTTTTTTTCAATAGACATGTATGTAAGGCATGTGATTTCAAATTTTGAAGGAAAACTGTAAATAACTTCAAAAAGAAAACGAAAAATTTGTTTTTGGTGTCGGTCGTTGTCGGTCGTTTTAGAACTTAATATAATAATAAGGATAAGGATATGAGGGAAATTGAATATCGCTATAACTTTGTGAAAAAAATTTTTTTTTAGCTGAGATTTAAAATAGTGACGTATTTTATGTGTTATTATCGTAAAAAAATAAAAAATTGCAAAAAATTGCAAAAAATTTTTTTTGCAAAAAATTGCGCAAAAAAAAATTTGGCATTTTTTTTTAATAGACATGTATGTAAGGCATGTGATTTCAAATTTTGAAGGAAAACTGTAAATAACTTCAAAAAGAAAACGAAAAATTTGTTTTTGGTGTCGGTCGGTGTCGGTCGTTTTAGAACTTAATATAATAAGAAGGATATGAGGGAAATTGAATATCGCCATAACTTTGTGAAAAAAAATTTTTTTTAGCTGAGATTTAAAATAGTGACGTATTTTATGTTTTATTATCGGAAAAAAATAAAAAATTGCAAAAAATCGCGCAAAAAAAATTTGGCATTTTTTTTTTAATAGAAATGCATGTAAGGCATGTGATTTCAAATTTTGAAGGAAAACTGTAAATAACTTCAAAAAGAAAACGAAAAATTTGTTTTTGGTGTCGGTCGGTGTCGGTCGTTTTAGAACTTAATATAATAAAATAAGGATATGAGGGAAATTGAATATCGCTATAACTTTGTGAAAAAAATTTTTATTTAGCTGAGATTTAAAATAGTGACGTATTTTATGTGTTATTATCGTAAAAAAATAAAAAATTGCAAAAAATTGCAAAAAATTTTTTTCGCAAAAAATTGCGCAAAAAAAAATTTGGCATTTTTTTTGAATAGACGTGTATGTAAGGCATGTGATTTCAAATTTTGAAGGAAAACTGTAAATAACTTCAAAAAGAAAACGAAAAATTTGTTTTTGGTGTCTGTCGGTGTCGGTCGTTTTAGAACTTAATATAATAAGAAGGATATAAGGGAAATTGAATATCGCCATAACTTTGTGAAAAAAATTTTTTTTTATCTGAGATTTAAAATAGTGATGTATTTTATGTGTTATTATCGTAAAAAAATAAAAAATTGCAAAAAATTTTTTTTGCAAAAAATTGCGCAAAAAAAAATTTGGCATTTTTTTTGAATGGACATGTATGTAAGGCATGTGATTTCAAATTTTGAAGGAAAACTGTAAATAACTTCAAAAAGAAAACGAAAAATTTGTTTGTGGTGTCGGTCGGTGTCGGTCGTTTTAGAACTTAATATAATAAGAAGGATATGAGGGATATTGAATATCGCCATAACTTTGTGAAAAAAATTTTTTTTTAGCTGAGATTTAAAATAGCGACGTATTTTATGTGTTATTATCGTAAAAAAATAAAAAATTGCAAAAAATTTTTTTTGCAAAAAATTGCGCAAAAAAAAATTTGGCATTTTTTTTCAATAGACATGTATGTAAGGCATGTGATTTCAAATTTTGAAGGATAACTGTAAATAACTTCAAAAAGAAAACGAAAAATTTGTTTTTGGTGTCAGTCGGTGTCGGTCGTTTTAAAACTTAATATAATAATAAGGATATGAGGGAAATTGAATATCGCCATAACTTTGTGAAAAAAATTTTTCTTTAGCTGAGATTTAAAATAGTGACGTATTTTATGTTTTATTATCGGAAAAAAATAAAAAATTGCAAAAAATCGCGCAAAAAAAATTTGGCATTTTTTTTTTAATAGAAATGCATGTAAGGCATGTGATTTCAAATTTTGAAGGAAAACTGTAAATAACTTCAAAAAGAAAACGAAAAATTTGTTTTTGGTGTCGGTCGGTGTCGGTCGTTTTAGAACTTAATATAATAAGAAGGATATGAGGGAAATTGAATATCGCCATAACTTTGTGAAAAAAATTTTTCTTTAGCTGAGATTTAAAATAGTGACGTATTTTATGTTTTATTATCGGAAAAAAATAAAAAATTGCAAAAAATCGCGCAAAAAAAATTTGGCATTTTTTTTAATAGAAATGCATGTAAGGCATGTGATTTCAAATTTTGAAGGAAAACTGTAAATAACTTCAAAAAGAAAACGAAAAATTTGTTTTTGGTGTCGGTCGGTGTCGGTCGTTTTAGAACTTAATATAATAAGAAGGATATGAGGGAAATTGAATATCGCCATAACTTTGTGAAAAAAATTTTTCTTTAGCTGAGATTTAAAATAGTGACGTATTTTATGTTTTATTATCGGAAAAAAATAAAAAATTGCAAAAAATCGCGCAAAAAAAATTTGGCATTTTTTTTTTAATAGAAATGCATGTAAGGCATGTGATTTCAAATTTTGAAGGAAAACTGTAAATAACTTCAAAAAGAAAACGAAAAATTTGTTTTTGGTGTCGGTCGGTGTCGGTCGTTTTAGAACTTAATATAATAAGAAGGATATGAGGGAAATTGAATATCGCCATAACTTTGTGAAAAAAATTTTTCTTTAGCTGAGATTTAAAATAGTGACGTATTTTATGTTTTATTATCGGAAAAAAATAAAAAATTGCAAAAAATCGCGCAAAAAAAATTTGGCATTTTTTTTTAATAGAAATGCATGTAAGGCATGTGATTTCAAATTTTGAAGGAAAACTGTAAATAACTTCAAAAAGAAAACGAAAAATTTGTTTTTGGTGTCGGTCGGTGTCGGTCGTTTTAGAACTTAATATAATAAGAAGGATATGAGGGAAATTGAATATCGCCATAACTTTGTGAAAAAAAATTTTTTTTAGCTGAGATTTAAAATAGTGACGTATTTTATGTTTTATTATCGGAAAAAAATAAAAAATTGCAAAAAATCGCGCAAAAAAAATTTGGCATTTTTTTTTAATAGAAATGCATGTAAGGCATGTGATTTCAAATTTTGAAGGAAAACTGTAAATAACTTCAAAAAGAAAACGAAAAATTTGTTTTTGGTGTCGGTCGGTGTCGGTCGTTTTAGAACTTAATATAATAAGAAGGATATGAGGGAAATTGAATATCGCCATAACTTTGTGAAAAAAATTTTTCTTTAGCTGAGATTTAAAATAGTGACGTATTTTATGTTTTATTATCGGAAAAAAATAAAAAATTGCAAAAAATCGCGCAAAAAAAAATTGGCATTTTTTTTTAATAGAAATGCATGTAAGGCATGTGATTTCAAATTTTGAAGGAAAACTGTAAATAACTTCAAAAAGAAAACGAAAAATTTGTTTTTGGTGTCGGTCGGTGTCGGTCGTTTTAGAACTTAATATAATAAGAAGGATATGAGGGAAATTGAATATCGCCATAACTTTGTGAAAAAAATTTTTCTTTAGCTGAGATTTAAAATAGTGACGTATTTTATGTTTTATTATCGGAAAAAAATAAAAAATTGCAAAAAATCGCGCAAAAAAAATTTGGCATTTTTTTTTAATAGAAATGCATGTAAGGCATGTGATTTCAAATTTTGAAGGAAAACTGTAAATAACTTCAAAAAGAAAACGAAAAATTTGTTTTTGGTGTCGGTCGGTGTCGGTCGTTTTAGAACTTAATATAATAAGAAGGATATGAGGGAAATTGAATATCGCCATAACTTTGTGAAAAAAAATTTTTTTTAGCTGAGATTTAAAATAGTGACGTATTTTATGTTTTATTATCGGAAAAAAATAAAAAATTGCAAAAAATCGCGCAAAAAAAATTTGGCATTTTTTTTTTTAATAGAAATGCATGTAAGGCATGTGATTTCAAATTTTGAAGGAAAACTGTAAATAACTTCCAAAAGAAAACGATAAATTTGTTTTTGGTGTCGGTCGGTGTCGGTCGTTTTAGAACTTAATATAATAAGAAGGATATGAGGGAAATTGAATATCGCCATAACTTTGTGAAAAAAATTTTTTTTTAGCTGAGATTTAAAATAGTGACGTATTTTATGTTTTATTATCGGAAAAAAATAAAAAATTGCAAAAAATCGCGCAAAAAAAATTTGGCATTTTTTTTTTAATAGAAATGCATGTAAGGCATGTGATTTCAAATTTTGAAGGAAAACTGTAAATAACTTCAAAAAGAAAACGAAAAATTTGTTTTTGGTGTCGGTCGGTGTCGGTCGTTTTAGAACTTAATATAATAAGAAGGATATGAGGGAAATTGAATATCGCCATAACTTTGTGAAAAAAATTTTTCTTTAGCTGAGATTTAAAATAGTGACGTATTTTATGTTTTATTATCGGAAAAAAATAAAAAATTGCAAAAAATCGCGCAAAAAAAATTTGGCATTTTTTTTTAATAGAAATGCATGTAAGGCATGTGATTTCAAATTTTGAAGGAAAACTGTAAATAACTTCAAAAAGAAAACGAAAAATTTGTTTTTGGTGTCGGTCGGTGTCGGTCGTTTTAGAACTTAATATAATAAGAAGGATATGAGGGAAATTGAATATCGCCATAACTTTGTGAAAAAAAATTTTTTTTAGCTGAGATTTAAAATAGTGACGTATTTTATGTTTTATTATCGGAAAAAAATAAAAAATTGCAAAAAATCGCGCAAAAAAAATTTGGCATTTTTTTTTTAATAGAAATGCATGTAAGGCATGTGATTTCAAATTTTGAAGGAAAACTGTAAATAACTTCAAAAAGAAAACGAAAAATTTGTTTTTGGTGTCGGTCGGTGTCGGTCGTTTTAGAACTTAATATAATAAAGAAGGATATGAGGGAAATTGAATATCGCCATAACTTTGTGAAAAAATTTTTCTTTAGCTGAGATTTAAAATAGTGACGTATTTTATGTTTTATTATCGGAAAAAAATAAAAAATTGCAAAAAATCGCGCAAAAAAAATTTGGCATTTTTTTTTAATAGAAATGCATGTAAGGCATGTGATTTCAAATTTTGAAGGAAAACTGTAAATAACTTCAAAAAGAAAACGAAAAATTTGTTTTTGGTGTCGGTCGGTGTCGGTCGTTTTAGAACTTAATATAATAAGAAGGATAAGGATATGAGGGAAATTGAATATCGCTATAACTTTGTGAAAAAAATTTTTTTTTATCTGAGATTTAAAATAGTGACGTATTTTATGTGTTATTATCGTAAAAAAATAAAAAAATGCAAAAAATTTTTTTTGCAAAAAATTGCGCAAAAAAAATTTGGCATTTTTTTTTAATGGACATGTATGTAAGGCATGTGATTTCAAATTTTGAAGGAAAACTGTAAATAACTTCAAAAAGAAAACGAAAAATTTGTTTGTGGTGTCGGTCGGTGTCGGTCGTTTTAGAACTTAATATAATAAGAAGGATATGAGGGAAATTGAATATCGCCATAACTTTGTGAAAAAAATTTTTTTTTAGCTGAGATTTAAAATAGTGAAGTATTTTATGTGTTATTATCGTAAAAAAATAAAAAATTGCAAAAAATTTTTTTTGCAAAAAATTGCGCAAAAAAAAATTTGGCATTTTTTTTGAATAGACATGTATGTAAGGCATGTGATTTCAAATTTTGAAGAAAAACTGTAAATAACTTCAAAAAGAAAACGAAAAATTTGTTTGTGGTGTCGGTCGGTGTCGGTCGTTTTAGAACTTAATATAATAATAAGGATATGAGGGAAATTGAATATCGCCATAACTTTGTGAAAAAAATTTTTTTTTAGCTGAGATTTAAAATAGTGACGTATTTTATGTGTTATTATCGTAAAAAAATAAAAAATTGCAAAAAATTGCGCAAAAAAAAATTTGGCATTTTTTTTCAATAGACATGTATGTAAGGCATGTGATTTCAAATTTTGAAGGAAAACTGTAAATAACTTCAAAAAGAAAACGAAAAATTTGTTTTTGGTGTCGGTCGGTGTCGGTCGTTTTAGAACTTAATATAATAAAATAAGGATATGAGGGAAATTGAATATCGCTATAACTTTGTGAAAAAAATTTTTATTTAGCTGAGATTTAAAATAGTGACGTATTTTATGTGTTATTATCGTAAAAAAATAAAAAATTGCAAAAAATTGCAAAAAATTTTTTTCGCAAAAAATTGCGCAAAAAAAAATTTGGCATTTTTTTTGAATAGACGTGTATGTAAGGCATGTGATTTCAAATTTTGAAGGAAAACTGTAAATAACTTCAAAAAGAAAACGAAAAATTTGTTTTTGGTGTCGGTCGGTGTCGGTCGTTTTAGAACTTAATATAATAAGAAGGATATAAGGGAAATTGAATATCGCCATAACTTTGTGAAAAAAATTTTTTTTTATCTGAGATTTAAAATAGTGACGTATTTTATGTGTTATTATCGTAAAAAAATAAAAAATTGCAAAAAATTTTTTTTGCAAAAAATTGCGCAAAAAAAAATTTGGCATTTTTTTTGAATGGACATGTATGTAAGGCATGTGATTTCAAATTTTGAAGGAAAACTGTAAATAACTTCAAAAAGAAAACGAAAAATTTGTTTGTGGTGTCGGTCGGTGTCGGTCGTTTTAGAACTTAATATAATAAGAAGGATATGAGGGATATTGAATATCGCCATAACTTTGTGAAAAAAATTTTTTTTTAGCTGAGATTTAAAATAGCGACGTATTTTATGTGTTATTATCGTAAAAAAATAAAAAATTGCAAAAAATTTTTTTTGCAAAAAATTGCGCAAAAAAAAATTTGGCATTTTTTTTCAATAGACATGCATGTAAGGCATGTGATTTCAAATTTTGAAGGATAACTGTAAATAACTTCAAAAAGAAAACGAAAAATTTGTTTTTGGTGTCAGTCGGTGTCGGTCGTTTTAGAACTTAATATAATAATAAGGATATGAGGGAAATTGAATATCGCCATAACTTTGTGAAAAAAATTTTTTTTTAGCTGAGATTTAAAATAGTGACGTATTTTATGTGTTATTATCGTAAAAAAATAAAAAATTGCAAAAAATTTTTTTTGCAAAAAATTGCGCAAAAAAAAATTTGGCATTTTTTTTCAATAGACATGTATGTAAGGCATGTGATTTCAAATTTTGAAGGAAAACTGTAAATAACTTCAAAAAGAAAACGAAAAATTTGTTTTTGGTGTCGGTCGGTGTCGGTCGTTTTAGAACTTAATATAATAATAAGGATAAGGATATGAGGGAAATTGAATATCGCTATAACTTTGTGAAAAAAATTTTTATTTAGCTGAGATTTAAAATAGTGACGTATTTTATGTGTTATTATCGTAAAAAAATAAAAAATTGCAAAAAATTGCAAAAAATTTTTTTTGCAAAAAATTGCGCAAAAAAAAATTTGGCATTTTTTTTGAATAGACGTGTATGTAAGGCATGTGATTTCAAATTTTGAAGGAAAACTGTAAATAACTTCAAAAAGAAAACGAAAAATTTGTTTTTGGTGTCGGTCGGTGTCGGTCGTTTTAGAACTTAATATCATAAGAAGGATATGAGGGAAATTGAATATCGCCATAACTTTGTGAAAAAAATTTTTTTTTAGCTGAGATTTAAAATAGTGACGTATTTTATGTGTTATTATCGTAAAAAAATAAAAAATTGCAAAAAATTGCGCAAAAAAAAATTTGGCATTTTTTTTGAATAGACATGTATGTAAGGCATGTGATTTCAAATTTTGAAGGAAAACTGTAAATAACTTCAAAAAGAAAACGAAAAATTTGTTTGTGGTGTCGGTCGGTGTCGGTCGTTTTAGAACTTAATATAATAAGAAGGATATGAGTGAAATTGAATATCGCCATAACTTTGTGAAAAAAATTTTTATTTAGCTGAGATTTAAAATAGTGACGTATTTTATGTGTTATTATCGTAAAAAAATAAAAAATTGCAAAAAATTGCAAAAAATTTTTTTCGCAAAAAATTGCGCAAAAAAAAATTTGGCATTTTTTTTGAATAGACGTGTATGTAAGGCATGTGATTTCAAATTTTGAAGGAAAACTGTAAATAACTTCAAAAAGAAAACGAAAAATTTGTTTTTGGTGTCTGTCGGTGTCGGTCGTTTTAGAACTTAATATAATAAGAAGGATATAAGGGAAATTGAATATCGCCATAACTTTGTGAAAAAAATTTTTTTTTATCTGAGATTTAAAATAGTGATGTATTTTATGTGTTATTATCGTAAAAAAATAAAAAATTGCAAAAAATTTTTTTTGCAAAAAATTGCGCAAAAAAAAATTTGGCATTTTTTTTGAATGGACATGTATGTAAGGCATGTGATTTCAAATTTTGAAGGAAAACTGTAAATAACTTCAAAAAGAAAACGAAAAATTTGTTTGTGGTGTCGGTCGGTGTCGGTCGTTTTAGAACTTAATATAATAAGAAGGATATGAGGGATATTGAATATCGCCATAACTTTGTGAAAAAAATTTTTTTTTAGCTGAGATTTAAAATAGCGACGTATTTTATGTGTTATTATCGTAAAAAAATAAAAAATTGCAAAAAATTTTTTTTGCAAAAAATTGCGCAAAAAAAAATTTGGCATTTTTTTTCAATAGACATGCATGTAAGGCATGTGATTTCAAATTTTGAAGGATAACTGTAAATAACTTCAAAAAGAAAACGAAAAATTTGTTTTTGGTGTCAGTCGGTGTCGGTCGTTTTAGAACTTAATATAATAATAAGGATATGAGGGAAATTGAATATCGCCATAACTTTGTGAAAAAAATTTTTTTTTAGCTGAGATTTAAAATAGTGACGTATTTTATGTGTTATTATCGTAAAAAAATAAAAAATTGCAAAAAATTTTTTTTGCAAAAAATTGCGCAAAAAAAAATTTGGCATTTTTTTTCAATAGACATGTATGTAAGGCATGTGATTTCAAATTTTGAAGGAAAACTGTAAATAACTTCAAAAAGAAAACGAAAAATTTGTTTTTGGTGTTGGTCGGTGTCGGTCGTTTTAGAACTTAATATAATAATAAGGATATGAGGGAAATTGAATATCGCTATAACTTTGTGAAAAAAATTTTTATTTAGCTGAGATTTAAAATAGTGACGTATTTTATGTGTTATTATCGTAAAAAAATAAAAAATTGCAAAAAATTGCAAAAAATTTTTTTTGCAAAAAATTGCGCAAAAAAAAATTTGGCATTTTTTTTGAATAGACGTGTATGTAAGGCATGTGATTTCAAATTTTGAAGGAAAACTGTAAATAACTTCAAAAAGAAAACGAAAAATTTGTTTTTGGTGTCGGTCGGTGTCGGTCGTTTTAGAACTTAATATAATAAGAAGGATATGAGGGAAATTGAATATCGCCATAACTTTGTGAAAAAAATTTTTTTTTAGCTGAGATTTAAAATAGTGACGTATTTTATGTGTTATTATCGTAAAAAAATAAAAAATTGCAAAAAATTGCGCAAAAAAAAATTTGGCATTTTTTTTGAATAGACATGTATGTAAGGCATGTGATTTCAAATTTTGAAGGAAAACTGTAAATAACTTCAAAAAGAAAACGAAAAATTTGTTTGTGGTGTCGGTCGGTGTCGGTCGTTTTAGAACTTAATATAATAAGAAGGATATGAGTGAAATTGAATATCGCCATAACTTTGTGAAAAAAATTTTTTTTTAGCTGAGATTTAAAATAGTGACGTATTTTATGTGTTATTATCGTAAAAAAATAAAAAATTGCAAAAAATTTTATTTGCAAAAAATTGCGCAAAAAAAAATTTGGCATTTTTTTTCAATAGACATGTATGTAAGGCATGTGATTTCAAATTTTGAAGGAAAACTGTAAATAACTTCAAAAAGAAAACGAAAAATTTGTTTTTGGTGTCGGTCGGTGTCGGTCGTTTTAGAACTTAATATAATAATAAGGATAAGGATATGAGGGAAATTGAATATCGCTATAACTTTGTGAAAAAAATTTTTTTTTAGCTGAGATTTAAAATAGTGACGTATTTTATGTGTTATTATCGTAAAAAAATAAAAAATTGCAAAAAATTGCAAAAAATTTTTTTTGCAAAAAATTGCGCAAAAAAAAATTTGGCATTTTTTTTTAATAGACATGTATGTAAGGCATGTGATTTCAAATTTTGAAGGAAAACTGTAAATAACTTCAAAAAGAAAACGAAAAATTTGTTTTTGGTGTCGGTCGGTGTCGGTCGTTTTAGAACTTAATATAATAATAAGGACTAGCGATATATTCCTCGCTCGCTAACGCTCGCTCGGTTGAAGTTTTACTTTTTTTCCTTTACGTATTGTTGTTTATTCATATGTATATTTATTTTTTGTTTTAAATTATTGTTTCATTATAAATTATAATAATTCAATTTTTTTAATTTTCAAATTACTTTTTAAAAAAAATTTAATTTAATGTAATAACCAAATTTTATATGTCTGTTGACTTAAATTCTGATTTTATTCTACAATATTGATTGTAAATTGTTTCTCTTTTTTTCAATTGCTACTAAATGCTATGTAAAGAAAACTGGTAAGGGCCTTACCACTTTTCCTAACGAATACCCTACTTTTTAATATTATATAGTATTCAAATTTGTAAATCTAAAAATATATTTTTAATTCAATATAATTAATTAGTACTATTAATTGATTATTTAATTAAATATATAATCGAACTGATCTTCGTATTTATCAAAGCCAAAACGCATGTTAAATCGTTTTAGCTATCTCCGTAATCAATGATTTAAAAATCTAAAAGGGTTATATCTTCGGAAGTGTGCATTGATTGAGTGCATTTGTGTAAAATTGGGAGTGACATGAGATGCTTTATTCTTTGTTTTTTAGAAAAATTGTCAAGAATTTATAATTTAAAATTCAAATTTTATAAATATTTTTAAAAAAATTTTATGGTGTTGCTGTTAATGAAAAATTATAATACAATGTAATGAATATAAACATGAAACATCAATTCAAAAAACAAGATTTATTGATTCATTATATCGAAAAAAATAAACATATATCAAATTTTAAATTATTATTGTTAAATAATAATTAAATTCTTAAACCATAAGAAGTCTTATTTGTGTCAAAGTCATTTGCGACGCCATAATTACAGTCATGCATGAAATTATTCACATTTTTTCATTTTCCATTTCCATTTTTTAATATTATATAATAAAGGAACCCAAGCAGCACGGTGTATCCCCTCAACATCCCTTGAATATCACCGTGGAATATTCCAATGATTTTCTAAGAAAACCAAAAAATATATATATATCCAAGCAATATTGAGGGAATATTCCAGTGATATGGATGAAATATTCCACGGTTATATTAAATTAAATTTTTTTTAATCTTCCTGATTATTTAAATAACAATTTATAACAAAATTCCATGATTTCAACACATTAATAAAGTGGTTCATTTAATGAAAATATTTAGCTTCTTCATCTTGATTAACAGAACTTATACTATTAGTTTTAAAAAATTAAAAATTTTCATTTTTTGTGAAAAATAATGCCAGCAATTATATTCTGACAAAAATCAATTAAAATGTTTATATAGGAAAAAGTTATTTAAAAAATTCAATTAAAAAATAAGGAGAAATGTAAAAGATATCGAAAAATGAAAAAAAAATTAAGAATGAAGAAATAAAATTACAAAATATTGAAAAATGTAAAGAATATCGAGAAAATTGTAGAAAAAGAAAATTAGAAGCCAATAATAATATTAATTTAAAATGTTTGAAGTTAGCAAATAATATAGTAATTTGGATGTTATTTGTTAATTTTGTCCAGCATTTTCTTTCAGAAATGCCAGAGGATAAAAAGTTTAGTACATGTTGTCATAAAGGCAAAGTTTTGTTAACTGAATATCCATTACCCCCGGTAGAATTAAAGGAAATAGTTTTTGGTCAAACTGCAATTAGTAATCATTATAAAAAATGTATAAGAAGCTACAACAATACAATAGCGTTTGCAAGATTTGGTGCAACATATGCTTCTCTACAAAATAAAGGTCCTCAAGTCTTTAAAATGTGTGGTCAAATTTACCATAACACATATTCATTACATCCCAAAGAAAATGAATTCAGAAAGTATGGTCAACTGTATATAATTGACAATGAATTAGCTACACAAAGTCGTAAAGATATTAATAATAACTGCAGAAATGATATTTTATCTAATTTAGATAAGTTGATCAGAAAAATTAACCCTTATGCTAAAGCGTACAAAATGATGTACGAAGTAGAAAAAGAAGGACAAGAATTTGTTACTAATAATAATAATCTACCTCGAGAAATTAAAATGATTATGAAAAGAGATATTAATTTAGATAAAAACCGATATAACTCTCCTGTTATAAATGAAGTTGCTGTTGTATTTGTTGATGAAAATGATGAACCTCCAATAAAACGCGATTTTTGTGTATATTCTAAATTTGATAAACCAATTAGCATCCCTGCAATAAGTAGATATGCAGATCCAATGACATATCCTTTAATATATCCTGCAGGAGGTAGTGGTTGGATGCCGAAATTATTATCAAAAGATCAAAGAAACAATATAACAGCTTTACAGTTTTACTCATTTAAAATTAGTGTTAGAGATCAGTTTAGTCCATTTCTTAATTTAGGTAAATTAAGCCAACAATTTATTGTCGATGCTTTTGTAAAAATTGAAGGTGCAAGATTATATTTTACAAAGAAACAACAACATATCTTGAGAACTGAATTATACTCTGGATTAATGGATTATTTACATAAGAGAAAAGAAGAGAAGAAAATTGTTCAAATTCGTAAAATGTTTATATTGCCATCTAGTTTTGTTGGAAGCTCTAGAGCATTACAACAAACTTATAGTGATGCAATTTGTTTAGTTCAAAAATATGGTAAACCTGATTTGTTTATAACTATGACATGTAATCCTAAATGGAAAGAAATTACTGATAATATTAAAAAAATGAAGATGTAATAAATAGGCCAGATATAGTTGCAAGAGTATTTAAACAGAAAGTAAAAGAATAGCTTCATAAAATTACTGTGAAAGAAATATTTGGTACTTGTATTGCTTACACATATGTAATAGAATTTCAGAAGAGAGGATTACCGCATATTTACTTATTACTATATTTACATATAGATGACAAAATAAGAACAACATACGATGTCGACAACTTTATTTCAGCAGAAATACCTGGTGAAATAACTAATCCACGTTTATTTAATTTAGTAAAGCAATTTATGATTCATGGACCATGTGGAAAACAGAACTTAACTTCTCCTTGTTTCAACATAAATACAAACAAGTGCACTAAAAATTATTCTAAACAATTTAATGATAATACAGAATTTAATAATAAAAGGCAGCGCTAGAAATTATCGGCTGCGCCTTTCAAAAGTTAAAAAAATACAAAGCTACGCTAAACAAGAGCGGCTGCACCTTTTAAAAATTTTAATAAAAAATAAATGGTTGCGCTCAGAAACATCGGCTGCGCTTTACAAACAAATATACATATAAAATGGCTGCGCTGGAAAATCGCAGCTGCGCCTAAAATCAATGTAAATTGCAAAAAATTTTTTTTGCAAAAAATCGCGCAAAAAAAATTTGGCATTTTTTTTTGAATAGACATGTATGTAAGGCATGTGATTTCAAATTTTGAAGGAAAACTGTAAATAACTTCAAAAAGAAAACGAAAAATTTGTTTTTGGTGTCGGTCGGTGTCGGTCGTTTTAGAACTTAATATAATAAGAAGGATATGAGGGAAATTGAATATCGCCATAAATTTGTGAAAAAAATTTTTTTTTAGCTGAGATTTAAAATAGTGACGTATTTTATGTTTTATTATCGTAAAAAAAATTAAAAATTGCAAAAAATTGCAAAAAATTTTTTTTGCAAAAAATCGCGCAAAAGAAATTTGGCATTTTTTTTTGAATAGACATGTATGTAATGCATGTGATTTCAAATTTTGAAGGAAAACTGTAAATAACTTCAAAAAGAAAACGAAAAATTTGTTTTTGGTGTCGGTCGGTGTCGGTCGTTTTAGAACTTAATATAATAAGAAGGATATGAGGGAAATTGAATATCGCCATAACTTTGTGAAAAAAATTTTTTTTTAGCTGAGATTTAAAATAGTGACGTATTTTATGTTTTATTATCGTAAAAAAAATAAAAAATTGCAAAAAATTGCAAAAAATTTTTTTTGCAAAAAATCGCGCAAAAAAAATTTGGCATTTTTTTTTGAATAGACATGTATGTAAGGCATGTGATTTCAAATTTTGAAGGAAAACTGTAAATAACTTCAAAAAGAAAACGAAAAATTTGTTTTTGGTGTCGGTCGGTGTCGGTCGTTTTAGAACTTAATATAATAAGAAGGATATGAGGGAAATTGAATATCGCCATAACTTTGTGAAAAAAATTTTTTTTTAGCTGAGATTTAAAATAGTGACGTATTTTATGTTTTATTATCGTAAAAAAAATAAAAAATTGCAAAAAATTGCAAAAAATTTTTTTTGCAAAAAATCGCGCAAAAAAAATTTGGCATTTTTTTTTGAATAGACATGTATGTAAGGCATGTGATTTCAAATTTTGAAGGAAAACTGTAAATAACTTCAAAAAGAAAACGAAAAATTTGTTTTTGGTGTCGG
This sequence comes from Leptopilina boulardi, assembly GCF_019393585.1. Classification (NCBI taxonomy): domain Eukaryota; kingdom Metazoa; phylum Arthropoda; class Insecta; order Hymenoptera; family Figitidae; genus Leptopilina; species Leptopilina boulardi. Next base: position 554,814 of record NW_026137751.1, on the reverse strand, counting down.
TCGGTGTCGGTCGTTTTAGAACTTAATATAATAAGAAGGATATGAGGGAAATTGAATATCGCCATAACTTTGTGAAAAAAATTTTTTTTTAGCTGAGATTTAAAATAGTGACGTATTTTATGTTTTATTATCGTAAAAAAAATAAAAAATTGCAAAAAATTGCAAAAAATTTTTTTTGCAAAAAATCGCGCAAAAAAAATTTCGCATTTTTTTTTGAATAGACATGTATGTAAGGCATGTGATTTCAAATTTTGAAGGAAAACTGTAAATAACTTCAAAAAGAAAACGAAAAATTTGTTTTTGGTGTCGGTCGGTGTCGGTCGTTTTAGAACTTAATATAATAAGAAGGATATGAGGGAAATTGAATATCGCCATAAATTTGTGAAAAAAATTTTTTTTTAGCTGAGATTTAAATAGTGACGTATTTTATGTTTTATTATCGTAAAAAAAATAAAAAATTGCAAAAAATTGCAAAAAATTTTTTTTGCAAAAAATCGCGCAAAAAAAATTTGGCATTTTTTTTTGAATAGACATGTATGTAAGGCATGTGATTTCAAATTTTGAAGGAAAACTGTAAATAACTTCAAAAAGAAAACGAAAAATTTGTTTTTGGTGTCGGTCGGTGTCGGTCGTTTTAGAATTTAATATAATAAGAAGGATATGAGGGAAATTGAATATCGCCATAAATTTGTGAAAAAAATTTTTTTTTAGCTGAGATTTAAATAGTGACGTATTTTATGTTTTATTATCGTAAAAAAAATAAAAAATTGCTAAAAATTGCAAAAAATTTTTTTTGCAAAAAATCGCGCAAAAAAAATTTGGCATTTTTTTTTGAATAGACATGTATGTAAGGCATGTGATTTCAAATTTTGAAGGAAAACTGTAAATAACTTCAAAAAGAAAACGAAAAATTTGTTTTTGGTGTCGGTCGGTGTCGGTCGTTTTAGAACTTAATATAATAAGAAGGATATGAGGGAAATTGAATATCGCCATAACTTTGTGAAAAAAATTTTTTTTTAGCTGAGATTTAAAACAGTGACGTATTTTATGTTTTATTAACGTAAAAAAAATAAAAAATTGCAAAAAATTGCAAAAAATTTTTTTTGCAAAAAATCGCGCAAAAAAAATTTGGCATTTTTTTTTGACTAGACATGTATGTAAGGCATGTGATTTCAAATTTTGAAGGAAAACTGTAAATAACTTCAAAAAGAAAACGAAAAATTTGTTTTTGGTGTCGGTCGGTGTCGGTCGTTTTAGAACTTAATATAATAAGAAGGATATGAGGGAAATTGAATATCGCCATAAATTTGTGAAAAAAATTTTTTTTTAGCTGAGATTTAAAATAGTGACGTATTTTATGTTTTATTATCGTAAAAAAAATAAAAAATTGCAAAAAATTGCAAAAAATTTTTTTTGCAAAAAATCGCGCAAAAAAAATTTGGCATTTTTTTTTGAATAGACATGTATGTAAGGCATGTGATTTCAAATTTTGAAGGAAAACTGTAAATAACTTCAAAAAGAAAACGAAAAATTTGTTTTTGGTGTCGGTCGGTGTCGGTCGTTTTAGAACTTAATATAATAAGAAGGATATGAGGGAAATTGAATATCGCCATAACTTTGTGAAAACAATTTTTTTTTAGCTGAGATTTAAAATAGTGACGTATTTTATGTTTTATTATCGTAAAAAAAATAAAAAATTGCAAAAAATTGCAAAAAATTTTTTTTGCAAAAAATCGCGCAAAAAAAATTTGGCATTTTTTTTGAATAGACATGTATGTAAGGCATGTGATTTCAAATTTTGAAGGAAAACTGTAAATAACTTCAAAAAGAAAACGAAAAATTTGTTTTTGGTGTCGGTCGGTGTCGGTCGTTTTAGAACTTAATATAATTCAAATTTTGAAGGAAAACTGTAAATAACTTCAAAAAGAAAACGAAAAATCTGTTTTTGGTGTCGGTCGGTGTCGGTCGTTTTAGAACTTAATATAATAAGAAGGATATGAGGGAAATTGAATATCGCCATAAATTTGTGAAAAAAAAATTTTTTTAGCTGAGATTTAAAATAGTGACGTATTTTATGTTTTATTATCGTAAAAAAAATAAAAAATTGCAAAAAATTGCAAAAAATTTTTTTTGCAAAAAATCGCGCAAAAAAAATTTGGCATTTTTTTTGAATAGACATGTATGTAAGGCATGTGATTTCAAATATATCGCCATAACTTTGTGAAAAAAAAATTTTTTTAGCTGAGATTTAAAATAGTGACGTATTTTATGTTTTATTATCGTAAAAAAAATAAAAAATTGCAAAAAATTGCAAAAAATTTTTTTTGCAAAAAATCGCGCAAAAAAAATTTGGCATTTTTTTTTGAATAGACATGTATGTAAGGCATGTGATTTCAAATTTTGAAGGAAAACTGTAAATAACTTCAAAAAGAAAACGAAAAATTTGTTTTTGGTGTCGGTCGGTGTCGGTCGTTTTAGAACTTAATATAATAAGAAGGATATGAGGGAAATTGAATATCGCCATAACTTTGTGAAAAAAATTTTTTTTTAGCTGAGATTTAAAATAGTGACGTATTTTATGTTTTATTATCGTAAAAAAAATAAAAAATTGCAAAAAATTGCAAAAAATTTTTTTTGCAAAAAATCGCGCAAAAAAAATTTCGCATTTTTTTTTGAATAGACATGTATGTAAGGCATGTGATTTCAAATTTTGAAGGAAAACTGTAAATAACTTCAAAAAGAAAACGAAAAATTTGTTTTTGGTGTCGGTCGGTGTCGGTCGTTTTAGAACTTAATATAATAAGAAGGATATGAGGGAAATTGAATATCGCCATAAATTTGTGAAAAAAATTTTTTTTTAGCTGAGATTTAAATAGTGACGTATTTTATGTTTTATTATCGTAAAAAAAATAAAAAATTGCAAAAAATTGCAAAAAATTTTTTTTGCAAAAAATCGCGCAAAAAAAATTTGGCATTTTTTTTTGAATAGACATGTATGTAAGGCATGTGATTTCAAATTTTGAAGGAAAACTGTAAATAACTTCAAAAAGAAAACGAAAAATTTGTTTTTGGTGTCGGTCGGTGTCGGTCGTTTTAGAATTTAATATAATAAGAAGGATATGAGGGAAATTGAATATCGCCATAAATTTGTGAAAAAAATTTTTTTTTAGCTGAGATTTAAATAGTGACGTATTTTATGTTTTATTATCGTAAAAAAAATAAAAAATTGCTAAAAATTGCAAAAAATTTTTTTTGCAAAAAATCGCGCAAAAAAAATTTGGCATTTTTTTTTGAATAGACATGTATGTAAGGCATGTGATTTCAAATTTTGAAGGAAAACTGTAAATAACTTCAAAAAGAAAACGAAAAATTTGTTTTTGGTGTCGGTCGGTGTCGGTCGTTTTAGAACTTAATATAATAAGAAGGATATGAGGGAAATTGAATATCGCCATAACTTTGTGAAAAAAATTTTTTTTTAGCTGAGATTTAAAACAGTGACGTATTTTATGTTTTATTAACGTAAAAAAAATAAAAAATTGCAAAAAATTGCAAAAAATTTTTTTTGCAAAAAATCGCGCAAAAAAAATTTGGCATTTTTTTTTGACTAGACATGTATGTAAGGCATGTGATTTCAAATTTTGAAGGAAAACTGTAAATAACTTCAAAAAGAAAACGAAAAATTTGTTTTTGGTGTCGGTCGGTGTCGGTCGTTTTAGAACTTAATATAATAAGAAGGATATGAGGGAAATTGAATATCGCCATAAATTTGTGAAAAAAATTTTTTTTTAGCTGAGATTTAAAATAGTGACGTATTTTATGTTTTATTATCGTAAAAAAAATAAAAAATTGCAAAAAATTGCAAAAAATTTTTTTTGCAAAAAATCGCGCAAAAAAAATTTGGCATTTTTTTTTGAATAGACATGTATGTAAGGCATGTGATTTCAAATTTTGAAGGAAAACTGTAAATAACTTCAAAAAGAAAACGAAAAATTTGTTTTTGGTGTCGGTCGGTGTCGGTCGTTTTAGAACTTAATATAATAAGAAGGATATGAGGGAAATTGAATATCGCCATAACTTTGTGAAAACAATTTTTTTTTAGCTGAGATTTAAAATAGTGACGTATTTTATGTTTTATTATCGTAAAAAAAATAAAAAATTGCAAAAAATTGCAAAAAATTTTTTTTGCAAAAAATCGCGCAAAAAAAATTTGGCATTTTTTTTGAATAGACATGTATGTAAGGCATGTGATTTCAAATTTTGAAGGAAAACTGTAAATAACTTCAAAAAGAAAACGAAAAATTTGTTTTTGGTGTCGGTCGGTGTCGGTCGTTTTAGAACTTAATATAATTCAAATTTTGAAGGAAAACTGTAAATAACTTCAAAAAGAAAACGAAAAATCTGTTTTTGGTGTCGGTCGGTGTCGGTCGTTTTAGAACTTAATATAATAAGAAGGATATGAGGGAAATTGAATATCGCCATAAATTTGTGAAAAAAAAATTTTTTTAGCTGAGATTTAAAATAGTGACGTATTTTATGTTTTATTATCGTAAAAAAAATAAAAAATTGCAAAAAATTGCAAAAAATTTTTTTTGCAAAAAATCGCGCAAAAAAAATTTGGCATTTTTTTTGAATAGACATGTATGTAAGGCATGTGATTTCAAATATATCGCCATAACTTTGTGAAAAAAAAATTTTTTTAGCTGAGATTTAAAATAGTGACGTATTTTATGTTTTATTATCGTAAAAAAAATAAAAAATTGCAAAAAATTGCAAAAAATTTTTTTTGCAAAAAATCGCGCAAAAAAAATTTGGCATTTTTTTTTGAATAGACATGTATGTAAGGCATGTGATTTCAAATTTTGAAGGAAAACTGTAAATAACTTCAAAAAGATAACGAAAAATTTGTTTTTGGTGTCGGTCGGTGTCGGTCGTTTTAGAACTTAATATAATAAGAAGGATATGAGGGAAATTGAATATCGCCATAACTTTGTGAAAAAAATTTTTTTTTAGCTGAGATTTAAAATAGTGACGTATTTTATGTTTTATTATCGTAAAAAAAATAAAAAATTGCAAAAAATTGCAAAAAATCGCGCAAAAAAAATTTGGCATTTTTTTTGAATAGACATGTATGTAAGGCATGTGATTTCAAATTTTGAAGGAAAACTGTAAATAACTTCAAAAAGAAAACGAAAAATTTGTTTTTGGTGTCGGTCGGTGTCGGTCGTTTTAGAACTTAATATAATAAGAAGGATATGAGGGAAATTGAATATCGCCATAACTTTGTGAAAAAAATTTTTTTTTAGCTGAGATTTAAAATAGTGACGTATTTTATGTTTTATTATCGTAAAAAAAATAAAAAATTGCAAAAAATTGCAAAAAATTTTTTTTGCAAAAAATCGCGCAAAAAAAATTTGGCATTTTTTTTTGAATAGACATGTACGTAAGGCATGTGATTTCAAATTTTGAAGGAAAACTGTAAATAACTTCAAAAAGAAAACGAAAAATTTGTTTTTGGTGTCGGTCGGTGTCGGTCGTTTTAGAACTTAATATAATAAGAAGGATATGAGGGAAATTGAATATCGCCATAAATTTGTGAAAAAAATTTTTTTTTAGCTGAGATTTAAAATAGTGACGTATTTTATGTTTTATTATCGTAAAAAAAATAAAAAATTGCAAAAAATTTTTTTTGCAAAAAATCGCGCAAAAAAAATTTGGCATTTTTTTTTGAATAGACATGTATGTAAGGCATGTGATTTCAAATTTTGAAGGAAAACTGTAAATAACTTCAAAAAGAAAACGAAAAATTTGTTTTTGGTGTCGGTCGGTGTCGGTCGTTTTAGAACTTAATATAATAAGAAGGATATGAGGGAAATTGAATATCGCCATAACTTTGTGAAAAAAATTTTTTTTTAGCTGAGATTTAAAATAGTGACGTATTTTATGTTTTATTATCGTAAAAAAAATAAAAAATTGCAAAAAATTGCAATAAATTTTTTTTGCAAAAAATCGCGCAAAAAAAATTTGGCATTTTTTTTTTAATAGACATGTATGTAAGGCATGTGATTTCAAATTTTGAAGGAAAACTGTAAATAACTTCAAAAAGAAAACGAAAAATTTGGTTTTGGTGTCGGTCGGTGTCGGTCGTTTTAGAACTTAATATAATAAGAAGGATATGAGGGAAATTGAATATCGCCATAAATTTGTGAAAAAAATTTTTTTTTAGCTGAGATTTAAATAGTGACGTATTTTATGTTTTATTATCTTAAAAAAAATAAAAAATTGCAAAAAATTGCAAAAAATTTTTTTTGCAAAAAATCGCGCAAAAAAAATTTGGCATTTTTTTTTGAATAGACATGTATGTAAGGCATGTGATTTCAAATTTTGAAGGAAAACTGTAAATAACTTCAAAAAGATAACGAAAAATTTGTTTTTGGTGTCGGTCGGTGTCGGTCGTTTTATAACTTAATATAATAAGAAGGATATGAGGGAAATTGAATATCGCCATAACTTTGTGAAAAAAATTTTTTTTTAGCTGAGATTTAAAATAGTGACGTATTTTATGTTTTATTATCGTAAAAAAAATAAAAAATTGCAAAAAATTGCAATAAATTTTTTTTGCAAAAAATCGCGCAAAAAAAATTTGGCATTTTTTTTTTAATAGACATGTATGTAAGGCATGTGATTTCAAATTTTGAAGGAAAACTGTAAATAACTTCAAAAAGAAAACGAAAAATTTGGTTTTGGTGTCGGTCGGTGTCGGTCGTTTTAGAACTTAATATAATAAGAAGGATATGAGGGAAATTGAATATCGCCATAAATTTGTGAAAAAAATTTTTTTTTAGCTGAGATTTAAATAGTGACGTATTTTATGTTTTATTATCGTAAAAAAAATAAAAAATTGTAAAAAATTGCAAAAAATTTTTTTTGCAAAAAATCGCGCAAAAAAAATTTGGCATTTTTTTTTGAATAGACATGTATGTAAGGCATGTGATTTCAAATTTTGAAGGAAAACTGTAAATAACTTCAAAAAGATAACGAAAAATTTGTTTTTGGTGTCGGTCGGTGTCGGTCGTTTTAGAACTTAATATAATAAGAAGGATATGAGGGAAATTGAATATCGCCATAACTTTGTGAAAAAAATTTTTTTTTAGCTGAGATTTAAAATAGTGACGTATTTTATGTTTTATTATCGTAAAAAAAATAAAAAATTGCAAAAAATTGCAAAAAATCGCGCAAAAAAAATTTGGCATTTTTTTTGAATAGACATGTATGTAAGGCATGTGATTTCAAATTTTGAAGGAAAACTGTAAATAACTTCAAAAAGAAAACGAAAAATTTGTTTTTGGTGTCGGTCGGTGTCGGTCGTTTTAGAACTTAATATAATAAGAAGGATATGAGGGAAATTGAATATCGCCATAACTTTGTGAAAAAAATTTTTTTTTAGCTGAGATTTAAAATAGTGACGTATTTTATGTTTTATTATCGTAAAAAAAATAAAAAATTGCAAAAAATTGCAAAAAATTTTTTTTGCAAAAAATCGCGCAAAAAAAATTTGGCATTTTTTTTTGAATAGACATGTACGTAAGGCATGTGATTTCAAATTTTGAAGGAAAACTGTAAATAACTTCAAAAAGAAAACGAAAAATTTGTTTTTGGTGTCGGTCGGTGTCGGTCGTTTTAGAACTTAATATAATAAGAAGGATATGAGGGAAATTGAATATCGCCATAAATTTGTGAAAAAAATTTTTTTTTAGCTGAGATTTAAAATAGTGACGTATTTTATGTTTTATTATCGTAAAAAAAATAAAAAATTGCAAAAAATTTTTTTTGCAAAAAATCGCGCAAAAAAAATTTGGCATTTTTTTTTGAATAGACATGTATGTAAGGCATGTGATTTCAAATTTTGAAGGAAAACTGTATATAACTTCAAAAAGAAAACGAAAAATTTGTTTTTGGTGTCGGTCGGTGTCGGTCGTTTTAGAACTTAATATAATAAGAAGGATATGAGGGAAATTGAATATCGCCATAACTTTGTGAAAAAAATTTTTTTTTAGCTGAGATTTAAAATAGTGACGTATTTTATGTTTTATTATCGTAAAAAAAATAAAAAATTGCAAAAAATTGCAATAAATTTTTTTTGCAAAAAATCGCGCAAAAAAAATTTGGCATTTTTTTTTAATAGACATGTATGTAAGGCATGTGATTTCAAATTTTGAAGGAAAACTGTAAATAACTTCAAAAAGAAAACGAAAAATTTGTTTTTGGTGTCGGTCGGTGTCGGTCGTTTTAGAACTTAATATAATAAGAAGGATATGAGGGAAATTGAATATCGCCATAAATTTGTGAAAAAAATTTTTTTTTAGCTGAGATTTAAAATAGTGACGTATTTTATGTTTTATTATCGTAAAAAAAATAAAAAATTGCAAAAAATTGCAAAAAATTTTTTTTGCAAAAAATCGCGCAAAAAAAATTTGGCATTTTTTTTTGAATAGACATGTATGTAAGGCATGTGATTTCAAATTTTGAAGGAAAACTGTAAATAACTTCAAAAAGAAAACGAAAAATTTGTTTTTGGTGTCGGTCGGTGTCGGTCGTTTTAGAACTTAATATAATAAGAAGGATATGAGGGAAATTGAATATCGCCATAACTTTGTGAAAACAATTTTTTTTTAGCTGAGATTTAAAATAGTGACGTATTTTATGTTTTATTATCGTAAAAAAAATAAAAAATTGCAAAAAATTGCAAAAAATTTTTTTTGCAAAAAATCGCGCAAAAAAAATTTGGCATTTTTTTTGAATAGACATGTATGTAAGGCATGTGATTTCAAATTTTGAAGGAAAACTGTAAATAACTTCAAAAAGAAAACGAAAAATTTGTTTTTGGTGTCGGTCGGTGTCGGTCGTTTTAGAACTTAATATAATTCAAATTTTGAAGGAAAACTGTAAATAACTTCAAAAAGAAAACGAAAAATCTGTTTTTGGTGTCGGTCGGTGTCGGTCGTTTTAGAACTTAATATAATAAGAAGGATATGAGGGAAATTGAATATCGCCATAACTTTGTGAAAAAAAATTTTTTTTAGCTGAGATTTAAAATAGTGACGTATTTTATGTTTTATTATCGGAAAAAAATAAAAAATTGCAAAAAATCGCGCAAAAAAAATTTGGCATTTTTTTTTTAATAGAAATGCATGTAAGGCATGTGATTTCAAATTTTGAAGGAAAACTGTAAATAACTTCCAAAAGAAAACGATAAATTTGTTTTTGGTGTCGGTCGGTGTCGGTCGTTTTAGAACTTAATATAATAAGAAGGATATGAGGGAAATTGAATATCGCCATAACTTTGTGAAAAAAATTTTTTTTTAGCTGAGATTTAAAATAGTGACGTATTTTATGTTTTATTATCGTAAAAAAAATAAAAAATTGCAAAAAATTGCAAAAAATTTTTTTTGCAAAAAATCGCGCAAAAAAAATTTGGCATTTTTTTTTGAATAGACATGTATGTAAGGCATGTGATTTCAAATTTTGAAGGAAAACTGTAAATAACTTCAAAAAGATAACGAAAAATTTGTTTTTGGTGTCGGTCGGTGTCGGTCGTTTTAGAACTTAATATAATAAGAAGGATATGAGGGAAATTGAATATCGCCATAACTTTGTGAAAAAAATTTTTTTTTAGCTGAGATTTAAAATAGTGACGTATTTTATGTTTTATTATCGTAAAAAAAATAAAAAATTGCAAAAAATTGCAAAAAATCGCGCAAAAAAAATTTGGCATTTTTTTTGAATAGACATGTATGTAAGGCATGTGATTTCAAATTTTGAAGGAAAACTGTAAATAACTTCAAAAAGAAAACGAAAAATTTGTTTTTGGTGTCGGTCGGTGTCGGTCGTTTTAGAACTTAATATAATAAGAAGGATATGAGGGAAATTGAATATCGCCATAACTTTGTGAAAAAAATTTTTTTTTAGCTGAGATTTAAAATAGTGACGTATTTTATGTTTTATTATCGTAAAAAAAATAAAAAATTGCAAAAAATTGCAAAAAATTTTTTTTGCAAAAAATCGCGCAAAAAAAATTTGGCATTTTTTTTTGAATAGACATGTACGTAAGGCATGTGATTTCAAATTTTGAAGGAAAACTGTAAATAACTTCAAAAAGAAAACGAAAAATTTGTTTTTGGTGTCGGTCGGTGTCGGTCGTTTTAGAACTTAATATAATAAGAAGGATGTACTTCAATTGAGAAAATACTATTTAAGTGGAAACATGATAATTGTGTTTAAAGGTTAATTGATATTTTTGCAGGAGCAGATTTATGCATGTTCGTCATTGTTGTTGTGAAAGTTTAATTTTAACATTACTGTTTACATTGAGCGCAACTTAAATTGGAATTCTTTGTCATTGTGTTTTAATGTTAGTTTTTATTAAAAATTCATATAAAAGGTAAGTATTAAAAAAATATATTTTTAAATTTAAAATTTGGTAACGTTTTAATACAAATAATATTATAGCTATGGATTACCGTCACAAATCTGGTGCTCAAAAAAGAAAAGAGAAAGACGAAAGAAAAAAATTGGATAATCAGGGTCAAAGAACATTTGAATCTTTAGGATTTTTTATAAATTTAAGTGAGGAAGGTGGTAACAAATTATTACATGATAAAGTGGCAGGTGAAGTTCGTGTTGAAGATGAGTTGGTGAATTTGAGTAGTATGGCTAGGAGAGTTCTAGGACAGGTTCTGATCCCGGCTAAGTTACTCACAGTCGGTAACTGCTCTGTCGGTAATGCAGATTTCTATATTATCAACAGCTGGACGAATTCAAACCTAGTTGGTAATGTGGGAAACTGTTTTACCGACCGAATTAGTTGAGTGGACACCCAACAGATGGCGCCACTAGCGAATTCAAATCTGCTTGGCGGGAAATTTAAAAATTTATTTGACAATTCAAATTTACTTGGCCGCCATTTTGTTTTACCGGCCAAGTATAGTTTCGGTTGTCACCGAGATATGGCGCCACTAGCGAATTCAAATCTGCTTGGCGGGAAATTTAAAAATTTATTTGACAATTTAAATTGGCTTGGTCAGAGAGCTACCCATCCCTGTTTTACCGACCGAATTAGTTGAGCGGACACCCAACAGATGGCGCCACTGTCGATTAGGTCAATTGTGCTATAAGAATTTTTAAATTTTGGCTGTAAATTTTACAATTTTTTATTGGTAATAATTAATTATCTTATTAATTATGAAAATTAAACTTAACCTAAATATAATCTTAATTCTAACTTAATACTAATGAGGTATTGAATTAAATACAACGTAAATAACATATTATACATTTATTATATACAATATTTACACTTGTTTTATTTTAAATTCAATATGGTTGTATGGACCACCAATATACTTAAGCCGCAATTGTCCAGAATTAATAGCTTCTTGCATTTGGTCCAAGCATATCGAGTCATCAGTGAACATTGGTACAAATCTTGAAGGTAGGAATGTATTGAACTTTTTATCTACCTCAACAACAATTTTTTCTCCATATTTGGTGTTGACTACCTGGATCTTTGTAATTGGATACTTATGTCCAGGAGTCAATTCGGAGAGCGGCTTCGTTGGCAAAAATGCATCCACACGGCCAATGGCGTTGATTTTACTGAGATCCATAGCTGCTAAAACTGTGAACAAAAGAAGAATGAGCAAAAATGCTTATGGACCCTATATTTATACTCTAAAATTTTGCTCGTGCATGCGCAATAGACTTTTACCCCCTACTCTTGCTATTTACCCTCACTCCTTCTTCTACGCATGCACAGTTCATCTCAGCATTTTCCACGCATGCGTGATACCCCCACCACTCCGAAATTAGCCACACCCACTTTGTGACGTCATAAGACAAGTTTATACATGCTTAAACTCGTTAAAAATAGCTTAAACATATAATAAAGATAATAGGAAGGTAGGGTAAATTAATATAAAACATTTTAAATACATTTTTATACATTTATTCATTGCATATAAAATTTTCACAATCATTATAAAAGTCTTTTAGTGTACAATCTTTGTCAACTTCATAATTATTTTCTATATTATTTCGTAGTACATTTGATGGTTGTATCAACCAATTTCGTAGGTTACATACATTTTTAACAGCGCAATTGCTAAAACTACTTGTGTGGTTTGTACATGTAGATGAATTATCTACATCTGAACTTTTTAATGATGGACATTTGAAATCATCTAAATTAAATACGTTTAAAGTATATTTTTCCAGCCATCTTTGTTTTTCCAAATCTTTTACGTAAACAGTAGGTGTACCAATTAATACTTCTTTTACTATAGGTTGTAATTCTTCATAAGGTATGTCGCCGGCAGCCCAATCGATACCATGATAATTATTTGTCAGCCATCGATTCTCACATTTGTATCTTGCTGGTAATCGACTCCAGGCGTATGGCGGCTCGAAGAGGTAGACCAATGGGTGAGCATCTTCTTGAAGAGGTAGAATAGCCAGCTCCTTGATGACAAACTCGTTGTAGGGTCTTTTGAAACATTGGATATCTACAACGTACGACATGATATCTGTAACAGAGGAATGACCCAAGCTGCATAGAACTGCTCTTTTTATAGTCACTCCTCCCCACCACTAACACCCTTTCCTCTCTTCTGATTGGCTATTACAACCACCAATCATGATACTTTTTTAACAACGCCGCTGATTGGTGAATATTGGATAATACTATCATGAATTATTAAACAGTATGCAGCTGTATTATTGGGAAAATTATCACTAGCTTCAAATTCCAGGCGTACATCTACAGATGACTGTTTTAAAAATTCATTTTGTTTTGAACAATCTATGACAGTTAGTGGTGCATAATCTTTAAAGTTATTTCTGTTTAGCAAAGGCTCAGGTTCTTTTCCATAGTATGATGATTGAAAATTACAATACACATTATAAAGAATAGAAAATTGACCTTGATTAAAATTTAAATTCAAACTACCATATGGATAGTATTGTGAATTTAAGTAAAGTTTTACATTGGTTAAATTACAATTATCAAAAATGTTGGCATACCTTGTATAATTTTCTTTTCGGTTTGTTTGAAAACCAAGAATAACATATCGAGGTTTTTCAACTTGAGTTGAAGTTTTTACAGTCCATATATGTTTTCGTGTAGCAGGAATCATAGGATATTCATACAAGTCCCATGCTCTGAAACTCATCGTTATAGGTGAATCTTTTTCAGTGTATTTTAGTAATTCAATTTTTTGTCGATCACTAACAAATAAATATGGAATCATCCATTCAATTTTACTAATTACAATTTTGAATTCTTCACGCTCTAATCCGTCAATGTTAACTATAGCATTAAGGTCTGTACGAGATCTTGTTAAAATAAGTTCATGTTTTGCATTTACAACAATCTTTCGATAGTCCTCAGCAAATCCAAGAATCATATTTAGTGGTATATTTACATCAAAATATCCATCAGTATTAGTTACTCTACTAGCATCATCAAAGTCAAGATAACCTGCATTCTCAGCATAAATCATCTGATTAGGAGTTTGAGAAATCTATGATTTCATAGTTGTCGTTAGACCAACATTTTTACAATGATCAATCTCAACCCCATTTAATTCATAACGAATCTCATTAAACATGTAACAAATACTATTGCTAATTAGTTTTGTATTTGTTACAGCATTATTATTAGTTTTAACTAATCTTCCATGTACATGTAATGTACTTTTAGAGGGAAGAATGTATAAATCTTGATGTTGAACTGCAATTCGAATCTCATCACTATTATTAAATGCTGATAAAACATACGGTTGATGAGCATGAATTTCATAATGTGCTAATGAATTATCATATTTTACTGGACTTAGAATATTTAAAGTCTCTTCCATTTTTATTACAACAACAGAAAAAGAAAAATATGTGAATTATTAGTTTTCCTTTCTTTGATTTTCTTGATAAACCCGTAGACCGAGCTGCTTCAGGAAACGTAAATTCTGAGGTGTTAGCCTCTTGCGAACTGAATGAAGACTGGATGATTTCTGACATTGTGACTCGTTTATATAGTTTCCACCAGTTTTTCTATGAAATATAATACCCATTACACTGATTTAACATGTAATCGAATTGTTATAGTTTCACCTCGAAAATGTATTAAATCTCCGTCTTGATCGATGATTCGTAGTTGAATATTATGTATAGTCTTCACGGCAACTGCAAGGTAAATGACGTGTGATGGTACTTCCACTATCTTATATCCTGCAGGAACAACTGGAAAAAATTCATGAATTGTGTGTACCTTTTTATTGTTAATGTATGCACCAGTAGTAATATTACATTCAATTCTAATAGCATTTATTTTGAGAATGGCTACTGGTAAGTCAGACGTATGAGATTTATTAGCTATTAGCGCTCGTGGTGTAAATCCCAACAATTCACCAATAGAATCTTTAGGTTTAAAACTTACTTTGTGAGTACTTTTTATTTCACTACGTAACGTATTATTGTTTGGTTTTATAGTTATACTTTTAACTCCATCTGTAATAGAATTTTGAATATATTTTTCCATATCTTCAATTTCATAACTACCAGGAGGTATAGTAATTACTTGATTATCAATATAAAATTTATTTTTACCCTCATCAATATTAGGAATTGAATTGAAAGTTAACAATTCAACTAAGCCAAGTACATAATTTCTATTAGGTAATAGTTCTATTGGTGGAAAATATTCAGCCTCCAGAATAGATGAATTGCCAGAGATAGTTAAAGTAAACGATTCATCCATGATGATGACTTTTTTTAAACTGATTAGGTTATATAAATGCCATCATTTATATAGAATATATTTTTGTGTGATTTCAAGTTGTCCACATAAAAACTTAAGACATAAATGACCACAATGAAAAGTATCATAATCTTGATAATTTTTATGATTGTATTGTATTAGAGTATTATAACCTAAATAACTAACAAGTTCAAATGGTGGTTGAAGATTACCAAAACTGTCAAAGTATTCAGCTTTATTATTAACTTTTTTATATGCAACCCAATGGGTTCCAGAACCATCTTTATCATCTAAATTAATAATAGCTGATTCATTTTTTCGTGGCCCTGTTGTCGGCAATTCATTTCGCATAAAAACCCCTCTAAAGTTAGAAATTTTCAAGTCTTTAACATACTTGAGCAACTCAAAGTCAGTTAGTGCTCGTTTAGAAAGTATCAAAAAAATTTTTTTTTGAACACTTCTTTATTCCTTGTCCTCTTTGATAAGGTTTTAAATGAAGGCCTGATCCTTTTGAAAACGGTTTTAAATGAAGACCTAATCCTTGTCGATAGGGTTTCAAATGTAGACCTTTACCAAGTACAATATCTTCCATTGCTTTATTATGGCGATGAGCTTCTTTTAATTTATCTTTTGCTGCACTTGCACTATTTACAGCTTTTGATACACCTGCTACACCTCCAGTAAGTGCTCCAAGGGCGCTTAATCCAGCAAAAATTGGAATTAATGGTAGTAAACCACCAATTTTTGAAGGTACAGGCAAGATGCGCGGTGCTAAAATTTTCTTTCTTCCTCCTGCATTTCTAACAGCTTTCCGAGCAGTTTCAATGGCACTTTTAATTGTTGATTGAGCATCATTACCAGGAATTATGGATTTTCTAGCTGCATCTACAATTTTTCTGAGGGCAGTTAGTTTTTTAGAAGATATCTTTTTTTTCTTCCTTCCACCCAAGCCTAATTTTGACTTTATCTTTCTCCTAACTCCCATACCTAATTTTGATTTAACTTTCATAGTTCCAGATATAGCTAAAGCAGCAGCTTTTTCACCTAAACTGGAATCGTTTGCTGTAACACGTTCCGAAGCCTTCTCAGCTAAAACTCTATCAGCAACGTTTCTTGCTTCTACGTTTTCTCGATTTTTCGAATATGAGATATCGTGCTCCTTACAAGCGGCGTCCAGAAGATTAATACCCGGATCACCTTTTTGTAGACGTTTTACTAACTTTGTGGCTGGTCCACAATATTGATAACCAGGCAGATGTAATTCAAATGGTAACTTATTTATAAGACTATTGACTAAACCTTTCCCTCGAGAGCGATGATGAATAATCATACCTTACTCTATGAAAGTTTAAAATAGAATGACTGAAAGGTTATATAAGCGCTGCATTTATACCTTTTACAACAGTCTACATCAGGATGCGATTCAAGGAACAACCTAATAAGCTGCCAGTCGTAAATCTGGACTCAATTATTGAACAACAAGAGAAGAAAGTTAAGCGTCATGGTAGTTTATTATCAGGTAGTATTCGTGCAATTTTCTGTGGCCCATCAAATTGTGGAAAAACAAATGTATTACTATCTCTAATTCTAGATCCTAATGGTCTCAGATTTGACAAAATTTACTTATACTCAAAATCATTACAACAACCAAAATATAAGTTCTTAGAACAAGTTGTGAGTAACGTTGATGGAGTTGAATATTTACCATTTAGTGATCATGAAGTAGTAATTGCTCCTAAAGATGCAAAACAAAATTCAATATTTATATTTGACGATATTGCATGGGAAAAGCAAGACAATGTAAGGGCATTCTTTTGTATGGGTAGACATGTTGACGTTGATTGTTTTTACCTCTGTCAAACATATGCTAGAATTCCTAAACATTTAATACGTGATAATGTCAATTTATTAGTCCTTTTTCGCCAAGATGAGAAAAATTTAAGACATGTGTATGATGATCATGTTAATACTGACATGACATTTAATCAATTTCGAGAGTTATGTTCAACATGTTGGAATTCAGACAAACATGGCTTTGTAGTAATTGATAAAGATTCTAATTTCAATGATGGAAGATATAGAAAAGGATTCGACAGTTTTCTAGCACTATAAATACACGATAATTTTTAAAATAGTATTAGTGTTGTTTTAAAACTTGAAATATCAACATGTTTCATAAAGAGAAAGAGTATCTACGTCAAATTGCTAAAGCTAGTGAGGCAATTAGACGGAAGCATCGTATGTTGAAATTAGGGAAGGAAGCTGTCGAAAATGTTTTGAATGAAACTTTTAAGCCAGTAGTTCAACCTTTACAAAAAATTATTAACTTGACAGATTATAAACATGAAAATGTTAATATTGAAAAGAAAGAAGAGATTGAAAATAAAGCTGCATCTGATAAAAATGATAGTGATGATGATATAAATTATATGAGTACTGATGATGGTGAAACACTAAAACCCGGATCTGACATTGATAAATTAGTTAGTAAATATATATTTTTGATAAAACATAATAGAAAACAATGTTTGGATATGATATATGGAGTACGCAAAGCTAATGATGGTTCCCTTATGATTGGTAATAAAACCATAATCTTTAAAAATCACATTGTAGATATTGAAGATAAACGTTTTAAAATTACCTCTGGGTTATTAGAACTTTTATTTAAAAACAAACCTGAAAAATCATACATTAGTGAACATGATATGAATAGTTATAAACAAATTCTTACCACCTCCAATGCACATAGAAAAAACTATAGTTCCTCTAACTCTATTCATAGAATTATATCAAAATTATTTCCTTCTACAAAAGAGTCATCTATAAGTGGTAGTTCACTACCTAAATTTATGATTGCGAATAAAAGTTTTAAACCAGATTATATTTATTGGGATGATCCAAATGAATTGGTTGATCGTCTTCGATTACTAATGGCATCTCAAGGAGCTGGTAATACTAGTCATAATAATGAAATTATGTCAATTATTGAGGAATTACGTGAGGCTAAAATCATATATTAAGGTGTGCTTTAGTAAATGTCATTCATTTCAATAATGAGCATTGACCTGTTCGGACATCCTCTCAGTCAAGGAGGAACAGTAATAGCAAGACGTGGACCTACTGGAGTTGGATTTAAAGTTAATTCAAGTCGACACTTTGATATAGATAATAAAAGACTTTGTAACGTTAAAGACGCTGAAGAACTGCATGATGCAGTAAATTTAAGACTTGTACAAAACATTGTAAAAAACGAAATAAAAACTATTTTCCAAGTTACGTCATCATTAAGATCATCTATTGATGACTTGAATCTTTTTATGCAAATTATTGAGGACAGAGTTAACGAAAAACTAAAACAAATTGAATCACAGCAAAATTTATATTTAATGCAGCTAAATTTATTAAAGAATGATGGCTGATAAAAAGTTAACAGTAGTAACTGAACTTCATACACAGGCTAGAAAAAATTTCCATCGCCGTCGCGTAGAAATGCGTGATATTGATGACACCTGGCAAGCAGATTTAGTTGAAATGCTACCTTATTCAAAAATAATCAAAGGTTACAATTATTTACTTAAAGTCATAGATATCTTATCCAAGTATGCTTGGGCTGTTCCAGTAAAAAGTAAAAATGGAAAAGATGTGACTAACGCAATGAAATTCATATTTGAAAAAGGACGTATTCCAAAAAACCTTCATTCTGATAAAGGTAAAGAATTCTACAATTCTCAATTTGAAGCTTTAATGAAAAAGTACAAAATTAATTTTTATTCAACATACAGTAACTTGAAAGCATCTATTGTTGAAAGATTTAACAGAATACTTAAAAGGAAAATGTGGATGCAATTCAGTTTACGAGGAAATTACAAGTGGTATGATATATTACCTAACCTCATTTCTACTTATAATGACACAAAACATAGAACAATTGGAATGAAGCCTAAAGATGTTACTGCACAACATGTTGATATTTTAAAAGATCGAAGCTCAGAAAAATTCCGTTAAGACGATCTAAATTTAAAATTGGTGACAAAGTGCGAGTTAGCAAATATAAAAATATTTTCGAAAAAGGTTATACTCCTAATTGGACTACTGAAATATTTACAATTGATAAAGTGGAATCAACTCAACCTGTGACTTACAAACTCAAGGATTACCAAGATCAGCCCATCAGTGGAGGATTCTATGAAGAGGAGCTTCTAAAAGTGAAATATTCAGACATTTATCTTGTTGAGAAAATTCTCAGGACACGTGGAAACAAAGTCCTTGTCAAGTGGCTTGGTTTCGATAACTCTCACAACACTTGGGAAGACAAAGCAAATGTATAATTTATAGTTAATGTTGAATCAATGTTAAATCAATGTTAAATCAATGTTGAATCAATGTTAAATCAATGTTAAATCAATGTTAAATCAATGTTAAATCAATGTTAAATCAATGTTGAATCAATGTTGAATCAATGTTAAATCAATGTTAAATCAATGTTGAATCAATGTTAAATCAATGTTGAATCAATGTTGAATCAATGTTAAATCAATGTTGAATCAATGTTAAATCAATGTTGAATCAATGTTGAATCAATGTTGAATCAATGTTGAATCAATGTTGAATCAATGTTGAATCAATGTTGAATCAATGTTGAATCAATGTTGAATCAATGTTGAATCAATGTTGAATCAATGTTGAATCAATGTTGAATCAATGTTAAATCAATGTTGAATCAATGTTAAATCAATGTTGAATCAATGTTAAATCAATGTTATAATGTATATATGTAAGGAATTTTTAAATAAAAAACACATGAAATTAAAATACAATTGTTCTATTTATTTCTTTTATCACAGCCTTTACATTTCCCGACATTTTTTCTCAAACTTATCAACTATTTACAAATCGTCGAGATTTGGGATCGCATAGTGACCCCACGGTAGAGTATCGGTACTCCCCGGTAACAAATACCATTTATCGTCTTGTGGAGATAAGGCTACTTTCAACTGTTTAACAGTTTCAACATTGTGTAGCCGCGATCTTATATTATACTGCGTGCGAGTTTGAATGTCAAAATCTCGTAGACATTTTACATAATCATCAAATTGAATGGTCTTTTTAACAACGCCGGCTTTAATACCTTTGGCCTTTTTAATAAAATCTTTATCTTCGACGCGTACACTGTACAGCTTACTCCGCAAGCCAACAAATTCAGTTACAATTCTACCGTTGCACTCATCTTTCATGAGGCCGAGGATCTTTTTGTTGGCTTGCGGAATGCCGTACACGTTGCTTGCGGGATAATCTGACGTATCAAACTTTTGGATATCATTTTTCATGTCATTGTAGACATCTTTGCATTTGATTTCATAGATTAGACTGTCTGTATCGGTATACATCAGTTTACAATTTTCACCGTACTTTTCTAACATATATCCGTAGTGAAAATCATAGATTAGCGTCTTAGATATATCAAGCACACTTAACCCTACGTATATCGGTTTGTTGAGTAGTACTTCGGTTTTACGCAGTTCAATGGCAACCAGATTCTCATCGAATATCGCTCGACTATGGAAGTTGGGTCGGGAAATAAGGGCTTCAGCTCCGTAGCGACCAAACCATTGTGTAACAAGCTTAATGTCGACATGTTTACGGACATTTTCCATCGTCTTGCCGTAAACAGCGTTGTTCATTAGTTTGAACAAATTCTTTTCAAACTCATTCTTGGCGTTGGTTCTCGTCATCGTGTTGTAGTCAATGTACGGTTTAAGCCAAGTTGATTGCTTAAACTGTAGCACGCGGTGAATTTTAACAAGTTTAATGCCATTTGAGAGAACTTGCTTTAGCGTTCGATAATGTATCACATACTTTTCTTTTGGCAGGAGAGTTGTTAATAATTTCTCCTGCTTTGACAATGGAGGTTTCATATTTTCAGCACAGAACGGCATGTCTTTGTGAGTATCATGAATTTCTTTCGGATACTCCAAATCGACTTCTAGAATGTACCCAATAGGGGAATCGTCAGGTAAATTAAAATTAAAAGCATCATCGACATTTTCAACCCATTTAAAGCCGCCATAAGGGAGCGATTGTGCCATTGCCCAACCATACAAATTGTTGGCATCGAAGTGCATTATATAACTTGTATCTTCGTCTTTATCGAACTTTTCCATATACGGATTATTCGCTTTCGCATAGCGGTTATATCAATGTGGACTAGGTTTAGGACTGCATTAGTGTACAATCTGCACGCAAAAGCACTCTCACACTCTTCCCAGCGCACACGATTACACAGCCCCACAAAAAAAAAAAGTGTCATGTACTTTTGACCGGAATACCCTAACCCTATGTATTTTGACGCGCTGAACACGAATCCGAAGTCCGTTTTGCTCTATCACGTCAGGATTTTTTTCTAACCTAAAAAAACATGTCGGATTTTGAGAAGTAGGCGATTTTTTTAAAAATTGATGTATTAACTTCAAACTTGGTATCTGGGGGTTTTTTGTGTCGCTGATTACGAATCTGAAGTTAGATTTTCAAAATCAAAAATGGCGGATCCAATATGGCGGACGAATTTTGAAAAAATTTTAAGATTTACTTCAAACTTGGTATCTAGGGGTTTTTTGGGTCGCTGATTACGAATCTGATGTCAGACTTCCGAAATTCGATATGTCTGATTCAATATTAAGGAATTATTTTTAAAAAATTGTCAGATTATTATGAAATTTGGTATCTACAGGTTTTCTAAGTTGCTGACAAGTAACACTAGGGAAGTGCCATACGCCGATTTTTCTGAAACATGGCAATTTTGTAGTTTTTTGAAAACAATTTGACATGTATGTTTTGTTTTTCCCCAAAAGCTGATTTATGGGAGGAAAATACACCTTGAATTTTTTTTTGGTAGGGGGACATTATTTTACGAAATTTTTCAAAAATTAATGTGCAATAGTGTATCTGGGGGTTTTTTGGGTCACTGATTACAAATCTGATGTCAGATTTCAAAAATTCAAAATGGCATATCCAACATGGACTTCTATCGGCCACATTAGATACGCCATTATCAATTTTTGAAAACTGACATCAGATTCGTAATCAGCGACCCAAAAAACCCCTAGATACCAAGTTTGAAGTAAATCTTAAAATTTTTTCAAATTCGTCCGCCATATTGGATCCGACATTTTTGATTTTGAAAATCTAACTTCAGATTCGTAATCAGCGACCCAAAAAAGCCCTAGATACCAAGTTTGAAGTAAATCTTAAAATTTTTTCAAAATTCGTCCGCCATATTGGATCCGCCATTTTTGATTTTGAAAATCTATCTTCAGATTCGTAATCAGCGACACAAAAAACCCCCAGATACCAAGTTTGAAGTTAATACATCAATTTTCAAAAAAATCGCCTACTTCTCAAAATCCGACATGTTTTTTTAGGTTAGAAAAAAATCCTGACGTGATAGAGCAAAACGGACTTCGGATTCGTGTTCAGCGCGTCAAAATACATAGGGTTAGGGTATTCCGGTCAAAAGTACATGACACTTTTTTTTTGTGGGGCTGTGTTATTAATGTCTGGGTCACCGATTCCAGCACCATCTACAATGTGAGACTCGAACAATGCGCGAAATCTAATGATGGTTTGCAGAATGCTCACACATCTCTGCTTTTGATGTGTAAAATACATCGATTTTAGGATGCTAGACAACAAGTTTTCATGTTGTGAGCATTCTACAATCCATCGATCAATAAAAGAACGTCTTACATTTACGTTATCGAGCAGTGGAATTAGTTCAAGAGCCTCCTTGATGAGAGCAACAGTTAAGTCACTCTCATCAAGGATGGTCGTGTAGTTTGGATACTTACGTGGTCCATCGGTGGTTGTAGCCCTCCGCTTCATGTCTGAACCTGAAATCACACTTACAAGCTAAGAAAACAAAAGAACACACTTACAAGCTAAAAAAACAAACAAAAGAACACACTTACAAACTAACAAAACGAAAGAACACACTTACAAACTAAAGTATTTAACCTAAAGAACAAAACAAAGTAAATGTAATAAATACGGTAAATATAATAAAATAAGACAGTAAATATAACAAAAAAAGACAGTAGATATAACAAAAAAAAGCAATAAGATAATTAGTAATGGCCAAGGGAGACTGCTACTACTGCTGCTGCTACTGCTGAACCTGTGAACAGCCACTGACTGAAACTGCTATAGATTCTCAATATATACCCCAGAATCCCCACTCTCCCCTTTCGCGTATGTTCTGTTAACAATTTACCCCCACTTCTACTTATTACCCCTACTTCTATCTTTACACATTCACAGTATCACATTTTTCCCCTCACTCATACTTATTACCCCCACTCCTATGATTACGCTTGCGCAAAAAAAACTTATTTAAGGAAACTTATTTATTTATTAAATATGAATATTAATATTAATTATAATATTAATTTGTCTCTGACGACGACTACGATGACGACGGTGACGACGTTGACGGCCTCCAGCAGGAGGGGGTGGCGTCGGCATCCTGGGCTGCGGAGGGGGGGGTCAGCGCCCTAACCTCTTCAGGAGGTACTCTAACCTCTGGTGGTGGTGGCGTCGGTGACCGGGGTTGTAGACAGCCAGGGTAGAGGCGTCGACGACCGAGGTGGTGTCCCCAACTCCACCCAGGATGGTGGAGACTCGGGTTGACACCAGGGATACCTCGGTGGAGACTCTGGTGAGGTTGCCGGTAACGGTAACTCATTGCCTTCATTCTGCAACTAAGGAAATTATATTACATTATATTACACTATATTACACTATATTACACTATATTACACTATATTACACTATATTACACTATATTACACTATATTACATTACAATATATTATACTTACATTATGAATAGACACCCTCATTATGTGGCACCGGTAGCATGTGCACCACTGCTCCATGGTTGACCGCTCGTTGTGATTCCTAGAAGCAGATTATGCTTCTCTACCGTGGTGCTCAGAATCTTATAACCCTTACCCTACCACGCACTCACCCCACCATGCGATCACCCCACCACGCGCTCTCAACACCTTGTGTGAGCGGCCGTTGAGTAAAGCTCCTACAATAATATACAAAATAATAAAAGAATATATAAACAATAATATACAAAATGAAAAAATATGAATAAACAATATTATACAAACTAAAATTGTGCTACATGTAACCGTTATGGAATGAAATGGATTGCAAAAAATTAAAAAAAATATCTGGTAAAATGAAAAAAGAATCCGATTTTGTATATTATTGTTTATTTATTTGTTTTGTAGATTAAATGTGTCAAAAGAAAGGTTTCAGTTTGAATATATATTTAATATAATAACATTATTTACCGTCATTATAAATTATCAGCTGTATATATGAAATGTATGGTTTGACAATAAATATGGCGGCTCAGGGATGAAACAGTCAGAAATGTTACCCATATTTCACACAATTTTTAAATTAGAAACACGGTTTTTATCAGTGACTATATAATAAATTTATTAAAAACTATTCGTGTTCAACAAAATCTTCACATAACTTCACTTGTATAAACGTATAAAATAATAAATTAAGAATATTTAATAATGTGAAAGTTTAAAAATCCCGCCATGTATTAAATTCTCATAAAATCTAGGAAATTACAAACTTGAAAATCTCGAATAAACTTAAATAAATATTTATAAAGTATTAAAAATTATTCATTATTAACAAATTAATTAAAATTTGTATTCTAAATTTGTAAACATAAGGATTTTTCTTACAAATTTCTTATAAGAAATTAAATCATTTTTTCACTAAGGGAATTGACCAATCAGAAAATTTATATTCTTTTAGGGCTAGTCGAATATCGATTCGAGAGTATTGAAAACAAAATCAGCGCGAAAATCGAATTTCAAAATGCTTGTTAAATAATAATAATAAAATAAATTAATGGTTTAACTTACCTTAATTAATAAATTGATTTAAAAATTTAAAGAAATAAATAATGTACCTAAATTTTAAGTAGCATTTATTAATAAATGTGTATATATTTTAAACTTACCTTAATAAACAATTAAAATATATTAATAAATCAATTACAACTTACCTTAGAAAACATATTAATAATTAGTTATGAGCAATATTAAATATAAGCAATAAACATTTAGATAATAATTCCTAATAAATATATTTATTAATAAATAATTAATAGTTAACAATTTTGACAAATTACCAACGTCATCTACTTTGACTTTTTACATCTACGCTTGACTATGTAGTTCAGTGAGTAAAACAGGGATGGGTAGCTCTCTGACCAAGCCAGTTTAAATGGTCGAATAAGTTTTTAAATTACCCGCCAAAATTTAAAATTGATATAGCCCAATTGGGTTAATTAATAGTGGCACCACTATTGGGTTGATAGTAAACTAACTCGACCGGTAAAACAAAATGGTGGCCAAGCCAATTTAAATTGTGAATTAAATTTTTAAATTTCCCGCCAAGCAGATTTGAATTCGCTAGTGGCGCCATCTGTTGGGTGTCTACTCAACTAATTCGGTCGGTAAAACAGTTTCCCACATTACCAACTGGGTTTGAATTCGACCAGCTGTTGATAATATAGAAATCTGTATTACCGACTGTGGGTAACTTAGCCGGGATCAGAACCTGTCCTAGAACTCTCCTAGCCATACTACTAATTTGATTGACAGTAATAATTCTATTCCATCCGCTTCGAGTCAAAATAGACCAGACATTGTTCAATTAAAGTCTCCAATTGAAACTGACTTTGACGCAACAACCAATTTTGTACCAATTCCTTCCATTTTATGTCCAGACAAAGCAGATATTGTTAAAGAGAAAATACAAAATGAGACTAATGCAATGAATCATTCTGTTTCAACCAGTTTATCCCAAAATAAAGCAGATAATTTAGAAGTAAATGACATTGGATTGATCAAAAAATTATTCTGTTCTCCTGACGAAGTTGAAAAATTTATTCGGTATGGATATATGCACAGGCCTTTAAACTTCCCAAAAGATGTATTTTCTCAAAAATTTCCGGAATCTGTATTTCACATCTCAATGGCAAATGGGGAAAAAATTTAACGAGATTGGCTAGTATGGAGTGAGACCAATGATTCACTCTACTGTTTACCCTGTCGACTTTTTTCTAAACTACCAGATGCTCAACGGTCTTCATTAACTTTGCCCACTGGCTATTCTAAAGAAAATAACTGGAAAAAACTGTATGACAAAGTACCTCAACATGAATCTAGTACCAGCCATAAAAAGTGTTATATATCATGGAGAGAATTGGAAGCATCTCTTAAAAACGAAACTTCGATTGATTTGCTTCTTGAAAAAAACATCAAGACTGAAATGCACACATGGCGACAAATGCTTAAAAGGATATTAGACGTCATTTTATTTTTGGGTGAGCGAGGTCTCTCATTTCGAGGTGAAACACACCTTATTGGTGACTCAAGGAATGAAAATTTTTTGGGAATTCTCGAACTCATTAGTCACTACGATCCTGTTCTAAAAAATCAACTTGAAAAAGTAAAAGTTTCACAAGAAAATCAAACGCGAATGCAAGCACACTATTTGTCAAATGATATCCAAAATGAATTTATTCAATGTTGTACAAACGAAGTTATAAAAGTTATTTTAGATGAGCGTAAAGATTGTAAATATTTCTCAATAATTGTTGACGCAACACCCGATACCGTCCATATTGAACAAAACGTTTTTATTTTACGATATGTCTTTTTGGATAAAGTAACAGCAAAATGGGATATAAATGAAAGATTTCTAGAATTTTTGGATTGCAATAAAAAAACAGGAGAAGATATCGCTAATCTTATTAAAGTTACTCTTGAAAAGCATAATATATCACTGAATGATTGTCGTGGACAAGGCTATGACAATGGAAGTAATATAAAGGCTCAACCAAGGGAGCCCAAGCGCGAATTTTAAATGAATTTCCACTTGCCACTTACTCGCCATGTGCATGTCACAGTTTGAACTTATGCGGTGAGGAAGCTGCTGCATGCTGTCCTAAAGTTTTGACTTTTTTTTGGAGTAGTGCAGAAACTTTATAATTTATTTAGTAGTAGTCCGCAAAGATGGGAAATTTTAAAGAATAATATCGGTTCATCTCTTCATTCTTTGTCCCAAACACGTTGGTCAGCTAGGGTAGATTGTATTAAACCTTTCGCCAACAATCTTGCCGGTATAGCAGAAGCATAGGATGCTATAAAAGATTTTAATTTAACCGCAGAAAGCCGTGCTGATATAAATGGAATCGTCTCATATATTAACACATTTGAATGTGTTGTTATGTCCACTACATGGCTAAAAGTCTTAACAGCTATTGATTATATCAATGTTGTTTTGCAAGCAAGAGATGCAGCGTTAGATATCGAAGTTTCAAACATCAAACATTTAGTTGATGACTTAAAGATTCTGCGTAACAATTGGGAATCAATTTTAAAAGAAAGTAAGTTAGTGGCCAAATCCCTTAATATTTCTCAGGAGTTTTCCATAACTAGGCGAAAAATAAGAAAGCGATTTTTTGATGAAACTTCTGGTGAAGTATTGGACTCTAATTCTGAAAACGTTTTTAAAACAGATGTTTACTATTTGCTTTTCGATAGCGTTATAGAAAACATTAATAGACGATATGAAGCTGCAAACGAAATTGATAGCACTTTTAATTTTCTCTGGAAGTATAACGTATACGAAGAAGAAGAATTACGTAAAAAGGGTCAAGATTTTGTAGAAAAATACAAAGCTGATGTTTCCAAGAATCTTATAGAAGAAGTTCTACATTTGAAAGCTATCCATGACACTAATATAAAAAATGACTTAAGTCCTATTTTGCTCTTGAATAAAATTAACGATCTGAAGCTTGGATCTATTTTTCCAAACATATGTATTAGTCTAAGAATATTTTGTACATTACCAGTGACAGTAGCTCAAGCCGAAAGATCTTTTAGTACACTTAAACGTATTAAAAACAATATGAGATCAACAATGACGCAAATAAGATTATCTGGATTGGGTACATTGACAATGGAATGCGATTTGGCTAGGCAAATAAATTTTGATGCCGTAATTGATCATTTTGCTAGCATTAAAGCCAGGAAAGTATTACTCTAGCTGAAAGAATATAATCAACTATTTTATGCAAAATTATTTTATTTATAGTTAAAAAATGTGTATTAAAGAATGATTAAAGTTTTTTGTATACTTATAGCAAAGAATTATTTTTGTTGATTAAAATGTCTAAATAAAAGAGTTATATTGAAAAATGAAAGTCTGAAGAAATTCAAATATATACCGATCTTTATTAAAAAAAAATAATTTAAGCATTTCTCATCCTACTATGGGGCCCGCCAATGTTGATTTTCCCAGGGCCCGTGCCAGCTCTCCACGGCCCTGCACGCGAAAAAAATAAAAATTTTTGCTTACAATTTTTTTCAAATAAAAAATCATAATAATTTGCATAGAAAAATATTTTTTCTTCTAAATCGTTGATCGTAAACGTTGTAAACTTTACTAAAGTTTATTTAAATAAAATATGATTTTTTAATATAAAATACTGCTTATTTTGACTTTTATAGTATATAATATAACTAATCAATCTATTTCTTAATTCCTGTAGTATATTTATGTCTGAAAATTATAAAAAAATGTGTTTACTACAATATTTTACGTTTCATTACAGAGATAAACACATTATAAACAGGAGTTTGTTTTAGAAAAACAATATAAAAACAACAATAAAAGAAGAAAAATTAGTTTTGAACATTTGTGAAAATTTATTCTTAAGCGGGCAGTCAGGGTCTATTTAAAAAAAAAATTTTCCGTAAATATAATTTTCGTGCACTACATGTATGTAAAATTAATGTACAAACACTCAAAATAAGATTACGGAGCGAGGGGAAGTCCCAGAGTCGAGCATCGACTAGTACTTCTCAAAGCATATTAGGGCGATTCAGTTGCTGTATTGTAACGGTATAATTTATTTATGTATAATTTATTTACTTCATTTTGAAACAAGATTAAATTGTAGTCGCTGACTGAATGTAATAATTTTTTTAATGATTATATGTACCATCAACATTGAAAAAAAATGTAAATGCATTTAAAAAATTTTTAACATATTTTTTAAATAATTTAAATTGCAAAAAAAGTTCAAATAGTCAAAAGTCGGTCAATTGTTTTATTTTTCACGGAAGTGTTTAATTTTTCTACCGGACATATATATTTAATTATAATTAAATACCCTGCTTAAATTTTTATATTCCGATGTTTCTGACGGAGATATAATGTCAGCAAAATTTTAGTGGGCTTCCCAGTCAGTCATTTTGTAGCCTTAATCTAATAAAAAGACTTTCAATTTGCTTAAATATATATAAGATAATATTTAAAAAGTTAAAGAGATTTGAAAAAACTTTACAACAAAAATTTTTTCAAAATTTATACAATAGACCTGGACTGCCCTCTAGGGTCAGTTTTTATTTTTGAATTATAAAAATTTAAATCAAGCATGATTAAAAATTATCCTCTAAAACAATACTTTTTTATTTTATTGTAATAAACGAGTTTCTAATTTGCAGTTTGAATTTAATTAAATTTACAAACAAGATGAATTCCTCTGTGGAAATGTAAGGATGCACATAGAATTACCGAAAAAATTGCAATATAATCGTCACCTAAAGGATTTGATATAATAAAGGACAAAGAATAAAAAATTTTAGGAGAATTTAGACCAAATTCTTATGTTTTCATTAAAAAAGAGTTTTAATTTTCTAACAAGATTATTTCCCCCGTTTTAATATTGAAATGATTTTATAATATCCAAAAAGTAGATTCTAATCGTCACTATTTCATCCTGAAAAAGGAAAAAAAGCAGTATTTTTTCATTTATTCTAATTTTTCAGCAAAAGTATTGAAAGTTTGGAATAATTTGTATTTTGAACATACAAACGAGTTTGTTTCCTCGGTAAAAATTTAGAAATATATTACAATAAAGGACTATATAAAAATACGAATTGGAGAAATTAAAATATTGTATTATTTATCCGAATTTTTCTTCTATAATTTTTATATATATGAAAATATTTACTTCTTTTTCTATAATACCATGACAACTAGGTGACGATTTTATTTAAATTTTTGTCGATAATTTTATAGTATTTCCATATTTTCACGAAACAAATACTGTGACTTTTTAAATTCTAAAAACTTTTTACTTAAAAAATGAAAACTGTCAAAAATATAAGTATTTTATTATCACCCAGTGGATTTGGTGTATTTAGAAAATGTCCATTTTTATCAATTATTCACTGTTTTCGGCCGAAATTCTTGTTTTCATTAAAAAACAGTTTTAATTTACATACAATAAAAATTTCTACGTGGAAATGTAGGGATGCACATAGAATTATCAACAAATTGCAACTCAATCGTCACCTAGGTGATTTGACATTTATTGCAGTTGTCGGATCACATTCTTATGTTTTTATTTTAAAAAAAGTTTTAATTTTTTTTCTGCTGAAGTTTTCATGTTTGGAATAAAGAGTTTAAACTTACAAACAAGTATGTTTCCTTAGTAAAAATTCTGGGGACATGTTTATTATAAAGGATATTACCGAGTTACGAATTGGAAATTTTTTTTATTTCTTCGTATTTTTCTGATTGAATTTCATATTTGCAGTCAATATTTTATTGACTTTATATTCAAGAGTATTTGTTTGGTGAAAATATGGAGATAAAGATAGAATATAGAAGATATAACTTTATCAACTGTATGTAACAAAGGAAAAAAATGAAAATTTTTCAATTATTCGCAGCTCTCTGCCAAAATTTTTATGTTAGCAGTAAAAAATTTATTTTTAAATTTTGTTAATAAATCTTACATTTTTTTGTAAAAAATTTGCACTTGAAGAACATTGCGCGAAAAATTTTTTACATTTCTAGTAGTTCTCTTTCATGGTCGAAATTCTATTTAAATGGTTTTAATTTATTAATGAATTTAATTTCTTTAAAGTTGTTTTACAAAATTTTTCATTGCCGTGCGATTTTTATGTAATGAATAGTAGACCTATAAACTTTTTACTTTTGAAAGAAAAATATGTGTTGTATTTCATTTCAGTATATGAACTTTTTCTTCTTACAGACGTGCAAAGCAGAACGCTATGATTAAAACGAAGGAAGATATAATTTTCGAAGACAATAGTTCTCATTCCAATGGCATGTATTCCTTCCCCTTATTTGATTCAAATGAAGAAATGGAAATCATATCTTATGAAGTCATTGATTGGAAAGATGAGAAAAAGGATAATGAACAATTCTTTCCTTTTGGTAATTACAATGATAGTGTAGAAGTCATCAATGTTGGTAAGGAGGAAGAGGATCATGAACAAATCTTCCCTTTGTGTAGTTATAATGACAGTTTGGAATTCATTGAATGTGAAGAGGTTGAAAAGGATAATGAACAATTCTTTCCTTCTAGTAATTACAATGACAGTTTAGAAGTCATTGATTGTAATGAGGAGGAAAACATGTCATCTAATTCTACAATTACTGCTAATGGGGATGATATGTCTTGTTATTCTACTATAACCTTGTTATCCGCTTCTTCTACTATTACTGCTGATGATTCTCAAGTCCCAGATAATTTGTATGAAAGATGTACTAAAGGTAAGAAAGTTTTTGTTGAAGATGCTAAAGTATTATCCCCTTCTTTTACTATTACAGCTGATGATTCACATGTCGTAGATGACTTTGGACTTGAGAGTCAAGTGCAAGGCATGTGCGACATGCGATAGAGGAGGATACAAGAAAGACCATGGCTGCTATAAAAACTTTAGCAGAGACGAAGCTTCTTCATTAATGGAATCGAGAGGTACTGTTGAAGCGTTCAAGGATAGCATGGATCTACATGACATTGTCTATAAGAACTTTGTTGGTGACGGAGACAGTAGCGCTTTTACTTCTGTTTTAAAAGCTGATCCATATGCTAAATTTGGGATCACGGTTAAGAAGCTTTCATGCACTAACCATGCATTGAAAAATCATACAAAATATTGTAAAAAAGTAGGTCCAAAATTACCGCGAGTTAAAAAAACATTCGCTCCAAAAGCTCGCAAGATTATAATACAAAGAAAAGGACATAATATTGTCAAAACAAAACCGTCTGTCATCATATCAAAGAGAAGAGTTTTAAGAAAACGTATGTCAAAAGCTCGCGAGATATTGAAGGAAAATTTGCAAAGATTTCGAAAGGAGATAAAAGCAGCTGCTAGAAGAAGAAGAGAAGATAGTCAATTATCATATGACAAGAAAATTGAACTTTTGAAAAAGGACATAATGAATGTACCATATCATGTTTTTGGTTGTCATAAACAATGTTCTTCATTAGGTGGCTGGCCTTGTGTGGATCAGATGAATGCTGTTAATGGTAAATCCGAATCTGTAGAAACAGTGACTGCTATTAGCGATAATACTGATGCTGAAGAAGATGATGTTATTTCTCTATTAGAAGAGTTTGATGTTCTTCCCCAGCTTTTGCGTTTACATGGAGGATTATTTTTAATTATCGATAGTTTGTTGTTAGATACTACAACGAACTTAGTCAAGTCTTTAAATGCACTGATTTGCAAACATTGCGCTGGGAAAAGATTATCTCTTTCTTTAAGTGGTAACTATTGTGCACGTTGTCATTGCGCAATAATTGGATGAAGTACTAAACACTTACAATCGACAGTAATAGAACACGCTGGAAAAATGGTACCTGTTTCTGTGCGGACCATGGAAGAGATAAGAGAAGCAAAGCTGCAAAGAAATAAGCAGTATAACAGCAAAAAAAGAAGAGATAAAAAATCTAACAAATATAATGACAAAAATTATGGTCAAAAAGCGGAAAAAGACGATATGAATGAAGATACAGTCGAATCTCCCATAAGTTAATTCTGGTGGGGGGTTAACTTATGAGAGAATTGCCGCGTAAGGAGAAATAGTTGCGCAGTGACCTATTGCGCATGGCGGTCAATTTCAAAATATATGTTTGAAGTCTTGTGAAGTAAATGAGTTATTAGAAATGTTTAAATATTTAATTAATTATAAGTTTAGTTGACTGTGAAAAACATTGTCGGTACATACTTGTATTATACTTTTAACTACTTTTATTAATTTTATAAATCATGGACGAAATTTTATTCATGATAAAATATTATTTGAGTTAATTGGAAATATTATTAAGGAATTAATATTCGTAAATGATGCAGCTACATCAGTGAAACAATTATTTAATAATTAAATTAAATTAAAAAAAAACAAAATTAAATTAAAAGAAAATTCATTTAAACATGAATCGAATGTTTTTATTCTAGGTAGTGGTTAACTTGAGAACTAAAAATAACATAAATTGAAATCAATTTTTATTATAATTATAATTCAAATAAACTGTATTTTTAAAGTCAAATAACGAAAATATATATTTTAACTTCCTATTTAAAAATAAAATAGAATATTGAGATTTTTTGAATTAGTATTTTTTTTAAATTAGAAATCTTTTTTGACAGTTTGTCAAATTCAACATATTTGTGTACATTAAAAGTAGTCAGTCTCGTGGAGTCTTAAAAGTACATAAAACTTTAATTTTTAACAAGTTATCTTATTGTTTTTAATTTTATAAAAACCTTGATTTTTTATTTTGAGGTTCTAAAATAAGATCACAGTTATTGTTGAGATCAGGACTATCACAATACTCCTTCTGTAATTCTTTTAAAGAAATATCCTCCCATTTACGAAAAAATTTTTAAATTAGTATTTTTTTTTAATTAAACTAAGTCACAGATGATCATAAAACACGTTTGTAGACGAGGTTATGTTTATTTATGTGTCAGCCATCTTGGCAACACTATGCGCATGTGTAATGACTAAAGTTTTTTTCAGGTAGAGGGGGTACGTGATAGGGGAAAATTAACTTATGGGAAGTTAACTTATGGGAGATTCGACTGTATGTTGAAAATGCAAAAAGCAATTTTTCTCTAAACGTTAAAAACGTATCAGAAAAATAGATCTGATCAGTATTTAAATGATGAATGGAAAGGATATCACCGAAAAATGTTAACATCCTCAAATTTTGGGGATATTTGCAAACAGCGAGATACTACGTTGTGTGGTCCTTTAGTGAAGAAATTATTATTTCCTTCTGCCAGGGATCCTTCTTCTGCTAAATTTTACGGCTTAGAAAATGAAGAAAATGCAAGAAAAGCTTTGATTGAGATGATTGGTCATCCCGTTGAACCTACTGGAAGCTGGATTGATCCTGATTTAGAATACCTTGCAGGATCACCAGATGGTTTTATTAATGTCGATTTAAAAGATTTGCGCGTTTTTGGTTCTAAAGCTAAAAGAAAGAAGCCTCGCTTTCTTTTCAGTGTTTTAGAAGGCGGAGTTGTAGAAATAAAATGCCCACAGAGAGGAGAAGATCTTTCACCGGATGATCTTTTAAATACTTTTCCTGATTTAAGGAGTGTTTTAGACAAAAAAAACCAAATCTTTATTTGAATAAGAGGCATTCATTCTACTACCAAATTCAAGGACAACTACATGTTACCAGGGGAACATAGGCAATTTTTGTTTTGTGGACTCCACTTGGTATTAAAACTATTTTTGTCTGGGGGTCGATTACGTAACTTTCCCACTTCCCACATTCCACATCCCACTTCCCATCTTTCACATCCCACTTCCCATATTTCACACCCCACATCCCATATTTCACATCTCACTTCCCATATTTCATATCCCACTTCCCATATTTCACACCCCACTTCCCACATCCCATATTTCATATCCTACTTCCCATATTTCACATCCCACTTCTCACTTCCCATATTTCATATCCCACATCCCATCTTTCACATACCACATCCCACTTCTCATATTTCACATACCACATCCCACTTCCCATATTTCACATTCCACATCTCACTTCCCACATCCCACTTCTCACATTTCACTTTTCACACTTCACATTGTACATTACACTTTTCTTATCACGCTTCCCACCTTTTATATCCCACTTCCCACATCTCTCCCATTTCCCACAATTCAACTCCCAATTTTCACATATCACTTTCTATTTCCACATCTCACGTTCCACTTCCCGCATCTTATATCCCATTTCTCAATGTTCACTCATTACCGTACATCTCACTTTCAAATTTTTACTCTTTATTCCGTTCATTAGTCTTTCGATTAAACTTTTGTATCATAAATAATCAGCATAAATTAATGTATTAAATTAAATTAAAAATTTTAGAAAATAGTAACAGAAAGTCGAAAGAATATGACATTATTTTAGTGTTATGTTTAACGCATCGCAAAATTTTTAGTTTCTTTCAGAAACTAGTTAAATCTACACAATAACAATTTTTATAAAATGGAAGTGAAAAAAACAAAGCAAAAAGTGGGATGCATGACGTCAAGAGTGAAAAGCGGAAAGTAACATGTGGGAAGTGATATATGAGAAGTGGAATGTAGAAAGTAAGATGTGAGAAGTGAAATGTGGGAAATGATATGTAGGAAGTGATATGTGGTATGTGAAAGATGGGTAATGAGATGTGAGAAGTGGGATGTGCAATGTGAGATGTGAGATGTGGTATGTGAAAGATGCGTAGTGAGATGTGAGAAGTGGGATGTAAAATGTGGGAAGTGGGATGCAAAATGTGAGAAGTGGGATGTGGGAAGTGGGATGTAAAATGTGGGAAGTGAGAAGTGGGATGTAAAATGTGGGAAGTGAGATGTGGGATGTTGTGGGATGTAAAATGTGGGATGTTGTGGGAAGTGGGATGTAAAATGTAGGAAGTGAGATGTGGGAAGTGGGATGTAAAATGTGGAATGTGAGATGTGGAAAGTGGGAAAGTTACGTAATCGACCCCCTGATTTTCAACGAAAAAACATATGAGGCAAAATTCCTGAAATGTCCGAACAAAAAATTAAAAGTTCTCGAATTTAATCCATACTTTTCTAAAATGTTGTTATTGTTGGTGAAAGTCTAAAAATCAATTATTATTGAATTTAATAAAATAGTTTTTGAATTACAACGTTTTTAATTTTTGACTTTTGAAGAAAAAAATTTTTTTCAATGTACAATATTTATAAGTAGAATGCATAAAAGATAACATATATGGGACGTTCCACGTCAACAAGGACAGGCTTCTGCCCAAAAATGGTTTTGACGGATTTCAATGTTCTAGGGATTAAAAAATTCGTAAATTTCTATACTTTCGAATGCCGAGTGGCGTTTTCCAAAATTTTAAATGGCGGCTCCATTATGGCGCATAAATGGCAGTAAGTTTGAAAATTTAAAAATAAATTTGTGAATTAAACGTCTTAAAGAATTCCATTCAATCTAAAACACCTCATACAACAGTTTTTGGGGTCGCTGAATGCAAATATAATGTTAGTTTTCCAAAATTCAAAATGGCGAATTCAAAATGGCGGTAAAATTTTTTAAAATTGATCAAAATGGCTTAAAACTTATTTCTCAGGGGTTTTTTGGGTCGCTTATTATGAATTTAAAGTTATTTTTAATAAATAAGCAAAAATAAAATAAATTTTAAAATGGTGGATCCAAAATGGCGGAGAAATTTTTTTAAAAACGCTCGAAATTAATTGAAACTCTATTCTAGAGGGTTTTCTTGGCCGCTAATTACGAATTTAAAGTTATTTTTAATAAATAAGCAAAAATAAAATAAATTTTAAAATGGTGGATCCAAAATGGCGGACAAATTTTTTTAAAAACGCTCGAAATTAATTGAAACTCTATTCTAGAGGGTTTTCTTGGCCGCTAATTACGAATTTAAAGTTATTTTTAATAAATAAGCAAAAATAAAATAAATTCCAAAATGGCGAATCCAAAATGGAGGACAAATTTTTAAAAACGCTCGAAATTAATTGAAATTCTATTCTAAGGGGTTTTCATGGCCGCTGATTACGAATTTAATGTTATTTTTATTAAATAAGCAAAAATAAAATAAATTCCAAAATGGCAGATCCAAAATGGCGGACAAATTTTTTTAAAAACGCTCGAAAATGATTGAAACTCTTTCCTAGGGAGTTTTCCTGGCCGCTGATTACAAATTTAAAGTTATTTTTAATAAAAAATTTGTCCGCCATTTTGGATCTGCCATTTTGGAATTTATTTTATTTTTGCTTATTTAATAAAAATAACATTAAATTCGTAATCAGCGGCCATGAAAACCCCTTAGAATAGAATTTCAATTAATTTCGAGCGTTTTTAAAAATTTGTCCGCCATTTTGTATTCGCCATTTTGGAATTTATTTTATTTTTGCTTATTTATTAAAAATAACTTTAAATTCGTAATTAGCGGCCAAGAAAACCCTCTAGAATAGAGTTTCAATTAATTTCGAGCGTTTTTAAAAAAATTTGTCCGCCATTTTGGATCCACCATTTTAAAATTTATTTTATTTTTGCTTATTTATTAAAAATAACTTTAAATTCATAATAAGCGACCCAAAAAACCCCTGAGAAATAAGTTTTAAGCCATTTTGATCAATTTTAAAAATTTTTACCGCCATTTTGAATTCGCCATTTTGAATTTTGGAAAACTAACATTATATTTGCATTCAGCGACCCCAAAAACTGTTGTATGAGGTGTTTTAGATTGAATGGAATTCTTTAAGACGTTTAATTCACAAATTTATTTTTAAATTTTCAAACTTACTGCCATTTATGCGCCATAATGGAGCCGCCATTTAAAATTTTGAAAAACGCCACTCGGCATTCGAAAGTATAGAAATTTACGAATTTTTTAATCCCTAGAACATTGAAATCCGTCAAAACCATTTTTGGGCAGAAGCCTGTCCTTGTTGACGTGGAACGTCCCATATATAATGATTTTTAAAGCTTTTTTGCCGAGCTACACGCTGTTAATAAAATTTTTTTTTTAATTAACATTTGACCTTGAAATTCAAGGTCAAAATGTCGTTTACGTTTATCTCAAAATCGGATTTTTTAAAATTATTTTTAACTATCTCAATGAAAAGCTTGACTAATTTCCTACAAAACATGTAATTTTCAGAGTGGGATCTTTTTGTTACATCCCGGTACCAAAAAATTCTTAAAAGATGGATCATGAACAAATTAAATTATCTCTTTTAAATAAAGGTCATTACATACATATGAGTCATTCACAATGTTAATAGTGAAAGATAGATGTAATATAACACCTCTGAATGCGGAAGACTCGCATAAAGCAGATGTGTTATATATATATATATATATATATAGTAAATTAAAGAATTCAATAAGATTATTGATCATTACTCAATATTAATATTATTTTTCATAATACCAATTGTCGATCACTATACATCCTAAATGACTGCAATCAACTAATTAATAATCAATAAACTAAAATTTTAATAAATTAATTAAGATATTATTATAATTCTATTAATAAATAATGTACGTGACTTTTGCGCTAAATGAAAATTGTACGTGATAATTGCGCTGTCTGTAAATTATACGTGACAATTCTACCCCAATGAACAAAGATCATGTAGTATATAAACCCCAGTTTTTCTATTGCAAAATGTCAGTTAATCGGACGAGCTTCTGCCCGAACAGTGTCTGAGAATCGGCCCTTCAGTTTTGTAATTGTTTAAACTTCGTTATTTAAACCCGCGAGTTTAGTGAGTTTTACAAAAGTTTTGTAAAAGAGAAACAAGTTTCTCTTTATTTTAAACAATATAATTCTTTTGTTCGAGTTAAATAATTCTTAACTGTCGTACAAAATCTAAATTGTGTAAGTGTAACAATTTATGATTTGTATAACAACGCATCCAGAGACACATATTTGTAATCCTGATTGCCGCTTGTTACATTACTAAGTTTCAACGAATCAATTGTAAGTACTATTGTAATTATATATTGTTATTAATAAATTGCAAATCATAAAAAGGAATATTTTTCTTTAATCGCTTGACACAAAACCCTTAGTTTTGACAAAGTGACACGATCCTACATTAAAAAAAAATATCAGGCTTTACCAACCTGATTAATCAGCAACTTTTCTCCCTTTTATTATTATAAATAATAAATAAACTCTACCTTAGCTCGGGACGTGACACTTTTAAAGTTTTTGAGATATTAATTAATTAATTAATTAATGTTTATAACAAATCAAATATTTTACAAACGAATAAAGTTACCGTAATTCTGAAGTTAGTAATTGAAAGTTAACGTAATTCCGCATCCAACGAGCCCTATATGAAGTATTTTGGATAAGTAGATTGTTAATAAACAATTAGTTAACATTGCAATTGTTTATTAACAATCTACTTATCCAAAATACTTCATATAGGGCTCGTTGGATGCGGAATTAGCTTAACTTTCAATTGGTTAGTTTAGATTTACGATAACTTTATTTGTTTGTAAGATATTTCATTTTTTATTGTTATTTAACTAAAATTGAACAAAAATACCTCATATAGGGCTTTTGGATGCTTGTTGTTAGTAAAAAATAAAATATTTTACAAACAAATAAAGTTATCGTAAATCTCAACTAACCAATTGAAAGTTAAGCTAATTCCGCATCCAACGAGCCCTATATGAAGTATTTTGGATAAGTAGATTGTTAATAAACAATTGCAATGTTAACTAATTGTTTATTAACAATCTACTCATCCAAAATACTTCATATAGTGCTCGTTGGATGCGGAATTACGTTAACTTTCAATTACTAACTTCAGAATTACGGTAACTTTATTCGTTTGTAGAATATTTCATTTGTTATAAACATTAATTAATTAATTAATTAATATCTCAAAAACTTTAAAAGATCCCACTCTGAAAATTAAATGTTTTGTAGGAAATTAGTCAAGCTTTCCATTGAGATAGTTAAAAATAATTTTAAAAAATCCGATTTTGAGATAAACGTAAATTAACATTTTGACCTTGAATTTCAAGGTCAAATGTTATTTCAAAAAAAATTTTTTATTAACAGCGTGTAGCTTGGCAAAAAAGCTTTAAAAATCATTATATATATGTTAACTTTTATGCTTTCTACTTATAAATATTGTACATTGAAAAAAATTTTTTTTTTCAAAAGTCAAAAATTAAAAACGTTGTAATTCAAAAACTATTTTATTAAATTCAATAATAATTGATTTTTAGACTTTCACCAACAATAACAACATTTTAGAAAAGTATGGATTAAATTCGAGAACTTTTAATTTTTTGTTCGGACATTTCAGGAATTTTGCCTCATATCGTCGTTAAGCCCAAACGTTAAATTAATACAATTACAGTTATATTTTTAGTCGTATTTCTAGATGCTTATGAATAAAAAATTTGAAAATGTATATTTTCAGCTTTGAAACCGTTTTTTAATAAGGTATACATGTTTTTTGACTTAACTTTAATACTGTTTGATTTTTCGTTCCTCTTACAGTTTATGAAATATAAAAAAATTTACGACGTTTTAGCGATTGTACATTTTGAATTTTCAACATTATCGGCATTAGAAAATTTGACATTTTTTCCATTTAACGTTTTTGCCGTTCTTACAAAATTAGACGATTCGTAATAATAATGGAATTTGTTACAGAACCAGTCACCTTTGCGATAATGGCATGTAAACAACACAGTGAAAATTTACCGCTTCAAGATCGGTAATATATTTAAGCACATTAAAAGACAGGGAAAAAGAGTAAAAAAATAATAGAGAAGAATGAAGAAGAAATGCCAAATACTCAAGATTGAAAAGAGATAGGGACGCATGAATAAGCTCTAAATATATTTTTTAGAATTATGATTTGATAGAACCTTATTCTGTGTAATAATAATTTGTTCGTATATTAATATTTTAAAAAATGTAAATGGTCGAAAATCAATGTGACAAAATTTATATTTAGCGAAACTTATTTTGACAGAAATTTAATTTAATTGAAATGTTTTCTAGTAGAATATTAATTCTGCAGAATTTTAATTAAAAAGAATCTTAATTTTGCAGAGAGAAGGTTAAAAAGAATATTAATTTTGCAGGATTTTTGTTTACTCAAACATTGAAGTACCAGGAAATCAAAAAGGTCCAAAATCAATTTGCCAAAAATAATTCGGCGGAAACCCCAAATTTTACTAATCTCAATTTTCTTGATAATTTCTGATTCTTCAAATGAAGATTCGCGGTAGCGAATTGCCGCCAAGTAAAAACCGCGAAAATATATTCTCAAAATGTTGGCATTTTTGGTGACAACTATGTATCTCCAGCAGTTGTCTGTATATTTTGTTTACATTTTTTTTGTCAACTAAAAATAGAAAGTTTAAATTAAAATTTTTTCAAAATATTCTATACTTTAGAAAATTATATTCAAACAACTGAATTTTTTTTAATTTTTTGAGATTTATCCAGGTCTACAGCAAATACTACTGGCCCGACTTGTCTGATATTGAATAATAATGTTAAAATCTGGATTATTATCTAAGAAAAACCTGGACGTTGGAAGATAGAAGAATTTTATTTTTTTAATAAAAAAGAAAGATGATTACATCTTTCTTTTTTATTAAAAAAATAAAATTTTGTTTGAATTAAAATGAAATTCAAATAAAAAAAAACAAAAAAAATTACGTTTTTCATCATTATTTATTTTCATAATGCCCATATCTATGCAATTTTTATAGTAAAGTATTAGGGTCCATTCATTAATTACGTAAGGACGATTTTGGCTAATTTTGACCCCCCTACCCCCATGTAAGGATACATAAGATTTTTCGGACCCCCCTCCCCCTTCTTACGTAAGTTTTTAACAATATTAATGTAATTAAAAAATTAATTACATCAATACAAATGGAAAATACTTGGCAAAATCTTACGTAAGATTAGCTTCTCCCCCCCACCCCCCACGTAAGACCATGTAGAGATTTTATAAACCCCCCCTCCCCCTAAGGACCTTTACGTAATTAATGAATGGCCCCTTAAATATAAAATCCAAAAAAATGTAAAATTTAAATTGGCTTTTTATTAAAGTTACTTACTGTTACTAATTTCATTTCCTCGTCCCAAGCCTTCTGTCTCTCAAATTCTTTATAAGGATTGTAGGAAGACCCATTAGATGAATAATTATCGTAGCTCGCCACTGGAGCAGAAGTTGAAGCCCTTGCTACGGTTGAATTAAAATAAGATTGCTTTTTCAGCCACTTCGATTGGTTTTTGTGCTTTTTTTATTCTTATTTCAGCTTCTGCATATCTCCTATCATACTCGAGTTTTT
This sequence comes from Leptopilina boulardi, assembly GCF_019393585.1. Lineage (NCBI taxonomy): Eukaryota > Metazoa > Arthropoda > Insecta > Hymenoptera > Figitidae > Leptopilina > Leptopilina boulardi. The sequence goes on along the minus strand of NW_026137751.1, from coordinate 512,705 downwards.
CTTTAGCGCGTTGCTTAAGTAATAGAGCTTCTTGAGCCTTCCGTTCAAGAGCTTCTGCGCGTTCCTCTGCCTCCAGTGCCTTTTTCTTGGATTCCTCCAATTGATTCAAAGATTGATTGATTGATACTTTGATTGAAAATACGTAATAGAACTGATTGTTTTAAACTCAGCTGGACAGTCAGCCATTGTAAAAGTTTTAATAATAAGGAGCAATGTATTTTTGGGTTATGTTCAACGTACTTCTAATTTTTCCCACTGTTTATATACTTCCCACGAGAGCGCTTGTGTTCCATTACGTATTTTCATGACACTAAGCGGTTACCAAAATTTGGTCCACTTTCAATGTACGTCGTTCGGTCTCCTTATACTACTCCATGATTTCACCAATGCAATTGGATCAAATACATAATAATTTAATTAGCAAAACACTATATTTACTTCTTGTTAACAAGTGTATTCCGTATAAGGCAGTTCAACTTGTCGCGTTTAAAATGTCGACTTCTAAGAAGACATACAATGCATTGAAGTCAATGGGGAAAATTAGTTTCATCAAATAACTTTCGAGAAATTAATTTTTGTTTCTAAGTGTAAGGGTAAAATATTTTTCATTTGTCGAGATCTATTTTTTAAAATAACAGAAATTAATTTTTTTATTTTACTGTTTGAAAAAATTGTTCTCGATAACTAAAAAATGCTTTCCTATTACACACTTGGGTTCACAAATTAATTTTTCAAAAGTTAATTTAAAAAACTGATTTTTTCCATTGATTTCAGTGCATTGTAAGTCTTTTTCGAAGTCGCCATTTTGAAAAGTGACGTCACGCTACGTCACAAGTTGAGTTGCCTTATTTAAAATATGAGTAAAATTAATGAAAGTGAAAACATTTTTTCTTTATACGTGCATGCAAAAATCTCGTTTGGCAACCACTTACAGCTATTCATAGTAGTAGAATACCTCACCGTACGCGCGGACGATGAGTAAAGTATTTTGCTCACCGTTAAACGGTAGCCAAAACATTTACCTCATCGTCCGCGTGCACAATGAGGGACTCGGCTATTTTGAATTGCTGTAAGTAGCTGCCAAACGAGGTTATGACTGCACTTATAAAAAAATATCATTCGATACACGTTGCCTCGCGAGCCACTTGTATCGAAATATACTATTTCCTAGAAGAATAACGTTGTGTTGTCTCTTTGTTATCCCTCTAGCTATCTGACTGCATATATAGAATCGACTATGACGTCGTTTTCTCCGTCTCATATATCTGTCATTTTCTAACACACATTTTACGTTCCCGAACGACTTTCGGTTGGTTTCCATTGTCCCCACTCGCCATTTGTCATAATTTTCGTCAATTACCGCACCCTGCTCTAGTAGCAATTTTATGACTTTATTGTTAAAATTAAAAGTTACTATAAAGTTACTAAATTTTTGCTAAAGCAGGGTACGGTAGTTTACGAGAATTATGACAAATTGGGCATTGTGAATGTTGGCGAGTGGGTCGATAGAACAATGTGGTAGAAAAGGAATGAGCGATATTTCTGTCCTTTTCTAATTCATTTGAATCATATCCTGCCCACTGTTCCATCTTTTCTCGTGCGAGCACCCTAAAGGCGCTCGCACACTTCCGGCTGCCTGCACTGGTAGCCTCCCACCACACAGAAAATGTACAAGAGTAAGAGAGACAGAAAATTACAATTTAAAACTACTGACTCTCTGATTGGCTGTCTGTTTAACAAACCTGTGTAGCATTGGTCAATAAGCATCCCAAAATGCCGAATGGTTCAATCGTGATGTTCCAATAAGCTAATGGTAAAGGATGGTGGCATCGGCACATGTTGCCGCTGGCCTTGACCTGAAGAAGTTCCGAGTTTTTCGGAAATCACTACCTTCCGGTTGGTCTTGGCATATATGTGGTGCATGTTGTCGTATTTAAACGGTAACCGACCGCCAGTATGGCCTCCGGTTCCCCGGATACTGGAAAGTGGTACTCGTACCTGAGTAGAATGGTACCACGGGACGTGTCTCGAGCCCAGGAGACCTACGGGTCTCCGCCAGGCATTGGGTATGGATTCGTGGTGGCAGTGGTAAGCCCACATCGCTTAGGGTTAGCGTGCGTTAGTACGTGGTAAGGTCCATTCCACAATAGCTAAACGCAAAGTTAAAGCGCACGCAAAGATGACGCGCGCGTTGGTTTGGTTGGTTAGAACCAACGCGCGCGTCATCTTTGCGTGCGCTTTAACTTTGCGTTTAGCTATTGTGGAATGGACCTAACACGTCTTTCGCATTCGGTGCGTGAGTTGCATTAACTCAACTCGGGTGGAAACCTGCAGAGTTTCTAGGGATATGGAAGGTCCCGGCTCTTACCAAGAGTGGCAATTGTGACTTAGGTCTGTCGCATTGTCAATTGGCAGGTGACTGGAAGATATTCTGCGTCACCGGTGCTGGTCAGGCATTAATTTTTGACCCTCTGTCCCATGGGGGACCGTGTTTGTATACATGTTTATGGAGATCTTGCACGTTAAACTATTTAGGCGCTGATTGGCTGCTTGTGCAGACCTCCGGAGGTGTGAGTGCGCCCTAAAAGTTTTCCTTTGCCGGATTCGTCTTTGAGCCAAGGCACAAGAGATTCGTAAACGAGATGTATGTGTTAGAAAATGACAAGGATATATTTGTGTCATTTTCCACCTCATGAACCACATACGCGAACGACTTTTGCAACACTATTGTGCGTTGGTCTTAAAATGGAATAGAAAAGATAAAAATAGTTTTATTAGTCGCGAACGCGTAGAATATCGTATAATGTAAATTGTAAAGTTCAAATGAGACAGAAAAGGATAGAAATATCTCTCGCTCTTTTTATGTCATATAAAGTTTACTATTTACGATTTTTTATGTGCTTAGGCCGACGGTGTTCATTCCAATGAATGGTAGAACGGTTATCACAACGATATTGCGCTAACGGGAGGCAACGGTCTATCGGTATCCTCTCCGCTCATCACGGCCATTGGCATAACAACAACCGAGACGAATCCAGGGATAATCGCTTGGCCACAGTGAAACGTACCTATCGCCACAAACATATTAGGCTCATTTCTTTTTGCTCGTTCACAAAGAAACACTCTTGGCCGTATATGCCTACACTTTTTTGGCCTTGTCTAACTCCCATGTAGTCATGGCAACACGTGCGTTAGAAGAGGACAAAAATATGTGGGTATATCTGGTTACGAGTGTACATCAGTGAATGAACAATATGGCGACTATTGTTTCAATCTGAAGCAAGAAAATTAGAAACAGAAGATGCAACTCAGCCATGAGTCATATGAAAAGAGGTAATAAGAGTGGTGGAGACATATCTTGGCTGGGCTTTTTGTTCGACTTACACTCAATAGATCTCTGCGCATACTAATGCATATGCATTAACATGCATGTTTTATGGGAGGGATTTGTGCTTATGGTATGCGTATGTATTACTGTGCATTACTGAAAGAGTTATACCTCCCGTTTCTAGTCTTCTTGATATGAAGCATACACAAGTAATGGGCATACGCTCACAAGGCAACGTGTATCGAACAAATATTTTTCTTTATAAGTACAGGCATAACCTCGTTTAACAGCCACTTGCAGCAATTCAAAATGGCTGACTCCCTCATCATGCGCGCGGACGATGAGCAAAGTCCTTTGCTCACCGTTAAACGGTAGTCAAAATATTTTGCTTCGGAAGCTTCTACGGGCCACCACGCGATGAGGCGAACCCAACTTATGCTCGTTTCATATTTATGCTGATTCTACACTTACATAAAACTGTGCGAGCGGTCCGCTTTTGAGTCACGTTTTATATATATGTGACGCTCCACGAGAAAAGGGACCTAACGCAACAAAAAATTAATTTCCAGTTTTATATGCGAATCGATAGTATTTGAGTTGCTCTTTCATATAGAAATGTCAAAAATAATATTTTTCTAATTACTTTTTTGTAATAAAGCTTTAAACATGACTATGTCAATCGCGTACCAGCACGGACTACGAAAACCAACCCCACCACCACTACTACTAGTATACTTGTTGTATCCGTGAGACGTAGGAACGATGTAGTAGTAAGGTAGTGGGGCTGATATTCACTGGCGCGTCTCAGCCAATCAGAACGTTCGACTTTAAACACCTTTCCTGTATAATTATGTTTTGTCGCGTTAGGTCCCTTTTCACGTGGAGCATCACTTATATATATATATATATAGATATAGTTAAATATGATATACATAGCGAATAATAAATAGATAAATAGCGATGATATAAATATGATAAATAATAGCGTCACGGAAAAGCGGACCGCTCGCTCCTTTGTCGGTGAGTGTAGAATCAGCATAAGTGGTTGACAAACGAGGGTTTTGCTTTCATTTGGACAGTGGCATCTATGGGTGTTTTCGGGATTTGCTGACAGTATACTGACAGTAAAAAATTACCCAATCAGAATTAACATGCTGATCGATAAGCTAATCACAACATACTAACAGTATACTCACAGCAACTCCCGAAAACACCCATTATTCAACGTAATCACGAAGTAGTATAAGGAGACATATCGCTGTATATAAAAGATGGCCTGTTTTTGGTATTCACGGTTCTCAAGTTTTTACCAATCTAATTTCACTTGCGCCAACAGCGGGAAATTGTGGTATTAAACTCTGTATTCTCTAAAAACACGTGGATTTATTACCAAGCTTTCTCTCTAGAGGCGCAAGTGTAATTAGATTGGTGAAAACTTGAGAACTGTGAATACCGAAAACGGGGCTACATTCCGTTAGAGCCGGCCATAAGTGATATGTCTCCTTATACTACTTCGTGAACGTAATATACTTTCTCAGTAGAGATGTCTAATATGAGTGCACGGAAAACCTAACCTTCGCTGTGCTTACGCGCAAGTTCTTTGCGTAGCCGGAGTCTGACTCACGCTCGAACCCCGAACTTGGGTTCGAGCGCAGCGTCGGTTATGCTTTCCGTGCACTCATATGACGTCACCCCTGACGGTAAAATCATAGAAAGTAGAGCGATTACCACCGTGGCTCATAATAACAATTTTTGTTTTAAATAAACTAGTAATTTATGCAATATATATTTGCGTATAATTATATCATCAATGTCTCAAAGATAAAAAAAATTAAAAATTAGTTCTAGCAGAACTTGTAGAAGAGAATTTCGTCTGGTAGAACTAATTTTTTATTATTCTTTGATGATATAATTATACGCAAATATATATTGCATAAATTACTACTTTATTTGAAACGAAAATTGTTCTTATGAATTATGTAGTATATTGCCGTAAAGTGCTGCCATCTTAAGTAGAGTATTAGAAGTAAGTGTACGTGTGAAGCGAGCTGCATACTCAGTCTTTGTCGAGCATTGCAGTCGACTACCTCATGTCTTATTAATAAATCTTATAATTACTATTTGTAATAAATGTGAGTCTTATTTATTGCCCCGAGTTATTACATATTGGCGACGAGTAAATGTATAACGCGAAAATGCAGAAATGACTAATGATGTAACTCCTATGGACTTAGACGAAGAGTTAGAAAATTCGATTATTCGAACACGTGGTGATGAAACAGAAAATGCCGTACAAGGATTATTAACGTTACAAGCGGGTCAATTTCCACATCAAAATCGTTCACAAGCAAATATAGCGATGGAAGCAAGTGGTGGCTTACAACAGCAAGTTATAAACGTCGGTGCAGGGGTTGGAACAATTCGAGAGTTCAAGCCTGGAGACGATTGGAATGTTTACATTGAACGATTAGAACAGTATTTCATTGCAAATTATGTGCAAGATAACAGAAAAGTGTCAGTGCTTTTAACTACGATTGGAGAGGAAGCGTACAAGATGCTACGAGATCTCTGTGACCCGACTTTACCCAAAGATAAATCCTACGAAGAATTGTGCGAATGTTTAAAACGACAGTTTTCACCGAGAATTTCAGTTTTTAAAGAAAGAAAAAACTTTTACGAGCTTAAGCAATTAACAAGTGAAACGGTTAGTCAATGGTACGCTCGAGTTAAAAAAAGTACCGTAAACTGTGAATTCGGGGCAACTCTTGAAGAGAGATTAAAAGATAAATTTGTAACCGGATTGAAGCCTGGAAAAATTCTGGATAGAGTATGTGAGGAAAGTCATAGAGCAAATTTGAAGGATGTCCTGGAAGTAGCCTTAAAAAAGGAAGCCACGATGGAGACAGCGTCAGCGGGAGATTCTACGAGTCTTAACAAAATATCAGCGAAGCCAAGGCCCAGCGACTGGAGGGGCAGAGAAAACAGCGCAGGCGCAGAATCAAAATCGAGTTCAAGGCAACAGGAATCAACTTCGAAAACGACGGTAAAATGTAAACATTGTGGTGGTGTCAACCACAGCTTTTCAAAATGTAAGTACAAGTCTTATAAATGTAACAATTGTAAAATGACAGGTCATTTACAATCTGTTTGTAATTAACCGCAAAGAGAAAATAAAACCGAAAAGAAAACTCGTACAAATTATGTTTCCGAAAACGAAACGGAAAGTGACGATAATTGGCAAATGTATTCGATAGGTCAAAGCAATGTAAATAAAGTTATGCCAAAAATTGTTGAAGTTAAAATGGCGGGGGTTCCGGTAAAAATGGAAATAGATAGTGGCGCGGGATTATCCGTCATTCCAGAAACATTGTATGAAAAGTATTTTTCACAAAGTAAATTGGACAAATGTACTAAAATTTTATCAAACTACGATGAAACGCCTTTAAAAGTTTTAGGGGAAATTACAGTTTTAATTGAGTACAAAGAAATTAAAGATTCTTGTTCAGTAATTGTTGCTAAAAGAAAAGGCAAAACGGCGCTAATGGGAGGAGATTTGATGAAAATTTTTGGTTTTTATATTGCGGAAATAAATTCAATCACACCAAACACGAAAATTAATCAGATTTTAGAGGTATATAAAGATCTTTTTAGCGATGAATTAGGTGAACTAAAGGGGGAAGTGATTGATTTAAAAATGAAAGAAGGGACAAGACCTATTTTTATAAAACCGCGACCGATAGCTTTTGCATTCAAAGGTACAGTAGATGGCGAGTTAGATCGGTTAGAAAAATTAAATGTAATCACGAAAATAGATAACGCAGAATGGGGTACACCTTTGGTATGTGTGGATTATAAAGTCACGGTAAATAAAGGTTTAGAGGATGTTAAGCATCCATTTCCGAGAATTGAAGAATTATTCGCAGCACTTCAAGGAGGTGAACATTTTACGGTTTTAGATATGTCGCGTGCGTGTAATCAATTAAAAGTCTCCGAAGAAACACGATTATTGTTAGCATGGAGTACACACAGAGGTATATATGCTATGAACAGATTACCATTTGGTACGAAACCGGCTGTAGCGATTTTTCAGAAAGTTATGGAAAAAATTTTGCAGGGTTTAGACATGCTAAAAAATTTTCTCGATGACATTCTTGTAACGGGTAGAACTGCAAATGAACACATTGCAAATTTGATTGAAGTTTTCAAAAGATTAAAAAAAGCGGGATTAAAGTTAAATTTGGTAAAGTGCAAGTTTTTTCAAAATCAAGTTGAATACTTAGGGCACATTATTGACAAAGAGGGCTTAAGAAAAAATTTGTGTAAAGTTGATGCTATTGTCAATATGTCAGAACCAGAAAATGTCACTCAGGTAAAGGCTTTTATTGGAATGGTTAATTATTACGCGAAATTTATTCCAAAAGAATGCGGAATTCGAATGGAACGATGATTGTAAAAAGAGTATGGAACTAGTTAAAAAAGAAATTGTCTCTGATAAATGTTTGGTTCACTTTAATCCGGATTTGCAAATTAAGTTAGCGTGCGATGCATCTCGAGATGGAATCGGGGCTGTTCTATCGCATGTCTATCAAAATGGGGCTGAAAGACCAATTTCTTTTGCATCGAGAACGTTATCGAAGGCCGAAAAAAATTACGCAACGATCCACATTGAAGCTTTAGCAATTTTCTGGGGTGTTAAAAAGTTTTACCAGTACCTGTTAGGAGCAAAATTTATTTTGGAATCGGATCACAAACCGTTGCTTGCGTTGTTTGGAGAAGAAAAAGGAATTCCACTCATGGCAGCGGGACGTTTACAGCGATGGGCATTGTATCTTAGTGGATTTAATTATACTTTTCGACATGTTAAAGGTATTTCCAATGGAGGTGCTGATGGTCTGTCCAGATTGCCAGTAGCAGAAGAGAAGACCAGAGAGGATTCTGAAGACTATTACAGTTTTTACGTCGAAGAGAGATTACCAATTGATGGCAAATTGCTGAGGAAAATAATTCGAACAGATGTCGTGTTGAGTAAAGTTCTGTTGTATACAATGACAGAATGGCCTGATAAGGTGGACGAACCTTTGAAACCTTATTTTATGAGAAAACACGAGATTAGTGTCGACAATGGATTATTGTTCTGGGGATACAGGGTTATTATTCCAGAGAAATGCAAGGACGATCTTTTAAGCGAACTACATGCTACTCATTTTGGAGCGAGCAAGATGAAGATGTTGGCTAGGCAATATTTTTGGTATCCGAAGATTGATAAGGAATTGGAGGATTTATCGAGAAGTTGTGATGTTTGTCGTCAAAATGCAGATAATCCAAACAAAGCACATTTGATCAAGTTCGAGGAAGCACAAAAACCAATGGAGAGGGTTCATATCGACTTTTTGGGTCCTTTCAATGGTATTACGTATTTGATTTTGACTGATTCTTTTTCAAAATGGCCCGAGGTTTATGAAATGACAAGATGTGATGCGGCGATGATGATTGAAAAGTTACGAGATTACTGTTCCCGGTTTGGTTTACCGAAGAAAATTGTCACGGACAATGGACGTCAATTTACATCAAAAGAGTTCCAAGATTGGATTAAGAACAACGGCATTAGACATGTGAGAACGGCTCCGGCACATCCATCGACGAATGGTGCAGCGGAAAACGCTGTTCGTTCTTTCAAAAACGGATTAAAGAAAATTTTTTCTGACAGTAGAAATTTGGATGTAAATAAAAAAACGTTAATTTCGCGATATTTGTTTTGTTATCGTAGTACACCGCATTGCACTACTAACGAAACTCCGGCAAAGAAAATTTTTAATAGGGAAATGAGAACTAGATTTGATTTATTACGCGATCAGACAAACGAGATTAATCGAGACAGACAGATAGAAAATTACAAAGGAAATCGAGAACTCTGTTTTCAGCGCGACGAAGTAGTTTTTGTTAGAGATTATCGAGTGCAAAATAAACCAACGTGGAGTAAAGCAAAAATTGTCAAAGCGTTAGGTCCAAGAAACTATTTATGCTCGTTGTGTGAAAATGAGAATGTTGTGTGGAAGAGACATTTAGATCAGATAATAAAAACAGGTTCTTTTTTCGACGGTATTTATAACGAAATGAAAAACGATGTTTACGAAAGGGAAAATGTAAATGAAACGTTGCACAGATTTCCACAGAGTGTTATACCTGAAACAGTAAATTTCGATGATAAAGAGCTTAAATTAAATCAGGAAAAATGTTCTGAGAAGTCTGAGGTAACTACAGCAAAGTTGATTCAGGAAGGAATTGCGAGCGAAAATGACAGCACAAATGAAAAGATTGTAGAAAAAGTGATTAAAAATAATCGAGGAATTGAAACTCCCAAGAAAACAGAAATTGTAACACTTAAACCTGCATTGAATGTTAATGAACGACCAAAGCGAATTATCAAGAAACCAGTTCGATTAAATTTATAAACTTTTCAAATTTATTAAAAATTTTAGAAGGGAGGAATGTAGTATATTGCCGTAAAGTGCTGCCATCTTAAGTAGAGTATTAGAAGTAAGTGTACGTGTGAAGCGAGCTGCATACTCAGTCTTTGTCGAGCATTGCAGTCGACTACCTCATGTCTTATTAATAAATCTTATAATTACTATTTGTAATAAATGTGAGTCTTATTTATTGCCTCGAGTTATTACAAATTATTTTCTAATTTCAGAGAAAATAATTTCTGAAATTTACCAAATAAGCCAATGGAAACTTGGGGCTACGGTGGTAATCGCTCTACTTTATCTGACTTTACCAACATAGGTCACGTCACGTTAGACATCTCTGTTCGAACGCACTCATGTAAATGCGCACTGAGCCTTGCCGAATCACCTTAAAGTTCCTTCGTTAGCAATCTTTGTATCTGGCGACGTTTTTCCACATGTAACTTGTTTTGACCTGAGAATTCGCCGGCCGGCGGTTTGCATCTTCAAGCAAAAAATTCTTTTTAAAATGTGATGTTTCGTGAGTACAGTGTCAAAAAACGTCAATAAATAGCGAAAGGAATAGCGCTAATAATAGTCATGGTGTACAAATAATTAATGGATACTGCAATGCTGTCAGTTTTTAAGGATTATAAATAACTGAGACAACAAACATTTCAGGTAAGAAATTTGTCAATAGAATAATAAAAATGATGTAATTTATTTTTCTTTTCGAAAGAATAGATAAAAATTAGAAACTGAAAACATATACTGTAATATGCATTTCATTTAAATTTTTATATTATATACAAATAACGTATATATCAAAATTGTTTTTATATATTACATTAAAAATTTTATTGGGCATATTTAAATATGGTTCATGTATTAAAAATATTCCAGCTGTATTTCAAATGAGTCCCCTCATGAATAATTAACATAATTAGAAGTTTTAAATAAATATTTTTGACATTTGATAGAGATAGAGAGGGCCGTAATTCATTCTAAAATGGCATTAAAGGCATTAAAGGAAATAAAAAATGTATTTAATATTGAATGAATAAACATTAACAAAAATAAAGTTAGAACTTTGTAAAATAAAGTAATTTAAGGAAGTGATTTAAAAATTGTTTAAAATAAAAATGTTTTATTTATCATGAACTAATTTTTCGTCAAGGAAACCAATTTCGAAAAAATTTACATACCTAATACTGCTTTTACAGGTAAATGATGTAGATAAAAAGGCGTGAAGAAGAAGGAGCGCACATTCTTTACTCCATCCATAACAGGAACAACAAGAATATTACCAAATCGTCGCATCTGAACTAAGCGATGGGATTCATATATGAAGTGAGTATAACATTCATTTTTTAATCAATAATAATAATTTATTATTAATTAACTTTACAACATAATTACTAAATAATATTAAATAATTTATTCATGTGGGTCACTATGTGAATTTTGCTCTAAAACAATTATTTTAAAAATCTTTATGAAAAATACATATGTTATAATTTTGTTATTTGATAAAAATTGTAGAATTTTTTATTTTTTGCTTTATATATGAAGGGTAGAATGACAAAAGGGGTCAAGCGCCAATTCACTGTTTTTACAGGAAGTAAAAAAACATTTTTAAAAATTTTGCAGGTCATTTAAAAAAAACTGAGAAAACCGTTTCGATATATTAGTATGTTTTAATAAATAAACAACAATTTGTTGAAATAAACCTACATATTAAAAAAAACTGTGGTGCCTTGAGGTTATATCAACTGCGCACATTTTCTTTAAGCATTAATTATAAAAAAATATACAGTTTAAAGAAAAACTGAAAAATTAGTTTCCTTCTATGGAATCGACGAAATGAATAGAAAAAAAAATTCCTTTAAAAAATTGTTTGTTTTCAAGAAAATTACGAATTAATTGCTTGCTTTGGAATTGAGCAATTCTTTCATATTTAAATTCAATTGTTCACTTAGTATAATCATAAAAATATTTAAAAATTAATAACAAAATGATTTTAAAATTGTTTAAAATTGAAAATATATTATTATTATTATTAATTTTATTAATTAAAATAAAATTAAAATAAAATTAAAATAAAATATTAAAATAAAACCTAAAAAAATAATATTTTTGATCAAAATTGAACACCACTTTCTTTTGTTTTTCAATCAGGTTGCAATAAAGTAAATTTGAAGATATTTTATTAATTTAATTTTTATTAAAAACTGATTTAAATACGCAATAAAAAAGGAAATCCTTCTACAGAAATGTGTAAATGAATTTTCTTGATTTTTTTATGCAAAAACCTCATTTTCGATAAATTGGCGCTTGACCCCTTTTGTCATTCTACCCTTCATATATCCTTGATTCAGCTACATTAAATTTAAAATATTATAACTTTCGCAATTTTCATACAATAAAAATGTATTTACCTATTTTTGATAAATATGACAAAAAATTATGCAGTCAAAAATAATTTTTATTTAGAAATTTTAAGTAGAGTTCACATTCCCTATATTGAATCCACATTAAATATAAACAATCATATAAAAAGAAGAGTTTTACGAAATTTTGACATTTTTTAAGAAGAGGAAGCATTTTACAAGGAAGTAATTGATTGTTGCCAAATTTTTAACAAAGAAGAAATTGTCAAGAAATGCGGAAAACATTTATTCTGAATTAAGGACGAGCAGAAAAAATTGCCAATTCAATGCAACGAGAATAAATTGAGTGCTTTTGAAGGTAGACGAAACTTCTTTAGATGAACATAAGAAAATCATCGGTATTATGAATGGTGAGTTTACATATTATTTTTAAATTATTACACCTCATTATTATCAAAATAATATTTCTTAAGTTTCTATTTGCACATATTTGAGATTTCTAAAGACAATTATTATCTCCGCAGTTAAAAAACAAATTTATGATAACAATTAGCAATTTGGATACAGTAGTAATTTCTTCATCACCTATTTCTTTATAAGTGTATTTTAATGTCTGAAAATTAAAAAAATTAAATAAAACTAGTTAAGGCAAAAGAAGTTTGAGAAAATTTGTCAGGTTGAAATAATTTTTTTTTATTTTTACTATTTTAAAACAATGATACTTATTATACATAGATAAAAACTTTATCCGAATTACAAGTTATTATGGTAAGTTTTTTTGTAATATTAGAGAAAAAATTTATTTTCTAAAATAATTGCTCTACCTTCTGTAACTTTACACGCTAAGTTTGATATACGTTAGACATGTCTTTCAATTTTTAAATTTTAATTTTCGTGTTTTCTTCTATTAAAAAGGTAAATGTCAATATCTTTTGTAGGATAGTTGAGAGGATGTAATTCTTTTTTCACTATAAGGAAATTTCCTTTTTTTAAATTATTTTTCCAGACATTCTGAATGCTTGGAAATCTTTTTATGAAATTGTTTTGTCAACGAATTTATTAGAAGGAACTTCTTATCATTGTTGCTGATAGCATCAAATCAAAAAATAATTTTTTTAATAGGATATGCAAGAAATATGAAAATAAAACATTCGAAAAAATAAATATCCAGAATTTTTACTTTACAAAATTTTTATGCAATAGAATTTTTAATTCATAGAATTTTTATATAATCAAATTTTAATTTAAAAAATATTTATATTCATCCGAATTTAGAATGAGTCGAATTTTTAAATTCTAAATTTTTTATTTGTCAGACTTTTTATTTGATAGAATTCTCAAAATGATAAATTTTCGATTGAATGAAATTGCAAATGACCTGTCTAACCGTCAGAAAGATTTGTCAAAAATGTTCAAATTGACCAATCACAATTTTCTTGAAATTCGTTTAAACTATAATTCCAAAAATAATAATTCGAATAAATAAAAATTATATCACATGACTTAATCATGAAGGGTTTGATAGTTGATCTTCTACGTATTTTCACTCAAGATAGTACAAGATAACCTTTTTTAGTTTTTTAAGATCCCTTTTTCGTAGCGCGTCAAAAAATGAAATGATTTAAATTAATAAAATGTTTTTTTCAGATGATCCACACAAAATATATTTGATAAGGCAGAGCAAGAATACAGTTTCGATTATTGGAATTCTCATGGTCATACTCAAAAGTTTTAATGAAACATTTAGAAGTTATTGATTTTCAAACATTTACAACAGGTATGTTGCATATTATTATAAGAAATACCAGGGTGGCTGGTTGACTGGGACATGACAGGGAATTTTTTTGGACCGAAAAATGATACGATATTTTTTTCTCGACCAGGAATTTTGAGTTTTTATTAAAAAGTGTTTTGTTTAATTTAAAAATACGTTATAATGATTTGCGTGAATATTCCTACTTAAAAAATTCAATATAATTCGACTAGATAATGATATTTTTCTAAATTAAATTTTTTTTAAATTTCAAAAGAATATAAATTTTCCTAAGCTAAAAAATTTTCTAATTTTTAAAAAAGGGAAAATTTTTCTATTATAAAAAGAAATTCTTTGTAATAGATGTTTAGTTTTTTAAAATGTTAAATTTTTTTTGAACTTAGAAAAAGTTTAAGTTTTTACAATTTTTATTTATGGCCGTGGTATGACCTGGAATTTTTTTTCATAAAAAAAGCGTTCACCCTAAAAGATATTATTTCATGTCCTAGAACCAGAAAATTAATATTTTTACAGCAGATTATTTCGAAATTTTATGCACTAAATACTTGATCTCTGTCCAACAGTTAAAAATTTTTAGTGCAACATTGTGAGTGTAATAATCATTAGTAAATTTTTTTTTAAAATTTTAGTTTGTGTCGATAATTTATGTGCATTATTTTGTGTTTTTAAAGTTCGATTTTTGTTAGTGAGAATTTCGTCTGTGTTTTGCTTCTAAAATAATCGTAATAATATTATGTTTTGTGAAATAGATTTTAAACTTGCAAGTGAAAATTAAAAGTGTAAATATAAAAAGTGTTTTCGTTTTTTTATTTACATTGAGTGTGTGAGATCAGTGTTAATGAATGACTAGGATAATTCGGTAAGTTGTTTTAATTTTATAAATTACTTTATTCCTTCTTTTTTCCTTAAACCAAATCATACTATACTAGTAAAAATAATAATTAAACTGAATGATTGTTCTATATTGTTTATATACTATATTACAGACTTTACAGAAGTGCAAGGTTTTACTATGCATTAGCATATGTGTACAAGTTACATAATTTACACTGTTTTAAGTTAAAAATGGTTTAAATCATAAAGTTATGTTGATGTGCAAAAAAGATTTGAAGAGTCAATTGGAATTCTTAGAAAATCATACTAATGATTCTCTTTATTTAATAAGTTGATTAAAATTCACAAACAAATAAGACTTTATGAAAACAGTGTATACGAAGCAAGCATATTAGAAAATTTTCTCAATAATACTTTTTACAGAGTAGCTTGCTTCGTATTTTCCTTGCACGTTTTAACTATATATGTAAGCATTTTTTTTAATTTATTTACTCAACAGTTTAAATAGGGTATCTTTAATATAATTATATAGTTAAACGATCAACACTGACATTTCTTGTTAAAATTGAAGTTTATTTGAAAATATTTTAAAATGTTTAGCAAATATTGTTAAATAATTATCCACTATAATTATACACTATATGTGAATGTGTAAATTAATGTGACAGTGCAAGAGAAGTAAAAAAATATGTGTAGTAGAAATTAGAAAAAGTTGGAGTCACAATATTATCACACATATTTTTATTATGCACATGTAAAAACTTGAAATAAAGAATAAATAAAATACTGGAATTTCTGATTCTACTTGCAGTAAGATTTACTACAGACTTCACGTTAATGGCCTAACTATATTCATTACTAGCATAAATATTTATTATTTATAAGTATTATTTGCATTAATTAAATAAAATTACTTTGTTTAATAACAAATCAATATTGACAACTAAATATGACTTTATCAAAACAGTGGTTACGTGGCAACATATCAAAAAATTTTATCAGTTATAAATTCTTACATAGTAAGAAGCTTGTCACGTATTTAAGCATGATTTAATACATTTGTAAACATGTATTTTAACTCCACTATTCTACACTGACCTATACCGTTATTTTGGGTAAAAATCCAACATTTTTACAAAAATGTATTAAATGAACTGTTTGATTATGATAAAACTTAGTTCTTAAGGTTCTCGGTGGTCGTTGAGGATGAATATGATGTCAAATTCATATTTTTTAAAATTTCGTACCTCATACAACAGGTAAAAATTTAAAAAAATAATTGGTACTTATTTGTAACACTGAGCTTTCAAACATTTTTTGGATCACTACTAAAACCTTGAAAATTTCGAAATTGGCATCATCCTCTCATCCACACTTTCTAAACTATACTGCATATAAAAAAATGTTATAATCACAATTATAATCACATATAACATGTTATTAAACATATGTAAAAATTTATAATTGTTTTTAAAAATATTCCTGTTAAGGAAAACTTATAACAATATTTAATGAAAAAGAAATATTTATTAATTACGCTGATAACACAGCCCCACAAAAAAAAAAAGTGTCGTGCGCGGCAGACCAGACTAGTCATTTCCCATGTATTTTGACGCGCTGAACACGAATCCGAAGTCCGTTTTGCTCCATCACGTCAGGATTTTTTTCTAACCTCCAAAAACCTGTCGGATTTTGAGAGGTAGGCTATTTTTTTTAAAATTGATGGATTTACTTCAAAATTGGTATCTAGGGGTTTTTTGGGTCGCTGATGACGAATTTGAAGTTAGATTTTCAAAATTCAAAATGGCGGCTCCAATATGGCGGATGAATTTTGTAAAAATTGATGGATTTACTTCAAACTTGGTATCTAGGGGTTTTTTGGGTCGCTGATTACGAATCTAAAGTTAGATTTTCAAAATTTAAAATGGCGGCTCCAATATGGCGGACGATATCGACCCTTCAAAGGTGATAATTCCGCCCTTACACACGAAACTAGGAGCAATTAAACAGTTTGTCAAAGCCTTAGATAAAAAAGGAAACTGTTTCAAATACCTGGAACAAAAGTTTCCAGAAATCTCTGATGCGAAACTAAAAGAAGGGGTTTTCGATGGACCACGTATTCGCAAATTGTTAAAAGATGAGCAATTTATCACCAAGATGAATAAAAAGGAGAAAGCCGCATGGCTTAGTTTTAAAGCAGTTGTCGAAAATTTTCTGGGTAATCACAAGAGTGAAAATTGGGAGCAAATAGTGATATGATTAAAACCTTTGGTAAGTTATGTTACGCCAATATTTATTTGGCAACATAAATAAAATTAAATCATTAAATTTTTAATAATAAAATTATTAATTAAATATATCAGAATTATTTTATTTTAAAATTATTTTTCTTTATTATTAGACTTGCTTCAAGTTAGATTGTAGCAACTCTAATATCATATTACCGTCAGGAATTTCGGGACGTCAGCGAAACAATATAAAGAAATAACGCGACTTTATTAGGCAACTCGCATCTTGGAAAAATAATAATTTTATTCTTTTTTTTAAATTTAATTTATATGAAGCAAGCTCTTGAAGCCAACACGAAATTTTAAGAATATATCAATTAATGAAGAGTAATAATTTTATAATCTTCATTGATTGATTGTTCCTTTTATTTTAAATAAAAATCCTTGTAACTTCGTCAATAACGTTGTTGCAAGACTCGCGTCTATTGTAGTACACTAATAACCTTGCAGCAACGTTGCAGACGAAACTCGCAAATAACTAGCGAACCGCAATTTTGCGAAGGTTGTAGAATAAAGATTCATGACTCTGACATCCTTAAGAAGCAAATGGATCTTGTCGCAATGTTACCAACTTGTAACTTCCGTAGTTAGCGAACCGCAATTTTGCGAATGTTGCGGCTTCGATAATCAACATTGCCACAACCTCCTGAAGCTATTAAACCGTGCTAAAATCTTATTGAATGGTAAACAGCCGAGATATCGTCCGAAAACCTTTCAGCAACATTGCGAGTCGCTATTGAATAGATATATACATTTAATAATCAGATGTTACGCAACAAGTGCGAATTTCGTTCAAAATCATTAATTATTTATTCGTGAAAATGTATTATTATATTACCCTAAATATATCGCAAAATGTTTATATTATTACCCTAAAGAATTGTTAAATTTTAAATTATTAAAAATTAAATTTAAAATAGAAATTAAAATAATAAGATTCGAAATTAAAATAATATTTCTGCAGCCATGGGTGGGGACTCCTCACTGAACGCGTTGAGTGAAGGCTCCCCGCGCGTCCCTCGACATTGCGCGAGAGAGAAAGAAGACTGTATGTAACGGCGAAGCGTTCTCTCTCAGACACACTGTTCTCGCGGAGTACTGCGTTCTCTCTCTGTCGCATGGTTTTCTCCCTCGCTCCAATGACTAGTACGCGTCACTCTTACTCTTACGCTGTCGAATGCATAGTGGATGCTTGCTCTCTCGCACTCGTTAGGTATTACGACCATAATACACATTAGTATGGCTGGAGACGTCTATGCTGTACGCTATGGCACCAATACACCTATATTTCCTTGCTCACAGCCTATCTTACCTTGCCCCTCTGTATCTCTCAAGCCTACAAGCTATGCCTGCCATTGCTTTACTATAATGTGCTTTTTAGATCTATATGCAACTGATCAATTCCAGATCAATATTGAGACAATTGATCTCAAAACTGGAACTGCAACAACATTCAAAATACTACAAAATAGATGGAATTTCTTTCTGATAGGAAATGTCCATTATCTTAAAGTATATTAACCTTTTATATGAGAGGGTTAATTCTAAAATTTCAAAGATTAAATAAAATATAAAATTATTTAAAAGAATAATTGGAAATAATTTTGTTTCGAAATAACTTTATTATTTCAACACTATTTCACTAAACCGATTTTATTGCAAATTCAGCAAAACTGGCATGGCAACAGGCCCCACCTTCCCTTTCCACCTACAATTGCGAAATTCAAAATCAGCAAAATTTCCCACCAGGTGCCCTAAGCCGACCTGTAGAGGCATCTCCAGCCCCTAAATTTTTGTTCAGTACGGTTTCCGCGAGCATCGAAGTTCCAACTCTGTTTGGAACTGCCCGGATTAAAAAGCCTAAGCGCTCCCGTCCGGTACCAAGGACCCGTTTTGATTCGTGTGCTTACACGAATAATTTCGGTCGGACGTAAAGTAAAACGCCAACTTACTCCGAAGTCCACGGAGGCCGGTTAAGAGTCAATTCAAGTGAAGAGTTTTTAAATCTAATTAATTTTCTTTTTCTAAATTTTTGTCGAAAGACCAGCCGGGTGCGGAGTGCCCGCGTCTGCTCTTGCAATTGACGGCTTAGCGAATTAGAGTAAGAGAGAGTGGATTTGTCTGTCCCTGTTAAAAAGATTGTTCGCGCAATAAAAGAACATACGGCAAACCGCGAATGCGCCACTCGAGTGATTGTGTATGGACGATTTTTCAAAATTTATGTTTTTTGCCCGTCGAGAAGAAATTGTCGACGGTAGAATAAGGAAGCGGAACGGTAAGTACTCAGTATCGTTCCGGGGTAATTTTGTAACTACATCCCTCTTCCCTCCCTCCTTTCTTGTAAGAGAGAGTGGAATATATTGTCAGCATTATTTTTGAATGATAAAATAAAATTAATAATTCTTTTAATTCTTTCTTCTCTTTATTTTCTGTTCCCTGTTTCTAATAGTAACAAGTATAAAAGGAAGTCGTGGTATATTTTCCTATCTTATCCTAGAAAATATCAGCAATTAGAACGAAACGAACCCACAAGTAAAAACAAGGCCCTTCAGGCTTTGGCAGTTTGGACCTCCGAGAACCTCTGAAATTTGGGCCATCTCAAAAGCCCGATGTATTGTTCTAATTATTTTTAACAATAATTATTTCAAAACAAATAATTTCTTCGGTTCGTAACAAACTGATGGTGGCAGCGGTGGGATTTTGGACTTAAAATTTTATCTCGATTTCGATCTTAAAATTTTTATCTCGATTTTAAACTAAAAATTTATTCAATCTCGATTTTTCTAAATTGCTACCTTGCCACGTTTTCTTAACTTGTTACTTTATTCATTACACTTTGGATACTTTTAAAACTCTATTCTTTCTATCATGTTAGCTACAGTCTTACTTCATTTCCTCTGTGAGCTAATATGCCCTATTTTACTATTCGCACTTTTTGCCTATACTATAGTAAATGAAATTTTTCAATTAATTTTTGGATTTATTTCCCTATTTAAATTTTCGCACTAGATTTGATTGGAGTGGATTTGACGACTCTATTGCGAGCTGTGAGATTTTGGCTCTCGGATAACCGATGATGACGTAATCTCGCATGCTGCGGTGGTGGCTCGAAAAACTCTATCAGATTTACCTGCGTTCTAAAATTCAATTTCTTTCAATTTTACTGGACTGTATATACAGATTTGAAATTGTTACAAGTGACGACTCTGACCACTGTGATAAAGAAATTTGGCTCTCTGGTCCAGACCAGATGACGACTTAATTCCGCATCACTAAAAGTGGCCGGTGGCTCCGAGAACAGTGTTCGATCTGTTATTACAACCCCCATAGCTTCATATTCCTTCCAATTTTCTATGGTGCATAAAGGGATTTAAAATGGTACTATGTGATGACTCTAACCGCCTGGGATAAAGAAATTTGGCTCTCTGATTAAAAATCAGATGACGACTTAATTCTTTATTACTAAAGGTAGTCGGTGGCTCCAAGAACCGTGTTCGACCTTTTTCTGTACTCATAACATTCTTTATTCTTTCTCACCTTTCTTTCGGTACTAAGTTCTATTGCCTTTTCTAATGCCGAGTAAAAATAGAAAAAGAGGTGGGAGATCAAAAAGGATCAAGTCAAAGGTACAGGGAGAATTTTCCGCTGACGGAAAAATAGTGAAAGCTTTAGATTCTGCTGTCTCTCAAACAACCCTCCCTAAAACACTTCCACCTCCAACCAACACCTTCTCTAAAAATCCTATAAATTCTGGGGGGAAATTTTCAGAACAATTGCATTATTTTGTGGTGTTTAATCCAAAATTCCCGTTTCATAAGGGTACTGTTGTGAATCGCCAAGACTTGAGAAAGCTCTCATTAACCTTGGTGCGATCAGCTGACATCCTCACAGATACCCCCACCTTACGTCTAAGAGTGAGACGTATTGAGAATTATAATGACGAGAAAATAAAGATTATCCGACCCCCTATTGTACCCACAGAATCATACAAGAATAACGACTATGACAGTTGTGACAGTGACGCCACTGTAAAATACGACGATGACGTCATAGTGATTGACTAAAATATCCCTTATTGTGATTTTCAATTTTATAGAAAATAACGTGTAACCATCGATTAAATAATTCCTCATCGATAGACAAATAGAGCTACTACACACCGATTAGTTTTTCTCTAACTCGTGAGTGTTCTATTAAACAAAAAAAAAAATAAAAAAATAAATTCGCAAATAAATATACATTTGTATATAGAACGTTTACTCGTGTCAGTAGTACAAGAGTTGTGCAATTAAGATTCTAGTGAAGACGCGTCAATTCGAGAAGTGGAGGGGAGAACGAGGGCATTATGTTAAGAAACATGTCCCACCACAACATTATGACTCCCACTCCTACACTCAGTGTTTTGATCAAGCGAGACCCCAAGACACCGCGAGGTCGACTGGTCATTCACTTCACTACCTTGAACCAGATAGTATCGCGTCGCGAACAGCTGTTGACAAAAGTGATACCTAAGCTGTAGTTGCATTTTGTTTAAATTATTTTTATTTTCTTTTATTTGTTTTTGCTTTCGACTTCGAATTATCCCGTGCAAATTAGCAGGAATATTCCGCGGTGGCGAAAAACAATAATTGAAATTTAAATTGTTTTCCTTTTCTTTCTCAACTACTCTACGAATACTGACAAGTAAACATCTTATTAATTTAAATTTATTTTCCGAATTTTATTTAACATTAACACGAAATGACGGATCGCGGGGAAACCAGTACCGGTATAGGATTTGGGGGTACACATTCAAACATTACCCTCCAACAAAACCCTGCAAACCTTGATACGACGGCCGCGGTGGCCTCAGTTCTCGAATGTATGACGTTACAGCAGAGCACCCTACACATTCCCGTTTTTGATGGACGTAATCCGCCTCTGAAAGAATTCTTACAAGACGTGGCAAATGGAGCCGCGTTCTTGACGGAAAATTCTGAGCCTGGATTCATCAATGCCGTACTTAGCAAATTAAAAGGTGCGGCTCGGGAATGCGTGAGAGACAGGCGCTTTCAACGATTAGACGAATTAGTGTCCCATCTAAAGAAAAGATTCGCCTCTTTTAAAAAGTATCAATGGTACTTAGACGGTATCATGAGTATCCGTTTTAAACAAACAGAGACGGTTAGCGATTACAATGATCGATTACAGGGCTTGTTGAGCGGAGCGAGACACGCCCTGCAAGCAAAATATAACGCACGTTATCGTGAAGTACAAGGCGACGCTGTTCGTATTCAAGAAACTCCCGAAAGTACTATCATGATGAAACCTATCATTGACTGTGCCCTTGAAGCATTTATTCGAGGTCTGCCGGAGGAAATGTCTATTTTTGTGGACACGAGAAATCCGGCAAACTTGGAAGAAGCTTTCGAGCATGCCCTTCGTGCTGAGGAGAGGCATAAATATTCGGATCGGTCGCGAGGTACATCGTATCATATTACCCGCGCCGAAGAACGCCCTCGATCACCTAGTCCATATACAAGGCAGGTCGAGAGGAACGTTCCCAATCCGGATAAGCGCAGATCAGAAAGCGATAGGGATTCTGAATCACATAGGTCGCGAAAGAATCCGGCAAGTGACGTGCTGCAATTTACACCCGAGCAGCTTGCAACATTCTATCGATCAATGATGCCACAATTCGCGAATTTTCAACCCCCTCCGCGACCCATGAATTATCAACCCTCTCAGTACCAACAACCACCAACAAATAGAAATTATCAGGAACCAACTTCTAACCCCAAATTTAGTATGACACCACCACGTGCAGTGTCTCCTGGACCTCAAGGAAATTTAAACTTCCAACCGACTCGGCGCACCGACGCGGCGGCGAGTCCAACCCCGCAGCGTCAGCGGAGTGTCCAGTTCGCGGACAATACCATAAAGTCCTACGAGCAGGAAACACGGCCGAGGACTCCCCAGTAGTGCAGTTCACCGCATCAGAATTTAGAGAGCCAAAGATTAGGTTTCTAGTAGATCCAGGGTCCGATACCAACTTAATCAAGCTGTGTGCCCTAGAACCCGAACTCACCCTTGACCCGAGCAAGCGTACAGAGATTACGGGAATAACAAACCATACAGTCAGAACACTCGGTACAATTGTACTTAACATCGCGAATACACCTGTCGAGTTTCACGTGGTAAGAAACAACTTTCCTGTTTCTACTCACGGAATTTTAGGGCGACCCTACCTTCGACAGGAAAAGGCCCAGCTATCATTCTGGCACAATACCCTGGTTACTATCTCTAATCCAGTGACCCCTATCCCTTTTGTTGATAAGGAATCACTGGCCGCAAAGCAGATTTTGAAACCTCTTATCAAGCCCTTTAAAAGGGTTCTGCGCATTCGAGCCAGAACTCGACATCCAATTGCTATAGACGTTCGCAACCCTAATTTACCACAGGGTTATCTTCCCCGAATTAATACTCCTCCGGGGGTGTATTTAGGTGACGCCGTGGTAAATAGTGAAAATGGCGTATGCCATGCTGTTGCTATTAATACCACAGAAGAAGATGTCGACCTAGAATTGACTCCTCAAGAACTAATCCCTTTTGATTTTTGTAATCTTGAGGATAAGGAATCTTCCGACTCAGAGTTTGATCATCCCTCACCCCCACTCTTAACCTATGCAGAACGAATTAAAAAGGTTAAGGATGCCCTTTTCGTGTCCCATTTAAATTCAGAAGAAAAGGAACTTGTCTTTCAATGGGCTGATGACTATGCTGATATTTTTCATCTCAATGGGGAGCCCTTGAGTTGCACCCATTTAATTCAGCATAGAATCCCTACCACCGACGATAAAATCATTCACAAAAAGCAGTATCGATCTCCTAATGAAGCCCTACAGCAAATCGACGAGCAATTGCTCAAACAGTTCGATAGTGGCATTATTGGAAATTCGACCTCCCCCTATAACTCCCCTCTTCTTATTGTTCCAAAGAAACTTGATGCTTCGGGAAAAAGAAAATGGAGGGTAGTTATTGATTATCGGGCGCTTAATGAAAAGGTGATAGGAGATGCTTACCCCCTCCCCAATATTTCCGCCATTTTTGACAAATTGGGGACGGCAACGTACTTTACGGTCTTTGACCTTGCCAGTGGTTTTCACCAAGTGGAGACACACCCAGATGATCGGCACAAAACCGCTTTCTCGTCTCGAAATGGACATTTCGAATACAAGCGCATGCCTATGGGGATTAAAAACGCACCCCCCACTTTTCAGCGACTTCTAAATAACGTGCTTGGCGGTATGCTCGATTCGGAGGCATTCGTGTACCTTGACGATATCATTATCTATTCTGATACCCTCGAAGAACACGATAGGCGAGCTCGAAGGCTATATAATAGACTTCGAGAAGCTAACCTAAAACTCCAACCTGACAAGTGTGAATTCCTGAAAAAGGAAGTTGCCTATCTTGGTCACATTGTTGGAGCAGATGGAGTAAAACCGAATCCAGTAAAGATCAAAGCCATCAAGCATTTTCCTGTACCGAAAACCCCAAAAGAAGTCAGGAGTTTTCTCGGCCTCTCGGGCTATTACAGGCGCTTTATAAAAGAGTACGCTAAAGCAGCGAAACCTTTATCCGATCTGTTAAAGAAAACAGAAGAGTGGAATTGGGGTATTCCACAGCAGAAGAGTTTTAAAAGACTTAGAAAGGCTCTGTGCAAAAGGCCTATTCTGCAATACCCTGATTTCACAAAACCGTTTAAACTAACAACCGATGCCTCTGAATATGCCATTGGGGCAATGTTGACCCAAGAGCGAGACGGCATTGACCTCCCTGTCGCGTATTATTCAAAAGTCTTAAATGCTA
Source organism: Leptopilina boulardi (assembly GCF_019393585.1). Taxonomy (NCBI): domain Eukaryota; kingdom Metazoa; phylum Arthropoda; class Insecta; order Hymenoptera; family Figitidae; genus Leptopilina; species Leptopilina boulardi. The sequence goes on along the minus strand of NW_026137751.1, from coordinate 487,794 downwards.
CCGAGCAGAAATATCTCAAGCCTGAGAAGGAATGCCTTGCAATATTGTACGCTGTTGAGCATTTTCGACCTTATTTATACGATCAAGATTTTATCCTGTCGTGCGACTGTGAACCAGTTCACTGGATGAGTTACGTTGAGAATCCAGGAACGCGACTTCAAAAATGGCGATTAAAGTTACGAGGGTATCGTTACAAATTCGAGTATAAACCCGGTAAAATAAATAGAATCGTGGAAGCCCTTTCTAACAACCCTGTCGAAAATAACGACAAAGAAAACATAAATGAGGAGTTGCTGTCCTCCGAGTCAGAATGGACTGAATCTTCTGACGAAAGTGATCAGGATGACTTACATGACAAACTCGACGAATCAAAAGACAATACACCCCCACTCCGCGCCCTTCCTATATCTAGTAGTGCGCTAAAGAAAACAAGTGGTGACAGTGCGCGAGTGAAATCCGATCAACTTCAAAGTGATAGCAAAAACCGACAAGGTGCTCCCCACCCTTCCAGGGTTGAACCCAAACCCACCAACAAGCAAGAAGGTAAAAACATTCGACCTATTCCTACTTTCAAATTTCCTGCGGAAACAAGGAAAGGAGTTTCTTCTTCAAGGTCAGTGATACCCCCTTCGGGTTCTAGACAAGCCCCGCCCACTTCATCATCGACTTCCAGGACAACCAGGTCGTCAGGGGATTCTCTAAGACCGGCTACATCGAAAGAAACCCCATTCATGCCTAGGAAAATTCTCACGAGACCTCCAACATCACAGTCAATCAAACCTGTGTGCTCGAGTGGCAACAGTTCTCCAATCCCAGGAACTTCTTCAGAACCAAAACCAACAACCTCCAGACCCCGTGGAAGACCCCATGGATCCACCAAACCTAAGGAACCCCAAGGTGAGGATGCTTATGTTCCCCCTCCAGGCTCTAAACTTGTGGATCCAGATGTAAGCAGCATTGCTAGGAGGTTGAGAGAAAGGAAACGAGAAATTCGAGAGGAAACTCGTCGCCAGGAAGAGGAATCTTCCTCTTCAAACGAATCAACAACAGAGACTGACAAAGAGGAAATTTCCGACCCTCCAGTATTTCGTGCGAGTCACAGTGTATTCCCTAGTCTTCCTCCCCACCTCACACCTAAGAGTTCGACTGCACCCGAAACTCAAATCAACATCAATCAATCATCACCCCCGTGCATTCCTCCAGAGTCCAGTTCATACACAGACGTTTACGTAGATGGCGCGTGTTGTGATAATGGCGGCGTAAGACCACGTGCGGGTATCGGTGTTTGGTTTGGTCCTGATCACCCTCTCAACATCTCGCAACGATACAAGGGTAGACAGACCAACAATGCTTCCGAAATAGAGGCTGCCACTGCAGCAATCAAACAAGCAAAACGGGCTGGGATGAATCATCTTAGAATAAAAACTGACTCCAAGGTTCTTGTGCAGGCAATCCAGGAATGGGTTCCAAAATGGCAGAAAAATGACTGGAAGACTAACGAGAATAAACCAGTTAAAAATAAAAGTGCCTACGAACGATTGGTCAAGGCCATGAAAAATCTGGATGTCGTGTGGGAACACGTGCCCGGCCATGACGGAATAGATGGAAATGAGAACGCCGACCGACTAGCAAGAGAAGGCGCCCTTCTAGAACCCCCTTCAGAATCCAGCTCTTCCTCTTCCAGTGAGTCATCGGATCAAGAGAGTGCAGAGGTGCTTCCTCCAGACCAGGCGATTGTTACAGTACCCCCTCCACCTCCCGACAGCGAGGAAAGTTCGGAATCAGAAGATGAACAAGAAAAGGAAACTGAAACACAGGATAATCCAACAGATCCTAGCGACCAGGATGACTCCTTACAACGATCAATCAAGCGATTCGATGAATCTCTAAAGCAACGTGATTTAAACTCCTTCGAACAGTCCAATCAAACCTTGGCATGGGATCATGAAGGTATGGGCCGAACACCTAAGAAAAGGATTCATGTTTCCGATGGAGAAAGCGACGAAGATTACCTACAGTACCTTGAATCTTTGGATCCTTGCGGAGAAGGTGACGATGGCGAATTCGCGACTAGAGTAAAAAGATTTTTGGACAATTTTAACAAGAAACGAGAATCGAATCGAGAGCAAGACCACACACCTCGTGTAGAATCTATACCACCCCTCGTGTGTGAACCTCCCTCTACCAGCGGAATTTTAAAAGACACCCCCGTGACAAGTCACCCTTGCCCCGGAAGAAAACAAAGCGTGGTACGTTTCCAGGACATGCCCGAAGTGATTGAAGAAGCAAGTGTTAACGATAGCATTGCAGCCAGCCTTCCGGCCTTTACCCCAGGAAACTTGCCAGCTCCAGGTGCGCAGTCCACCCCGTTCACCCGATTTCAGGAAAAAGAAAGCGAAGAACAAACTGAAGAAGTGCGACGGAGAACGAACATTGTGCCTCGGCGACTACATTCAAACTGTGCGGATCTACCCCCACCAGTGATGTGCGTACCCCGAGCAGCTTCGCCAATAGACATTAGCATTTCTGACGTAGATTCCCCTTCTTCCTCTGAATCCTCGGACGACGAGAAAGTGATTGCCACTACCTCCAAAATTACCAAGGAAAACTCGGAAAATGTTTTCCACCAATGGACCGAACCTTTGACCTACAAGAAAGACAATATCGCCCATTTTATCTCTGAAGATTGTGAACCCGTGGATTCAATTTCTAAACTTTTAATTGCCACCAACAAAATCGACTTACAAGATATTCGAGATAACAATCCGATAAAAGGACAAGTTCAGGTCACCCTTTGTGGACGATATAAAATTTACTCGATCGTGGTCAAGAAAAGACATTCTGACGAACTCAACTGGAGTGACGTTACCGTAGGGCTACGAAATTTAAAGTATGCTTTAGTCCTTGACAATCAGACTCATTGCCGAATGGCCAATTCTGGAGACCTATTAGGTAACCTCCCTCAAACGACCATGGCGGGCATATTAGCAGGAATATTCCGCGGTGGCGACATAAAGATCACCCTTTGCCACGGAAAAATCGAAGTTCCTCCTCCGGAAATACGCCCTAAAATAATAGCTGAATTTCATGGTAGTTTGATAGGTGGCCACAAAGGTATTACAAAGACGTACAGACGAATACGTGAACGATACTATTGGCCCAGGTTACGAGATGATGTAACACAATTTATTCGCAAGTGCAAAAGCTGCCTTGAGAATAAACTAGTAAGAGCTCGAACTCGCGAACCTATGCTGATAACTGATACCCCGGCAAACCCATTCGACAAAGTATCCCTTGACACAGTGGGTAAATTAAGAACTACCCCTAATGGAAATCGACACATTCTAACCATGCAGGATAACTTTAGTAAGTACTGCATCGCAGTTCCTATCCCAGATATAAAGACTACCACCATTGCCCATGCTGTGGCAACGAACCTTTTCTCTCTCTATGGAGCGCCTAGATGCGTGCTCACAGACAGAGGGGGAAGTTTTGTGAGTTCCTTGATGCGAAAATTGGAGAAAATATTTGGCGTGAAGCAACTCACCACTTCCGGTTATCGCCCTCAAACCAACGGTGCTTTGGAGAGAAGTCACATTGAACTGACAGATTATATTAAACACTATGCAAATGATTTCGACGATTGGGATCGTCTACTTCCTTTCGCGATGTTTAATTATAATACATCGGTTCATGAAGCTACAAACTTCACTCCATACGAGCTGGTTTTTGGTCGAATGGCCCGGATTCCTAGTTCGTTCCCACAGGGCCCAGAACTGGAAACTTATGGTGTTTACCTGAGAGATTTGATAGTTAGAATGCACGAGCTACAAAATTTGGCTGCCGATCGATTGATCAGAGCTAAGGAAAGATCGAAAGAATTTCATGATTCAAAAGCTCGGCCCTCTAACGTCAAGGTCGGCGACCAGGTCTACACGTATAAGGAAGTTCGAACAAATAAATTTGATTCTCGTGCCCTTGGTCCGTACACTGTGGTCGGACTAACCCAGAATAATAACGTCATTCTGGAGGACGAAAATGGCGAGAGATTTGCCAAACACAAAGATAAGATAATGGTTGCTCATTTTTAACCATTATCTCTCTCCTGAAACGTCATTAACGTGATTTCTGATTTTAGGTGAAAAACAATAACGAAAGGGTGGATCATAACTGTTTTGTGCCTACTTCCTATCATTGCAGTGAGCAACGTTTGATCAAAGATGTCTAATTTCTTCGCAAACTCGATATCACTTAAAGAATTGGAGGAAGAGTTTCAAAGGCGTCAAGATCTATACAGTCAGAAGGAGGCCATGGACAGACAAACGACCCTTATCTATGGTTCGTACGGAAGCTCGATGCTGATCATCATATGCATCTTGATGTACCTGTGCTGCAAAGTTATTTCGAGTAGAGCCAGCTGTTTCACAAACACCACAAGGTCTAAACAGAAGAAACCCAAGGTAACAGCTGATTGCCAGTTCAAGTTAAGACGAAACTATGCTGTGACCTCGGAAGCCCAGGTCAACAGCTCGACATTACCCCGGTGTCCTACTATCAACGAAATCAATGATTCTACTGAAAACAGTGCAGGAACATTAAATGACTATAATCCAATCAACATGGGGTCTTGTGATACCCCACAGCCTTCAACAGCATCCCTGTATCCTCGCATCAATGAGATTAATGATTCTACTGAAAACAGTGCAGGAACATTAAATGACTATAATCCAATCAACATGGGGTCTTGTGATACCCCACAGCCTTCAACAGCATCCCTGTATCCTCGCATCAATGAGATTAATGATTCTACAGAAAACAGTGCAGGAATATTAAAAGAACATCATCCAATCAATATGGGGTCTTGTGACACCCCACTACCATCAACATCACAACAAGAGGAATTACAATTTAATTCTGTACCAACAATATTTAGAAAAACGCATACGCCGCCAGCAGCGACCACAAGACCAGCCGTCGTGCTGCCGATACAACAGCTACAACCGTATTAGTAAGGTATATTAGGATATAAGGCGACTAATATTACATAACGGTACAGTAAAGAGTAGCAATGATTTTGTGCCGGAGAGAAAAATCCGCGGCTTGGAACAATAATATCCCATAAATAATAAGAGGAACATGCGAAGGTCTTAACGATAAACCCTAAGGGTTTAACTGCCAACTAGAGGCGCCTCAAGTGCCCGTTCTCCCTCCTGTCGTTTTACTAATGAGTGATTGCTTTTATACAAACTCGTAAATGCAAACACTCATAGCGTACGAAAGTGTTGGGTCAGCACATATCATTGCTGTCTTTTACTGTAACCAAAACAGGAAAGTTGCGGTGCGTAAGAATACATTATACTCTGAGAGCGTTTCGACAATGGAGCCAGTACCGTCAGGACGTATCCGCGGCCTTCTCCTCGTCAATAAGCAAGGAAAATTTACCATGGTGGGGAACATATAATGGGATAAACTTACAGTGTAACACAGCCACTCAGAGGCGCACCCACCATGGAGGGGCCAGATTTCCTTCCTACCATGTAACCAACAAATGGTGTTTGCTATTATAAAAAAAAAAAAAAAAAAAACTTTTATAAAAGCATGCACCCATGGCTTATGAAAGTTTTGGGTCAGCACCTTACCATTTTCGAAACGCCCTAGAGAGTTATTTTATTTTTATTTTATTTTTGGGAAATTAATAAATAAGCTAAAACGGGCTGCGATAATAGCTATTCTATTTTTTATATTAAATATACATCTGAAAATTAAAAAAAAAAAAAAAAAAAAAAACAATACATTTATGCATATGCGTATTTATATGTATGTGTACATGTGTATGTATATGCGTGTATTATGTTGAAATAATATTTTATATTTATATTGGGAATATATTTTATACATTTAATGAAAAAAAAAAAAAAAGTAAATAAATAAATAAACAAAAAAAAATAATAATAAATAAATAAATTTATAAACAAAGGGAGAAAAATAAGTGATATAAATGCTATATATGTATATATATATATCATTTATAATATATCAATATACAATTAAAAAAAAAAAAAAAAAAAAAAAAAAAAAAAAAAAAAAAAATTTTTAATGTGAATGTGTGTTAATATGTATGGGTATGTGCCGTGTGTTCTATGTAAATCTATTATGGAGTATATTATCAATATATTACCAATCTGTCGATAAAGGGACCGGCCTTTCGCCTCATACTCCATCCAATTTGCGAAAATTCCAAAGAAACAAAGATCACGAACAACACCCACTCAACCGTACACACTACTTTTGTCGAACCGTCGCGCGTCTAAACTATACTAATGAGGTAGTGCAATCACGGTCAAGTGCAACGAGGCCCACCCATCCCCACCGCGAAGGTGCTAATGAGTATATCGCGACAGCATGTGTAATAGGGCAATTGAAAAGAGAAAAGAAATATAGCCACGAATATAATCGCAATTCTCTTTCCTCTTTTCGCTCTTCTATAGTAATAACAATTGTAGCTTATTATTCACGTCAACTCGATAATTAAAATTTATAAATGATTAGATACATTTTATTAACTCGTGTTGAGTTTAAGAGCTGCTAGTTTTCGGGGACGAAAACGGAATTTCCACGGTGGTTTGTTACGCCAATATTTATTTGGCAACATAAATAAAATTAAATCATTAAATTTTTAATAATAAAATTATTAATTAAATATATCAGAATTATTTTATTTTAAAATTATTTTTCTTTATTATTAGACTTGCTTCAAGTTAGATTGTAGCAACTCTAATATCATATTACCGTCAGGAATTTCGGGACGTCAGCGAAACAATATAAAGAAATAACGCGACTTTATTAGGCAACTCGCATCTTGGAAAAATAATAATTTTATTCTTTTTTTTAAATTTAATTTATATGAAGCAAGCTCTTGAAGCCAACACGAAATTTTAAGAATATATCAATTAATGAAGAGTAATAATTTTATAATCTTCATTGATTGATTGTTCCTTTTATTTTAAATAAAAATCCTTGTAACTTCGTCAATAACGTTGTTGCAAGGCTCGCGTCTATTGTAGTACACTAATAACCTTGCAGCAACGTTGCAGACGAAACTCGCAAATAACTAGCGAACCGCAATTTTGCGAAGGTTGTAGAATAAAGATTCATGACTCTGACATCCTTAAGAAGCAAATGGATCTTGTCGCAATGTTACCAACTTGTAACTTCCGTAGTTAGCGAACCGCAATTTTGCGAATGTTGCGGCTTCGATAATCAACATTGCCACAACCTCCTGAAGCTATTAAACCGTGCTAAAATCTTATTGAATGGTAAACAGCCGAGATATCGTCCGAAAACCTTTCAGCAACATTGCGAGTCGCTATTGAATAGATATATACATTTAATAATCAGATGTTACGCAACAAGTGCGAATTTCGTTCAAAATCATTAATTATTTATTCGTGAAAATGTATTATTATATTACCCTAAATATATCGCAAAATGTTTATATTATTACCCTAAAGAATTGTTAAATTTTAAATTATTAAAAATTAAATTTAAAAATAGAAATTAAAATAATAAGATTCGAAATTAAAATAATATTTCTGCAGCCATGGGTGGGGACTCCTCACTGAACGCGTTGAGTGAAGGCTCCCCGCGCGTCCCTCGACATTGCGCGAGAGAGAAAGAAGACTGTATGTAACGGCGAAGCGTTCTCTCTCAGACACATTGTTCTCGCGGAGTACTGCGTTCTCTCTCTGTCGCATGGTTTTCTCCCTCGCTCCAATGACTAGTACGCGTCACTCTTGCTCTTACGCTGTCGAATGCATAGTGGATGCTTGCTCTCTCGCACTCGTTAGGTATTACGACCATAATACACATTAGTATGGCTGGAGACGTCTATGCTGTACGCTATGGCACCAATACACCTATATTTCCTTGCTCACAGCCTATCTTACCTTGCCCCTCTGTATCTCTCAAGCCTACAAGCTATGCCTGCCATTGCTTTACTATAATGTGCTTTTTAGATCTATATGCAACTGATCAATTCCAGATCAATATTGAGACAATTGATCTCAAAACTGGAATTGCAACAACATTCAAAATACTACAAAATAGAATGGAATTTCTTTCTGCTTGGAAATGTCCATTATCTTAAAGTATATTAACCTTTTATATGAGAGGGTTAATTCTAAAATTTCAAAGATTAAATAAAATATAAAATTATTTAAAAGAATAATTGGAAATAATTTTGTTTCGAAATAACTTTATTATTTCAACACTATTTCACTAAACCGATTTTATTGCAAATTCAGCAAAACTGGCATGGCAACAGGCCCCACCTTCCCTTTCCACCTACAATTGCGAAATTCAAAATCAGCAAAATTTCCCACCAGGTGCCCTAAGCCGACCTGTAGAGGCATCTCCAGCCCCTAAATTTTTGTTCAGTACGGTTTCCGCGAGCATCGAAGTTCCAACTCTGTTTGGAACTGCCCGGATTAAAAAGCCTAAGCGCTCCCGTCCGGTACCTAGGACCCGTTTTGATTCGTGTGCTTACACGAATAATTTCGGTCGGACGTAAAGTAAAACGCCAACTTACTCCGAAGTCCACGGAGGCCGGTTAAGAGTCAATTCAAGTGAAGAGTTTTTAAATCTAATTAACTTTCTTTTTCTAAATTTTTGTCGAAAGACCAGCCGGGTGCGGAGTGCCCGCGTCTGCTCTTGCAATTGCCGGCTTAGCGAATTAGAGTAAGAGAGAGTGGATTTGTCTGTCCCTGTTAAAAAGATTGTTCGCGCAATAAAAGAACATACGGCAAACCGCGAATGCGCCACTCGAGTGATTGTGTATGGACGATTTTTCAAAATTTATGTTTTTTTGCCCGTCGAGAAGAAATTGTCGACGGTAGAATAAGGAAGCGGAACGGTAAGTACTCAGTATCGTTCCGGGGTAATTTTGTAACTACATCCTTCTTCCCTCCCTCCTTTCTTGTAAGAGAGAGTGGAATATATTGTCAGCATTATTTTTGAATGATAAAATAAAATTAATAATTCTTTTAATTCTTTCTTCTCTTTATTTTCTGTTCCCTGTTTCTAATAGTAACAAGTATAAAAGGAAGTCGTGGTATATTTTCCTATCTTATCCTAGAAAATATCAGCAATTAGAACGAAACGAACCCACAAGTAAAAACAAGGCCCTTCAGGCTTTGGCAGTTTGGACCTCCGAGAACCTCTGAAATTTGGGCCATCTCAAAAGCCCGATGTATTGTTCTAATTATTTTTAACAATAATTATTTCAAAACAAATAATTTCTTCGGTTCGTAACAAGTTAGGATGCTTAATGAGCATAAAGTTGCATTACTTAGACTCGCATCGGGATCAATTCCCTGAAAATTTGGGAGATTACAAAGAAGAACAAGGAGAACGATTCCATCAAGATCTGAAAGAATTTGAGCGTCGTTATCAAGGAAGATGGGATGTAAATATGATGGCCGACTACTGTTGGATGCTGAAAAGGGATATTGTACCTGGAGGCACCAATTTGAAAAGAAAACCATTACACAAATCCTTTGAGGACAAAAGAGTGCGCTACCATAAAAAGACGTGAATACCTTACTTATGTATATAAGAATTTTCATTTCTAGTTTTGAAAATCTAACTTCAGATTCGTAATCAGCGACCCAAAAAACCCCTAGGTACCAAGTTTGAAGTAAATCCATCAATTTTTACAAAATTCGTCCGCCATATTGGAGCCGCCATTTTAAATTTTGAAAATCTAACTTCAGATTCGTAATCAGCGACCCAAAAAACCCCTAGATACCAAGTTTGAAGTAAATCCATCAACTTTTACAAAATTCGTCCGCCATATTGGAGCCGCCATTTTGAATTTTGAAAATCTAACTTCAAATTCGTCATCAGCGACCCAAAAAACCCCTAGATACCAATTTTGAAGTAAATCCATCAATTTTTAAAAAAATAGCCTACCTCTCAAAATCCGACAGGTTTTTGGAGGTTAGAAAAAAATCCTGACGTGATGGAGCAAAACGGACTTCGGATTCGTGTTCAGCGCGTCAAAATACATGGGAAATGACTAGTCTGGTCTGCCGCGCACGACACTTTTTTTTTTTTGTGGGGCTGTGTAATCAGCGTACTAGTACTATGGGGCATATTATAACATACTGCATGTTTGTATTCTATTATATAATTGAGCAAGTTTATTTTGTGTTAAATTGATTTCATAATTTGAATTCACAGTAAATACAATAATATAAAAAGTGTTTCAGAATTGCCTCTAGCTCCCCTACTAGCCGTGTACGTTCGTACTGTACCAAGTACTGTACTAGTATTTTGTACCGTAATGACAGAAAATACATTGAATCAACCGAACCTAAAATACGACATAAATTTATTATACTAATATCGTACTTGTGAGAAACAAGTATGGTACTAGTTTATCGAACTGATAAACCTATTTTTACGCTTGGCTATCTGGGTAATTAAATTTATTTAATAAATGTGTGAATTGTTTTATAATGTGGATTGAATAAAAAGACATTTTTAATTCTTAAATCGATCAGAGGCCAGCATTCAAGAACACAATGATAATTATTTATTCATGAATTTTAGCAATAAAATTTTCTAGAATAATGCCAAAATAATTTTTCCCTTAACAAAAAAGTTAATAAATTTCTGCATAATTTGCGGGCCTTCAAGTAGCCGTAATTTTGCTTTTCATTTGACAAATGCAGTATTGAATACTGATAAATATAATTTTGTTTGATTTAATAAAAATTTTCAACATTTGTAAAAGTAAAGATAAAATTTTACTTCTTGCTACGTGAATTTATTTCTTCTTTTATGAAGAGTATTTATTTTTATTTTTATTCTCACAAAGCACGTGAAATTGACTCAATATTTTAAAATCGCAACAATCTTGCAGGAATAATGTCATTGTTTAGTCAATGTTGTCAATTTTGCTAAAATTTTATATGCTGTAACAGTTATTTATATAATTAGCACACAATTTATCTCTTTCAAATAGTTTATCAGAACATTTACCATTTGTCCCGATAAAAACAATTTTTTCTTTTTTGCCTGAGACGTTTCACAGACGGATACAAAATAACTCTGTGTACAAATTACATATTTATTTTGCTGTGCAAAAATATTACTTTTCACTAATAAAACATTGCACTGACACGAACAAAAAGGCATAAAATTTTTTGGAATTATTCCTGTGTATTTACACTGTACAGATAAAATTAATTATTTAAAAAAAATCTCTCAGTTTATATAAAAAAATGAATTTGAGAAACAAAGAGTAGAAATACTTTCAATTATAAAAAATAAATGTAATAGTTTTTACAGGTGAGGTTAAGTTTATTTCACCGTAAAATACAAAACAAATTGAACGGTACTTTTATTTAAATATTTATAAATATTTAAATAAAATTCTTCAATTATATCCCAAGTAGAAATGTGCCACTGGCATAGTACTGACCCAACACTGTCAGTCAGTATAACAGTACTGTCTGCCGTACTGGGTCAGTAGTGGGCCAGCCCTGGCTGGTAACGCTGTCCAGTACTGATTTTGTCTCGCTCACCAGTACTAACGTAGTACTGGAATAATACTGGCATAATACTGGTAAAGTACTCATCCGGAGTTAAAATCTCATTTTTTTACAAAATACTATATAATACTCTTTCCATTACAAATTTCATCCTTATAAGCTTATTACTCCCATTTTTACCACGAAAAGGTAATGTGAGGGTAATAATAGTTAATTTAATTTAGAATATATAAAATATTATTAATAATAAATAATTAAAATAATAATTATCATATATGTTAATTAAATTATATTATTTTTAATAAATTAATTTACAAAAAATATTTTTGTAAATTAATTATTTTTTAATTCATACTATTTAATTTTTTTTTACTTTGCACTTATACTTAATTAATTATTTAATAATTAATATTACAGATAAACAAATATTGTACTTATAACACTTAAAACTAAGAATGAAAAATCTCGCACTCATGAGGGATCGAACCCTAAACCCTAAGAACGCAAGTCGGATACGCATACCGCACAGCCGCGCTGGCTTGATGTGCTGACTTGAAGTAGTTTACCCTGATGCAAAAATTTGATTTCGAAGACCGTATTATCTATTAATCACGAAAATAAAATGTATTTATTCTTGAATTTTTTTATCTTACAAAATTTTTAACTAATACAAACAAATATATTTTATATATATAATAATAATACATTACAATTACATCAAAAATTTTGAGAGAAAGTATTGGAAAGAAATTAATAAACATATTTTTTAATAAAAAATCATCGTTTTCTACCTATTGGAATAATTTAAAGACTTTTTCATTTAATGTTCTTTTACCACCGACATAGTACTGATTCGGTGTGAATGGCAGTGTTCTGCTAGTACTGGTTTTAATATTTGTCTACCTTCGATATAGTACTGATTCGGTGTATTAGTCAGTACACTACCAGTACTAAAAGTCAATACCGGCGGCCAGTATTGGATCAGTACCAAACCGATGTTTAATTACGGCGAGCTACGGACATTTCTACTTGGGATGGTTCACAATTTTTTTTTCTATTGTGCACATGAAAAAAATTTGATTGTAAATAATAAACTAACGTTCCCCTTTCGAGCGAAACACAAGTTCCAAATCATGACTGTGTGTAGAAAGTATATATATAGAGAAACAAAAAATAGACACAGCAAACATGTCTAAAATGGTGTCTAATAACAATAGTGGCACCATCTGCGGGGACATGTATGCAACTATACCTTACCATACTTATACTTCGCTAGGTATAAGTAATGACAATACATTGCATATTGGAAAATACTAATTTTTATTATTTTTATTGACTAATTCCTCCTTTTTCATCATTTTCCATCATTAAATACCATTTCTTAATATTCCCTGATCATATTTCATTTAATTTTAGTTATGTTTTAAATATAAACAAAGAATGTAAACAATAACAAAGGATTGTTTACAATCAAAATAACAACTTGGACATGCCCTTAAATTTTAAAATTTCATATTTTGACTTTTGCAAAACAAATTGTTTATAACAATAACACTGATGTTCAAAAAATTATTTAACCATAAAAATCTTGTTCAGCATAAAAAATAAATAAGGAACACTTATCTAGACCCTTTGAAATATAAAATGTTTTAAGAAATCTATTTTAATTAGTAGTAAAACTTTAAACGAGTTCTTCTCGAAAAGTTGATTTTGATCTATAGCACCGTTTTCTCAGACCCGGTCACATATGTGTACCTTTGAAACAGCCTATGCAGCACGTAATATTAATGTAATATTAAAAAAAAGTCAAACTGCATTTAAAAATATTTGACTGATTAATTATTATCTTTTTTTGCTTTATCATGAAAAGTTCTAAAATTTGATGTATTTCAAATAAGCGTGTAATATTAACCCGTAAGATTAACATGAGGCAAATATTTTAATATGACTGTAATAGTAACCTTACATGAAGCTTACAACAACCTTACCGTAAAAGCTTAAAACAACCTTACCATGTAAACTTACCACAACCTTATTGTGTAAGCTTACCTTAGCTTTACTGTGTAAACTTACTGTAATCGCAGAAGTTTTAAGGTGACCTCAAGTTTACTGTAGGCTTACACGGTAACCTTACAAACCCTACAGATATCCTTACAGTAACTTCACAGCAAGAAGTCATGCCATGTGGGAGAAGAAAAACACGCGCGTTTGTTTTAGCTAGTTATATAATAATGATTATACAATAATGATACAAAATTACAATTCTCTTACTTACTTTTAGCAATAAAGTCGGATAAATTGATGATTATAGCTTAGCCGTTGTAAATTGGATTTGATTTGATAGAAAACTGAAGGATCGCTCTACAATGTTAGAGATTGCACCGGAACTTAGTCGATTATGCTAATTAGTAGGAGAAATGTCACATTATTGAGGAGGAGGTGATCTATAAATAGAATCGCTTTCCTTATATTGCAATGATTTACATCGCATATGACAATGAATGTTCTTCTATCTGAATTCTTTCTTTTCCCTGCTTAAATTATCAGATAGAAACCGGATGAAAATCGGTTTTAATCTGGTCTTGATGGATATTTTACCAGGTTTTTGTGTCCGCATTTAATACCAAATTTTTTTGAAATATTTTTGGTTGTATATGTTGTTAATCCAGCAACCATATCAGAAAATAGAAATAAGTTGTGTATTCTCATGGTTTCTTAATGAGATTAATCGGCTTTTGTCCGTTATTATATTTTGAAATTAAAATAAATAAAATCAATAACGGTTATTAAGTGTTCTTGTTTGGTTCTTATTTGGCATAATTATAACCATTATTTTTTTAAATAAATGTAAAATTGCATTTTATTTGATTTTATCTGCTTTATATGCAATGACTAAAACAGAAATTTTTTTGGGTATTTATTGTCTTTAGTACGACGCAATTTGTCTGTTTAAATCAGAAACTATTTATGATTTTTATGTTTGGCCTTTATACGTTTCTAACCGAAACATTTTAGGAAATTTTTCATTTAAATTGTATATAATTTTAATCTGCTTCTTAATCGTTTTTTTTCATCTATTTTAAATTATGTTAAAATGAGGTGTGTCTAGATTTGTCTAAAACAGGATGGAAAAAGTGAAATATCGAAATTTATCCGATTTTACTGGATTTTCTATATGGTTTTTGTATTCGATATTTAAACGTTTGTAACTGTTAATTAGTAGTAGTATGTTCATGAAAATATAATCCGAAATTTATCCGGTTTTCCATTCGGTATTTAATTGTTTTTCTTGCAATTTCTTCTCAAGATCTGATTAATGAAATGTATCTGATTTTGTCTGAAACTGGTAAGAAAGTTAAATATCGAAATATATCCGATTTTGCTGGATATTTTATACGATTTTTGTGTCCGACATTTAAACGTTTGTAACTGTAAATTAGTAGCAATATGATTATCAAAATTATGTCTGAATCTAATCAGGTTTTTTCTTCGTTACCTAGTGTAGAAATTGAAACCAGGTGCTTAGCAGGACTTCATCAGGCAAAAATAGGGTATGGTCAGGAAAAAAATATAATGAAATTTACCATTAATTATCAGAAAAAATTTTTTAGTACGTTACTTTGAAGCAAAATAAATTAATATTAAAAATATTATTTACAATTTGGAAAGTTTCTTTATTAAACAATTATCTTAAGATAATTGTTTAATAAAGAAATAAAAAGTACTTGAGCACATTTAATTATTATTAAATTATACTATACAAATTTAATTCAAAAAAATATAATTAAAATTTTTTTATGCAAAAAGTTAACTTACTTTTTTCTGCATTCGCAAAATAGTTGTCAAGTGAAACGATATCTTCGAACTCTTTTTGTGATATTTTTTTGCATTTTTTAAATTATTATTTCGGGTATATTTCTTATTCGTAATCTTATAAATGGACATTAATAAACAAAATTTACGTCAAACAATTGATTTTTAATAAAATTGCCTTAACCTTTAAATTTTTTTAAATTTAAATTTACAATAACTATTTACTTTTTAAGAAAAAAAATTTTTTTGTATAAAAAGAAGTAGAAGAAATATGTTGTATTATATGTATTTTAAAAACAGACCTAAAAAGGATTTAAATATATTATATGCAATGAAAACAATGAGAAATTTTATTAAATTAATAAAGCTTATTTATTTTTAAATTTAAATTGAAATAAAATTTTTATAATTGATAATAACACTTGTACACTTTGGTACATAAAAAACTGCATTTACACTTATTTTAATCAAATTTTTGGATGTATCACATATTAATTGTCGCGTGGATTTATTGTAAAATACTGTTTTCGAGTCACAAGTTTTTAAAGTAAGATGAATAAAATTTATTTCGTCTTTAAGTATAAACTGAATTATGCTTTAATTTTATAAAATATCCAAGATTCTAAGAGTAAAACTACGGTTAAATTCAGTCTCTTTGTAAGTAATGAAAGCATAGAAAGTATATACTACTCTCTTAGAACTTTTACTTATTATCAAAAAAATCTTTCTAAGTGATATACTTTCATTTCCAACAATTCTGCATTTTCAAGGACAAAAATTAAAGCATTAAAGAGAAACAAGTACTTAAATGTTTAAATTTGATTATAAAAAAATAATTGTTTTTTCTCATTTTATATTCAACTTTAAGCAATCAAAGCTGAATATTGTGGAAAAAAATGTAGCTTTTCAACTTAACTTTTTTGATGGCCTTAGTAATAAAATATATATTCTTTTCATATAATAAGGCGCTCATTACTAAAAAAATAATGTTTTAAACAAAGAAATTATATATTTATCTTAATCATCGTCTTCAGTAGGTGTGTCTACTTGAAAGTTTTCCCTATCGGAAAGCTCCTCATCGAGTTGTTCTTCTTCTGAGAAGTCAGTAGTATTGTCTGACTCTGGAGGGTCACTCTTTTCACGCGTCTGAAGATCAGGTTGTGTAACTATTCGGGAATTGGATATTTCTTCATTCTCATCGCTGTTACTTTCATTATCTTCTGGAGAGATTGTTTTCTTTGATTTTAATTTTCCATTTTCACTGGCAACACTCTCTCCATCACTACTTTCCTCTTCTTCCATAGGAATTATTTTCTTTGACTTCACTTTTGACTTCTTGGTCCTGTTTTTCCTACTCGGATTTTTTCTGTTTAGATCGCTAATTTGTTTGGATAATGTTGTACCAATACTTTCCATAGCGTTTAGAATTTTATCTTCATCAATCTTCCGTTCCACCATCCAAAATCTTGTAATGGCTTTAAATATAAATTTTAACAATGAATATAAGAAACTTATAATTAATCAATATTATCAAAATTATTGTAAATAATTTTACTTAAGCATTTTGATGTTTTTAATTATGAAAAAGGTAAATAACAATAAATTACCTTTCAAAGCATTCACCTTTCTGGAATTTAATGCCGTTCTTGGGGTGACATTAACTTTGTTTCTGTCTTTATTAGACAATTGTCCAGTAACGCTCGATGCTTTTAAAACCTCCACTGTAAATATTGCTCTAGACATGGATCTGATAAATTTTGTAGAACAACCTTTCGACTTGAACTTCGCTCTCCCATAATCATCTTGCGGGATCCAAATACCGTATCCTCCATGAATCTAAAATTGAAGCAATCAAATAAACAAAAATTAAATTTTTTAACTTTATTAGTTTCTTGCTAAATAAAGGTTTTAAAGTTTTCACGGTAAAATCTTTGTTTGGTAGAAAAAATTTCTCAATGTTTTATTTGTTGAAATAAATTCTTAAATATAAACTTATGAATTATCTTAAATCGTAAAAATTAATACATTTCAACGGTTAAAAAATTAGTTTACAAGAAATAAAGATATTATTTTCACAAAAATATTTTAAAACAATGAGATTGTCAGTACTGTCAGAAAAGAAAGAGAAAAGAAAAAAAACTAAACTTTTTCATTTCATGCACCACGCAGGAATGATTTTAAAACTTACTGTTTGACTAATGCGATCAATTGTTCCCACTGGTAAATCTTCACCGCTTGCTATTCGATCTTGAAGACTTCTCTCAGATGTTTCATTAACAGTTTGAAGCGAAGCTGCAAAATAAAGTTGATCAAAAATATTATATTTTTTATTCTTTGGCACACCTTCAAATTTCCAAAATTCTAAAAAGTGTAAAAAAATATCGTAATATAAAATTTTATAAATATGTACATAAATTATACAATATATACATTGAATACTCGGAAATTTGTCGACGACTTTCTGCTGCAGTTCGATGTTTTGAGCACTTAGAACTTTATTAATCCTCATAGTATCAATTAATTGTCGTTTTAAATTTCGGATTTCTTGTTCCCGTCCTTGTGAATCTTGCAAAATCAAGTTAGCATCAATCTAAAAAAAAATAATTGACCAAGTCACATGTAGTGTACAGCTGTTGTTGTTAATGGTGCTATTGGGTGTCTAATCGTATATAAAAATGTATAAATAAATAATACTTCTGAAATAAGTGCTGCATCACTAGTTTCCTCATCGCTGCTGGTATCAGATGCATCAGATGCGTGTCTGGCATTGGAGGTAAAACTAGTATCTTTGGCTGTAAGGCTGCTTTTCACTATTTGGTTGATATCGTCAATGCGGCTGGCTTTGGCTGTGAGACTACTTTTCACTATTTGGTTGATATCGTCAATGCGGCTGGCTTTGGCTGTGAGACTACTTTTCGGTGTTTTGTTGGTATCGTCAATGCGGCTACCTTTGGCTGTGAGACTGCTTTTCGGTGTTTGGTTGGTATCGTCAGTGTGGCTGCCTTTGGATGTGAGACTGCTTTTCGGTGTTTTGTTGGTATCGTCAATGCGGCTACCTTTGGCTGTGAGACTGCTTGTCGGTGTTTGGTTGGTATCGTCAGTGCGGCTGCCTTTCGCTGTGAGACTGCTTTTCGGTTTATGGCTGGTATCTTTCGCTGTGTGGCCGGATATCGGTGTTTGTTTTAAAATTTTTGTTGGTGTACCTCCAGAAGCAGAAACGCCTTTTCGTTTTGAAGTTTGAGACTGAAAAATTGTAAACATTAAAAAATTTAATCTATTAACGATTTCAAAAAGTAGAACAATTAACAAGAAAAAAGATGTCATTTCAATTAATATCAATAATTATAACTCTGATATTTTTTAATAAAATACCTGCGATTGTTTGTTGATATTATCTGGGTTTGGCAAGACTTTTTTGCTTTGAGTGCCTTTTAAAGATTTTTTCGAGTCTGTTTTAGGTTCATGGAAAACACTTCCAGTATACTGATTACCAAGTGTAATCTAAGATAATCATGCAAAAATTAATTATAAGTTTTTTTTATTTTTAACATTTTCACTATAAATAAGTTGGTAAAAATGCATTGATGAAAATTTGTTAATAATAAAAGGTGACGTTTAGAAAAGTTCAGAGTGATTGATATTTTGATTTATTAAAATGTATGTCCACGTTCAAAATAATAAAAACTTAAAATAGGGTAAACCAGACAGCAGTTGGACACTGTAGGTATAATCTTTCAATTAATACTGCATTAAAAAGTTCAATTACGATTTATTTTTAATTTCATTTACGTTCTTACGATTATTGCAAAAGTATTAACTATATCCATCGAATGAAAGAAAATGTGTTTATAATAAAAATTTCAAATAATTTAATATATCTTACATCAGGTACAGTCAGCTTTTGCATCTGAAGCACTTTCGCTGTCAGCAATGCAGCTTTTTGTTGTTTTCTTTTAGTCTCTAGTAATGCAGTAACCTACAATTTTCAGTAAGAAATTCTTCAAGATAGTTTAAAGGAATTTTTCAGAAATGTTCAACTCGAAATAAATAGTAAACATTTTGATTTTTAAAACATATTAGTTAAAATCAAATAATAATTTTTTTATAAGATGATTTTTAAAGTATTATAACCTGTAAGTATATATATACAGATTATGAACTCTAAACAATAAATTATTGAACACTTAGAAAATCTTATTAATTAATCTAGTCGATTTCATATTTTTTAGAAAAACTTTGTTATATCGCATTAAATATGTTTTCCCTGTAGTTTCTATAAAGAGATAGCTTATTAGAGACTTTTTTAATTTGAAAGTATTAAACTCTTTTAAATTAGTTTTAAATTACTTTAAATTACTTTTAAATTTACTTTAAAACAGTCGTTGTATGTGTATACAATAAATTTATATAAAAAAAATTGATGAATAATATAATCCATATTTATATATAATCATAGAGAAATGTATTGAAAAAACTGAGAGGTTTTATTTATTAAACTAAACAGTATAATTCCTTTTACTCAATTTTCTTAAAAATTTTATGCAATACGTATATGAGACACGATTATAATTAAATTTAATTTTAAGATACGTCAAGTTGACTTCGTGACAATTTTTAAAAAATTAGATTAGAAATAAAAAAATATGAACTGAATGGTCAGAATGTTTACTGCATTAGTCTATATATATATGTATACCTTTTTGTTAACTGTTGAATCATTTTCTTTTTCGTTACTGCTAATATCAGTATTTTCTTTGCGTAATGTTGCTGTTGGGAATTTCACTCGAGATCCTTTCTTAATGAGCTCTTCCACTTCGTCTTTTGTCTCTGTAAATATAATTAATAAATACACACAGGCAATTATTTCATTTTTCATTTCAAAAAGTTGTTGACTAAATTAAAAAATTTTATTATAACAATTAGATAAATTTGCATATATTTTTGTATATATCTGCAACTACATATAATTTTAAACTGAATAAGTTTTTAAAATTTGCTTGTTTATATTAAATCCTTTAAAAAGAATTGAGTAAATGATTATTAATTATTATTTATTAATTTATCAGAAAAGTTATATTTTCTCGGTTAACATTTAACTATTCATATTCATATGAATTAATTTAATTTTCTTGATGTCAAAATAAAAATAAATAAAACATAAAAATTAAAAAAACAGAAATTCATTTTATTTTGTCCAAAGTCAAGCGTAAATAAATTCATATCTGTTAAAAGTAATTATAATTAAAACAACATTGAGCACTTTGTATCAAAATAGTTATTTTTCAGGACAAGTCGCGATAAATAACAATCTATAATTCTATAATACTGAAAGTTAACTCCGTTCTTATATATGTATATATATATATATATAATGCTAGATGTGTGAAAAATGCGTATATATATATATACAGTACGCATTTTAAGAAAATGCAATATTTATTATAGGTTTTAAGTATTTTCTTATTTTGTACTTACTGTCGATGATTCCTATTACTGCCAAACATTTGCTGCTTCCGCATTTAACTTTGAATTCACGATTTTTATTTTCCTTGTATTTTTCAAAGTTCAATACATCTGTCACTGGCACAATGCAAGTACTTTTGTGTTGCCCAATTGGATTTTTGCATGGATTTATAAACTTAATATAAACGTGTTCAATTAAATTCGACATTTTGTGATAGCGTCTAAAAGCACAGTCGAACTAAACAAATGAATCTGTAAACAAACCGATCACCATGGTTCCGTAAAGTTGTACGAAGAACAGTACACACACATTGGTGCATTGCTTTGAAAAAATAGTCCCTAATGAATTCTTTAAAATAATCTGTGAAAATATAATTTCCATTTTATAGGATATTTCTTTTATACTTATTGAAATATAAATAAAAACATTATTATAAAAATGTATATCCCTTCGATTTCAAGTATATTTTCTTTACATGCTTTCATCAGCATATAAATTCAAAAATTATAAATAAAATTTTGAGGTGAAATATTACGTTGTTATGGGTGACAACTGTAAACAATGAACCAAATTTAGTTTAATTTATATTTAAAACTTATTTCAAAACGGAAAACTTAAAGAAATAGAAAATTGACAATTTAATAAGTTAAAGTTCTTTTTATATACTACATGTGAACAGTTCACATTTGTATTCAAATAAAAAGTGGATATATCCTGCCAGCAAAATTATTTAAAAGGTACGTTGAAATGGCTATACAACTTATTTGATATTTGTTTTTTATTAATTTAAAAAATTGGTTTCTTTTTTAAAATATGTTTAAATAATGTTATTTTCATTAAATAATTTAAATTCTTTCAACTTTCAATTTCGTGGAAAATGAAAAGCATTATATGATTAATATAATGAATTTTACTATATTTTACCTATGAAAAGCTCTAAATTTTTTAAAGTACAAATAAACAAATTTTTTTAACTTTGAATAATTTCGAAAAAGTTTAAAAAGTAATTCCATTAACATTAATTAATTTTGTAACGATATACAAAAAACGTTGTTTTAAATGTTCAAAATTCTAGAAACATAGCTTTATTTTAGTGAGTTTTTTATTTACGACCCTTATATGGTTTTATATCGGTATATTATTTTAATAAATTTGATCAATGACAATAAGATTGTGATGGTTTTTGAAAAATCTGAATAACCCTTAAAGCAAAATATTTTGTTAACGGGTTTCTCGCGTATTATTATTTCTTAAAATTTTTTAATTATATATATTAACAACATGCTTCTTTTTGATGGCAATCTAAAATAAGGTTAGGTCGTACGTTTGTATGTATGTATCTATGTGTGCTGTACATACATACAACGTCAATCACTTCAGTATAGAGCGTCCGAAGGAAGACACTTTGAAATTTTGAATTCTACCAATTAGCTGTTGTGCGCTCGCCTTAACGTACATACAAGCAAAAAAAGAACTTTGTCGTCTCTAGTTACTAAGTAGTTCGTGTTAATACCAGTTATCTTAGATTGATATTTTTTTAATGTTTAAATAACAAATAAATTGTTTAAAATATTTACAATATAAATAGTTTATTCACAGTTTAAGACCGATAAGCGTGTAAAAGATATTACAAAAAATTGTTGGATTATTGCCGCCATACAAACAAAATGTTTCTAAAATACGAGAAATTTTTAATAACAAACTTGAATTTTGATTTAAAAAAATGCCTATTTATTATTTTACTTTTATATTTATATACACATTGTATATTCAATCCAATTACTATCGGAAAATCACAACAGAATAATAAGTGTAAGCTCATATATTACAAAATGTTGATTCGCTTAGAAAATATTCAAATTTTTCGAAATCATTCATTTCTCTCATAAGTAAATAATGACAATTAAACATTATTTTTATATGTAAAAATTGTTTTATAGAATTTACAGTCTTATTAATACAACATTATATAAAGAGAAAATATTTTTATTTATATATCTTAGAAAACAAACAATTTCTCCTTGTTTTTACTTTTTCAACAGGCAGTCTGCATTCATTTGACTGAGTAAAATATTTTCAAAATATATTTCAATTTTTGTTAATATTCAATATAATATGTTTCTCTTGATGTTAAAATTTGGAGATTTTTTATTATTCAAAAATTTAGAAATACATATATGTATAATATGACATAAAATATAGCAATAATTTTATAACCTATAAAATTATAAATTTATAATTTAAATTTTCTTTAATTTTTCTTGTCATTTAGTACTTTCTATATTTAAGTAAACCTAAATTTAATAATTTCCTGTAAAATTACATATTTAATTTATGTTTATAGCAATGGATTCTGATGAAAATGAAAATGAGACAATTAATTAATTATACCTCACCCTTAAACAGTACGTCGAAGAAATCGTACTTTAGATTCAGCATTAGATACAGGTGACATATATATTGTATTGTTGCATAAGTTTATTTATATTGAATAAAGTATGATTTTTTATGTCACTGTTAATTATTAAAAACATTTTTTCAAGTAAAGTAAATTATTAAACTATATGTATTATAGAAATACTACTGCTAGAAAGTGAGATGTCCTGGGATTCGAATACAGATTGTGAAAATCAGGAAAATACGAATAACTTCAACTGCATCGCTGAAACTTCTGATTTTGATGTATTAATTAGATTTGAAAGAGCTAGTTCAGTCGGTAGGTGATGCTACATAATTTTAAAAATTTAATTGTTTATTAAACGAAAAGTTTGATTAGCAGCAGCGAATAGGTTTATGTATTTTTTATTTTATCATCGATTTCTTTATTTCCAAAAAAAACACTTTCCTATAGATTCAAAATTTTAATTTAAATAAGAATTTTAAACGCTAACAGTTCAAAAAATTTTTACTAAATAACTTTTAACATACTGAAGCAAGTTGATGAAAAATTATTACAAAATGACTTGAAAATACAAATTAAAAAATTATAGCTGTGCAAAGAGATAAAAGGGTGATATTTTTTTAAGTACGCTAATCCTAACTCATCACACACAAAACTTCAATTAAAAAAATTTTATTGCTCATGAAAAATTTGAGACAAATAATAATATCAGTTTAGGATATTATTTTTTCATATAAAAATTTTTTACTATAAATTTTATAAAGAATACTGAATATTAACGGAATTTCCTTGTTATTAATTTATAAAAAATGTATAAATGTGAATTTCATAATATTTAAAACCTTTTTCTTATAGAAGCACATGCAACAGCTCCCACGATGAGTCCTTTGCTAAATACATCACCTAATGACTACAAAGATTCATTTTCCTGCGATGAAAAATTGTATTCTCTACTTCAATCTTCAAATTCTTCGATTTCTAGTACCTCGTCTTCTTCCTCAGAAGATGAACATTGTAAACAAGTCAATTATCATCAGAATATAATCCAAACGGAGAATTCAAATTTGTCTGAATCTTCTAGCGATGAAGATTTTACAGAGACTTGTGAAATGTTATCAGAACCTCATGCTAATTCCCGTACTTTTAAAGATTGCGAAAATTTTAATATGAAGCCTTTGCAGGATTACTTTTCAAATGATAAAGAAATAATGTTCAAGGCATCGCAATTAAAAATATGCGACGTTATGCTTATGATATTTTCTTACTCTGTTCGATTTTCTCTAAGCTACAAAGCAAGACGAGCTTTGATAGAAATGACGAAAACGTTTGCCGGTCCTGCATTTTCACAATGGTACATCAGCGATTATTATCTATCAAAAATATTTGATCCACCAGATTCTGTCATTATGTATAATTTTTGGTGCCCAGTTTGTTACTTATTGTTAGAAGCGCCTACGACTAAAAAGAGTTTTAAAAAACATGAATGTGTGTGTGATAAATGTTCTCAACAGTATACATTGTCAATGAACTCTCCGAATTACTTTATATCTATAGATTTAAAGTATCAAATAACTGCTCTGCTAAGCACGGACATGATTCGAGAAGCTTTATTTGCAAATTTAAAGTACATTAAATCGATGAAAAATGATGGAACAATACGTGATATTTACGACAGCTTACTTTATCAAAAATTTCTATTATCTATGAAATCAAGCACAAGTAATCTGTTATCTTTCATTTTCAATACAGATGGAGCTGCTTTATTTCATAGCTCGAAGCAGTCGTTTTGGCCAATATTTGAGTTTAAATGGCTTTTCGTGGGAAGACAAAGAAACAGGCGAGATGTTGGATTTTATTTTAGAGGCTTTCATATGCTCTTTGGATACTGTTGCTCGTGCTGTAGTTCAGAATAGGATGGCACATAATGCCTACTACGGTTACTCTTGGTGTTTTATGTTTGGCAGGTATTGTGGGGATGTACGCGATTTTTAATGAAAAAAAAGGAAGCGCCTAACCGCACACATTTAGAACATTTGACGCATATGATACAAGCAATGAAAAAAAGTGAAAAAAGTTGTAATAAAAAGAAGTTCAAAGGAATTAAAGGTGTAAAGGGTTACAGTGTTTTAACGGAATTGGAGAACATCGACATGGTGTGGTCCTTTCCAAGAGACTACTTACATGCCGATTTAATTGGTGTGGTTTCACATATGTGGTCAATGTGGACAAACCCAAAAAGCCCTATTCATGTTACTAAAGATCAAGTAAATGAAGTTAACAATCGTTTGATAAAGATGACGCCACCCCAAGAAATACACAGGCTTGTGAGGTCAATAACGTGTGAAAGATCAAAATGGAAAGCATCAGAATGGCAATCCTGTTTGTTGTTTTACTCAATTCCTTGTTTGCATGGAATACTAGATGATTGTGCTTTAATGCATTTTGGTCTTTACGTTAATAGCATGCACACACTGCTTCAACAAAGTATGAATGAAAACGAAACAGAACAAGTTAATCGCGATTTAAACCTCTTTACCGCAGTATTTGAAGTATTATATGGAGAGGAATTTATAAAATTTTGCGTTCATACATTAAATCACGTTGTTCCATGTGTAAAGACTAGTGGTCCAATTTGGGCTACCTCAACTTTTCCCTTTGAGAATGCAATTTTCTATTTGAAGCAGTGTGTTCACGGTCCAAAACGTATTTACCAACAAATGGCGAAAAAAACGTTACAAGCAAATGCTTGTCAAATCATTGTAGAAGAAGCTTCAGATGAAAATAATTGTAAAGATTATTGTCGATCATTGTTTTCAAGAACTGAGGTTTCTACGTTTTATCGTACTGCTTTTGATAATGTTGTACTATTGGTAACGGAACACATAATCTTAAATACGACATACTTTCGCAAACAGGAAGCAAAATTCTTACATTTCAACGATGTATTTTTAAAGGCATGGTGATCAACTCTGTTGATTATGAACGTGCGATAAAATCTGATAATACCACATTTTTGCTCGAAAACAGAAAATTTGTGCAAGTTTTAAATATATTATTGTGTGATGAGAATGCTTATGTTGAGATCGTGAACTTCCAGGTAGAAAAAATGGTCTTATCCTCTACTAACAAAAATTGAATTTTCTAAACTCTTGGGATAGATAACGTTGTATGCAAAACCCATGTAAAAGTACAGAAGCGATTAAATACAGATATTATACCTGTTTCATTTCTTAAAGAGAAATGTGTTGTTATCAGAGTTGAGAGAGATATTTACATATCGAAATTGCCAAAAACTTTAGAAATCCAATAAAATTATTTCTAAATGTACTGTGAAGTATTAAAAAAGTATCTGTTGTTACAGTTTATAATATTAAAGAATTTATTGAAATTATGAATAAAGTAGTTAAAATAATAAAATGTGTTATATATTTATACTAAGGAAAGTTGGAAGTAGAAATCTGTCTCTACTGATTATTTACACAAAAACTTAACAAATTTAACATTTAAGATATAACCGATTTGTATCAGATAAAAGCGGTATAAATCGGATCTTTAAAAAGTGAGAAAAAATTTTCACGTATTCTTTTTTACGACGAAAATCATATTAAAACGGATAAATTTCGATAGTATAACTTAACAAATTTAACATTTAAGATATAACCGATTTGTATCAGATAAAAACGGTATAAATCGGATTTTTAAAAAGTGAGAAAAAATTTTCAAGTATTCTTTTTTACGACGAAAATCATATTAAAACGGATAGATTTCGATAGTTTAACTTAACAAATTTAACATTTAAGATATAACCGATTTGTATCAGATAAAAACGGTATAAATCGGATTTTTAAAAAGTGAGAAAAAATTTTCAAGTATTCTTTTTTACGACGAAAATCATATTAAAACGGATAGATTTCGATAGTTTAACTTAACAAAATTAACATTTAAGATTTAACTGATTTGTATGAGATGAAAGCGGTATTAATCAGAATTTTAAAAAGTGAGAAAAAATTTTCAAGTATTCTTTTTTACGTCGAAAATCATATTAAAACGGATAGATTTCGATAGTTTCACTTGAAAAAATAACATTTAAGTTTTAACTAATTTGTACCGGATAAAAGCGATATAAATCAGAATTTTAAAAAGTGAGTTAAAATTTTCAAGTATTCTTTTTTACGACGAAAATCATAATGAGACGGATATGTTTCGAAAGTTTAACTTTTTTATACGAAAAAAACCGTATTTAAACGAATAATTTTGAAATCTGTCTTTCAAAAAGATGAAGATTTAAAGATTAAGACTTGAACCAGATAGAAGCAGAAAAAGAAAAAAAAACAAAAAAATTTAATAATTTTTGCTACGATAGAAATCAGATTAAAATGGAAATGTTTCGACTGTCTTTATTTTTGTGTAGGACATAAACCAACTTGAGACAGATAAGTTCCAAATTTGAAGGATAAATTACTGATAAACTCGGTTTAAATCCACTTAATAACTTTGATAATATTACAATTTTTATTTCGATGATCGAATAAAAACCAGATAAGTTCATTTATTTGTCAAGAATGAAAATTGTAACCGTACAAAATTCGGATATAAACAGACACAATACATGTACGGTTTTTATATGGTTTCTGTCTGGTTTCTATATGGTCTTTTAAGCAGGGTTGCTTACAACGGGCTTTTGAAGATCATATAACACTTGGATCTTCACATTCTTCACGCGCATAAACAAACAAGCTTGAACTTGTTTTACATTTGCTCATATGTACCTTATTTTTAGCTCTCTAATCTCTGAACTTTTATGGTGAAAACGAATGTAATATCTCTTTTGAGATAGATTTCGTTTCCACGCTCTATCCTATCAATATATACATAAATAAATACATTAAAATAAGACATATAGTTAAAAACATAGTAAAATTATCATAGGATTATGTGAAATGTCTTATTGTAATGAGAATTTTAAATGAAAATTAGGGAAAATTGTTACCGGGATGTAACAATCTGATGCACGGACGTCAGACAAATAGTCGCGCATTTGTCGTCTGGGAGCAGACGACAAAAGCACGTTTTCGCTCTACCGGCAGATTCCTTCAGAGCTAAGGGTGCTCGCACAAGGATTGCAGGTGCTGGGTGCCGGATAGGACTCACGGACAGGCCATCCGTGCACTACTACATGACGTGAACCAATCCCGTGCAAGATGTCGTGCTGTGACGTGCAGTGTTGTCGTACCGGCTGCAAACGTGTTGGATGTGTTTAAAATTGTCATTTTAAAACTTTTTATTTATGAAGTTAATTAATTAACTCAATTAAATTCTTCCTAAATTTGAATTCGTTAAAAATAACCAATTCGATAGTAAAAAGTGAGTCACTAATTTAATTCAGTGGTTAATAAACCACTTGGTTAAAAAAACTAATTATTAGTTAAATTCATTTTCATTTTATGTGAAAAAAACTAAAATTTTAGTAGAAATTCTACTGACTAATTCAATCAATCAGTAGAAATGTACTATTTTAATTTTTTTAAAATTTTTATTAATTATTAGTTATTTTTTACTAATTGCTGTAGCAAAAAGTGAGACACGATTTTATTAATAATGAGGTATTTTTAACTAATTCAAATTTAGAGAGTAATTATAAATTTTTAATTCATATTGAATAAGTTATGTTTTCAATTAAATAGTAAAGAATAAATCTGTACTTTAATTGATGTAAGTAATAACAATTACAAGAAGGTGTGATAAAAATTGTTTTACTTAATTTTTATTGTTAAACAATTGTCATTCTAAACTATAATTAGAAAACATTTTGATAAAAGCTCTTTTTTCCTCAGATAAAAGTATTTAATTTATTATTCTCAAAACTGACAAATTAATAAAATTTGAATAAATTTGAATTTCAAAGTTTAGAAAATGAAAGAATTATTATTTTTAAGGAATATTTTAAATGAAATTAAATAAAAACCTTTAAAAGGTTTTCTAATCCTAATTTTTTTTAAATTATTATAAAATTGTATAAATATATAATATTTATATAATATTAATAAAATTATAAATACATAAAGTTTTACATAAAACTTTTTCTAATTAGTGTTATTTTTATTATTTTTAATAACAATTTTTTTTAGTATTTTTTGAATGTAAACTTATCACGACCTTATTCTGTAAGCTTACCTTACTGTGTAAACTTACTGTAATGGTGGAAGTTTTAAGATGACCTTAAGTTTACTGTAGGCTTACACGGTAACCTTACTCATTTAATATACATAAAGTATGTAACGTACCCATCACTGCTTTCAAATGAAATTCAGCGCCATCTGCGCTACGTAACCTCAAAATTTGCGTACACTGTTAAATGTCAAGAAATACACTTAGTCGAAGCATGTACATGTATAAATAAATGAATAAAAAGAAAATGTTGTTAAAAGTTTAAATCTAAAAGTGCTAAATGGCTCTGCCGTGAATATTGTAAAGTGATATATGTGAATTAAAATAAGGGATATAAAATATCGCAGAAAGAGAGAGGAGACTGGTGATTCTAGAGTTTTTAAACTTGTCAAATTGAACAAAACTGAGATAATTAAACTTTTTAGTGTAACCGTAAGTGGTTGTATTGATTTTTTAAAATAATTGTGAACATTACAAAATAATATTTTACTTAACTTCTACTTAACATTATATAAATAACCACATTTAACCTACAGAACCATATTTCTATTCTAAGATAAATAAAATTGCATATATCAATAAAATTATAGTAATTATTTTTCAGATATTTTTACAAAAAATATATTTTCGATTTTTTTAAAATGTTTAAAACTTATTTTGGAATTTATATTCAAATTTAGAGTAATTGAAAGCAGAAAACATTATTTTTATGGCGGTTAAATTTAATAAACAATAACATAACCGTGAATAATTTCGATAAACCTATAAACTTATTTATTTTCAATTAATTTTGAACATCAAAAAAATCTAATTCAATTGTATACATTGAGTTTTTGTGTAAAACTAACAAAAATGTTAGTAGGTAAACATAAATCAAATTATTACATAGTCTTTTTTAATAAAATGTTTGCAAATACATATATATATATATATATACATACACGGAGAAAAAAATCTGGCTCTTATAGTATGAAAGTAGTTCTTACTATTCCAGCATGAATTTTTCCTACAATTAGAGCAAGAATTCATGCGTTCTCAGCATGAAAGCAATCAATGGTAAAAAGGTATGTTGAACATACTCTCATAGGAAGAACTTCATGCTCTGAAAGCAGGAGCGCCAAGGGGCAAAAGTATAGAACACAGTCCTACTAGGATTGCAGGAGTCTTATGCTTTTTCGGTATGAGACTCTTGCAACAGGAGTTTAAGCCATGCCCACTTATATACTTTGCGTGAAAACGTTAACGACGCATGGGCTATTTCGAATTTCTGATATCAGTATGTGAAATGCA
This sequence comes from Leptopilina boulardi, assembly GCF_019393585.1. NCBI lineage: Eukaryota > Metazoa > Arthropoda > Insecta > Hymenoptera > Figitidae > Leptopilina > Leptopilina boulardi. Next base: position 457,103 of record NW_026137751.1, on the reverse strand, counting down.
GTGATTGATAACAGACGAATTGTGTTCGGGTTTTTGTTCGTATTTTTGATGTTTTTGATTTAATGAAAGTATGAATATTAAATTATTATCTTCACGCATTCAAAAATTCAATAATTCTTAAAAATTTAAACTGTTCTATTTGAATATTTTAAATTAAAATTATTGGATAAATCAATTACTTCCCATTATTTTATTAAGTATAAATTTATTTCATTATTATAATGTTTGATACAATTTTACCTTGATGAGAAGTTTCTATTTCATTAAGTAAGATCAAAATTAGTTTTTATTAAATATTTTTGGTGTAATGAAAACTTGAAGATCAATGGTTTGTATTAAAAGTTGATCCTATTTGTGTATTTTCATTCCTAAAATTTAAAACATAATCTAAAATTCTTTGCTTCTTATGTACCTTTCTTTGTAGCGCGACATATATATATATATAAATAGTTTATATTTAATTAAATATAAATATATGTTCAAAATATTTTAACAATACTATATTAGATTTTAATAAAATATAATACTTTTTTATTTATATTATATAATTTTTTAACATTATTTTTGAAATAAGATATTTATCATTATATAATTATATATTATTTAATATAAATATTATATCTAGTCGCAACAAATTTATATATATATATATATATATAAATTGACACAGTCAATTTACTTTTTACAATATATAATTTAGATTTTTTAATATTGTAGGGGTGAAATTGAAAAAATCTTACTTTTAATTTTAAATATTTATACAATTTTAGGGAATTTAAATAATTATAATTGTTTACATCAAGAACAAAAGATTTAATTTTATGTTAATATATTGTATAATAATATTTTTTCCAGGAAATTAAATTTTTGCATTAAAAAACATATTACTTGTCTTTTCTATTTAATTTGAGAAATACCTTTTCAAAACAGATATTGAAAGATTTAAATGACTTATTAAATTGAAATGGAAGAAAAACAAAACTAATAAGTTTCTACAATTGTGAATTTTTGTTTACAAAGTAAGAAATTAGTGCGTATAAATCAGACTTTTGTAAACGATTATACAAATGTAGAACTTTATTATTATCTAAATTATTTATGTGTCTTTTCATATTAATTTTATTCATCTGTCAAATAATAATTCTTTTGTTTTTGCAAATTAATTTTCAATTTCAGATTTGAAGGGAGTTGTAGAATTTTTATATAATAATTGTTATTTGGGCAATAAAATATTTGACTTAAAGATTACCTCTGCACTAAGTTTGAGTTCTTATTACAATTTTACATAAAGTTTTGAATACTTAATGACTTAATATTTGAATCCTTTATTTCGAATTTGCAATTTCTAATTTTTAACTGAATCAACAACTCTAAAAACATTTTTATTTTTAGATACTCAAATTTTTCAATGATGCAATTCCACATTTTATTATTCTAGCAATGAAATTTTAATCAAAGTCAATCATAACACTTCCAGTTTAAGTTAGAGTGCAAGAAATTATACAACTGTTGACTTTTGGAAATGTGATTCTTAAAGTATTAAATTTGCCACTTTTGTTAAGAAAATAGTAAAAGTAATAAAAAATTTTAGTATTTCGGCAATAAAATTTAAAGAAGGAACAAAAAATATATTTTTCATCTGTAAATAAAGTCAATTACAATTACTAATTTTTTTATGTTTATAATTAAAATTTATGTTTACAGTTTTTCTACATTTAAATTTTTGAATTTGTCATTTTTTATTTTCTAATTTTCAATATTTCAATTAGAAAAACCAAAACACTACCATGACAGGTTTTATTACAATTAACAAAAATTATTAATTTTTCACTCTCTAAGAGAAATGTTTATTATTTTTTATTCTTATTTATTATTTTTACTATATATATATATATATATATATATATATATATAATATAATAATAAGAAAGCACATTATTTTGATCTAGAAGATTCCTGTTGTTTTGAAAAAAATATATTTCGCTTGAAAAGTTTTAAACAAAAATATTTACAGTTAATTATCAATTGAACAAATTATTTAAAAGAAGTATTTCATGTATAATATATAAAATTCATTAATTTATTATATGCTATGTGTTATTGCAGAATTTTCTGTAATATTGTGGCTCCTGTTTCAACCTTGAATCAATCGTCAAATCATATTGTATCTTCACAGAATCAGAAATCGACTGCTTTCACTTTACCACCTGTGTCCCTTTCATCATCTGCTTCATGTGCATCAAATTCATCATTTTATTCTTCCCAATCACCCGACAAACAAAAACATAGCGACACAGAAGAAATTTACCCAATAGAGTCACCATTTTTTAATTTATCGTCGATAATACAAGAACGTTTTGTCTACGGTAATTCAAAAAAGAACTTAAAAACTGATGAAGTTAACAATGCTTCAACTGATAGAGATTTTGACAATTTAATAGCTCTCGAATTATCAAATCTTGATGAACCAAAAAAATATTAAAAAAACAACGCCTTAAAGCATTATACGAAGATTAATATTTAATTTTTGTCTTAATGATATTTTACATTTCTAAAATAGTCTTAAAATTACTTATTTCATACTTATTCTTGACACAGTTTGATCATCTTTCAAAAAATGGGAGGTCTCACACTTCTTACATGTAATATACTTACATTTTAAGAAAACGAAATCGTTAAATAATTGAAGAATTTGAAAATGTATTTAAATATTGCAATAAATATTCTTTAAATATTCGCAAAACAAAACAATTGTTTATTCAAAAATTTCATTAATTTTCGGTATATCGAATATAATCGTACTGCCACGGAACCTCGCCTACTGCAATTTGAAAGTAGTTCTTGAGAATATTTCTGATTCTCTCACCCTCTCTCGGTTCATTCGCAACCTGAACTACTGGCAAAGGAAGTAATTGGCCCTGATCATTTGCCCTCCATTCTCCAGGATAAATAATTCCTCTATCTTCCCAGTCGACAAATCTTGGAAGGCAATATTGCACTGCAGGAGGATTTTCGAGTTCATCTTTTGTTCGCAAAAAATTGTGCAAGCATAGTGTTGCAAGAATTATTATATCAATACAATCGACTTCTAACTCCAAAATCCTTTTAAAAATTCTCCAACGAGCAACTAAAATGCCAAAGGCATTTTCTATTACTCGTCGTGCCCTTCAAAAAACGCGCCATTATTTCAGACCATACTTGTGTTGGGAGACTTCAAATAAGTAGGTGCAAGTACTTGGACTAAACATGCGCCACTTCTTTAATTATTATATTTCTTGCGGAAATAATATGTTTAAAGACATTACGCTTAAATAGAAAAAATAAAGTCATTTTAAAACAAACAAAATATATTTTGAAATTTATAATATAAAATCAAACCAAAATATAAATGTTTCAATTAAACTTAATCATGTTTGACTGTATAGCAAAGAAGAACTAAGTTTGATTTAAACATAATTTGTTTGACTCAGAATAATTAGTTTTTTTAGTGTTTCCTAATTGTGCTCTTATTTAAATTTATTACTAATAACTAATCTTATTAAATAATCTTTTAATAAAACTGTCTAAAACAGAAATACATCAACTAAAGAACAGATTTATTCTTTACTATTTAATTAAAAACATAACTTACCTGCTACGAATAAAAAACTTATAATTATTTAATTGAGTTAATTAATTAACTTCATAAATAAAAAGTTTTAAAATGACAATTTTAAACACATCCAACACGTTTGCAGCCGGTACAACACTGCACGTCACAGCACGACGTCTTGCACGGGATTGGTTCGCGTCATGTAGTAGTGCGCGGATGGCCTGTCCGTGAGCCGTATCCGGCACCCAGCACCTGCGATACTTGTGCGAGCACCGTAAGGAAGCTATGCGCACGATAACGTGTACCGCGCTACGATATTGATTGTACTATTTTGCACTTTGTTATTTTTATTAATTTCATTAATTAAAGGTTTTTGTGAAATCTAATCTAATATTCTTGATTCGCGCGTGTTGTAGTTTGTCCATAATTAATAGGATAATAATAATTATTGCTCCAAGGTCCACCAGTAAGGTTCATTCTGAGAGTACTCAACCAGTCGTAAGTCCATTGAGTTTCCTCTCGATTCGCTCGCTTTATCATCTCTGCGACGCATCGCTCATCGCAGGCTAGTATAGTGGACCTTTCTCGACAACATACGCAACCAAATCTGTGGAAACTTCGTCATTGTGCTCCTGATACGAGTCGGACTCACGTCAACTAATCAAATACCCCTTCTTTTTCTAAATCTCGTGTCCGGGTTGTCACATGTATGGTGCCCAACGTGTTCTTTTTGTAAGAATAATATATTTTAAAGCTATAATTGTGTCTTTGTCACATTTATGGCACCCAACTTGTTTCAACTTTTAGTGTTAAAATCAAAACTTTTTAGTGCGTTTTTCCTCTTGGAAAGATCCACCGGCATTTTAAGTTATCGCGCAACATGGCTTTTCCACGAGGATAAACGGTCTTTCTTTCTCGTGCTTTTCACGCAAAGAAAATGTCGAATTCCTCGCGCCTTTAAAATTTTCAATAATTCAATGAAAATTTTTTCATTTATTCGCGCATAAGATAGCACTCAAATTAAGACGAAATTTCCACAATTTGCTTGCGTAAAATTTCGAATAACACATAAACACGGCTGTGTTTACCAATTTTTTTTCTCCCTCATACTTGCCAACAGCAAATCAATTAATTTCTTTGAAATTGAAATAATAAAATTAAATTCTCAAATATTTTTTAATTAATTAAAATTCGATTTAAATTCTAAATACTGGATTTTCTTTTGTTTTTCCTTTCGCTTAAAACTAAAATAAAATGAAAATTAAACAATTTTTTAATTATTTTGAATAAATGAGAGATAAAAATAAAAATTATCAAAGTTCAAGACGAGTAACTACACGCTCTCAAACTTGCACCACGATGTTCAACACACCACCCTCGCAAGTGGGTGATACAAACCCCGAACAAAACCCTGAGACGCAAACAGTCACCCGGAAACGGTTAAACTCATTAGCTCGATTTGCGTAGAAACACAAGAGGCAATATATGCTTTAAGAGTAGAATACAAACGCGAAATTCAAGATCTAGTGGAAGACTTAACCTCAAAAATTGCATCCCTTACTCAAAAAGTAAGCGCATTGCAAGTGCATCAAGCACAATCACCTTAGAGAGATTCAAGATGGCAATTCGATGACAGCGGGGAACACATGCCACCACTGACATATATACCCCCCACCATCACCACTACTACGGTTACGACGTCGACAGTAGGTTCCTTCGTGACGACACAAGCAGGACCACAGCCTTCGTGCTCCGCTCTCTCACTCATTCACGCAACAGATTCGATGCGAGTTTCCCCACCGAACCGCACATTACAATTCGACAATAACCCGCAGTACTACGATTTCCCCTCTCCAAAGAGAGGGGACTTACCACCACCTCCGATCGCCCCTCTACAACCTGCACCGCGACAAGCAGACTCTAACTTACACAAGATTATAAAATCTTGGGAATTCAAATATCCCGGTAAATTGGAAGCGCAAGATTTTCTCGCAGAATTTGAATGCCAAATGCTGTGAATCGATATTAATCCCAATGACGCCATTCACTCGATGTCACAAGTTTTCACGGATAATGCGTACATATGGTACACTACCTTTCGTCATACTTGGCACACATGGAGCGAGTTTATGGCTAAATTCAGTATTCCCAAGTATCACGGAATATTGCTTGAATGTCGAGGTGATATCAAGCGAGAATATTCTTGTGACGTTCAGGCGATATCACAATGTCCGCTTCATGGGGACATTCCCCGGGATGGGAATATTCCCGTGAAATTCATGTAATATTCAGAGGATATCCCTGTGATATTGAGAGGAATATTCCTGTGATATTGAGGGAATATCCCTGAGATATTAACAGAATATTCCTGTTATTTATAAAATTCTAAAATGTTTTTTGTTTTGATTGTTTTAAATATTTAAACAAAAAAATAAATAAATGGAAAAAATGTACAAAACATTTTTTTAGAATTTTTTAAATTATCTCATCAATATCACTGGAATATTCCCTCAATATCAGAGAAATATTCTCTTAATATTACAGGAATATTCCGCTCAATATCACAGGGATGTCTCCTTAATATTACATGAATTTCACGGGAATATTCCCTCTGTATTGTCACGTCACCGTAACTTTTTTTTATAAATAAATAATATTTATGTAAAATTAATTTTATTAAAATACATTTGTAAATAAACAATTATTTATGAATAAACAAATATATTTATAAATGGATGATTATTTTTATTTTTATAAATAAACAAATATATTTATGAATAACTGATTGTTTATGAGTAGACATGTATTTATGAATAAAACGAATATTTGAGAGTAAATCAATTGTTTATAAATATTAAATGTATAAATAAATAATAATGTTAATAACGAAATAATCATAATTAATGTTAAAATATATTAAAAATGATCAATATATAAAATTATAATATTTCTTATAAAGATGTAATGTTCTTGACATTTTGTGTTATGAAAATAAGGAAATCAACATACGGAGTCACCAATACATAAAAAAAAGCAATAAACACTTTTCGTGTCTGTGAGGTACCGATTTTGAATCTAACCCAAAGAGGCGAGCTGGTACCGCCGAGAGAAATACATTGGAAAATATAACTATACCATAAAGGGAAACCTTTCACTATACGAAGGCAGTCCCAAATTATACACACGGAGTAGTAGTACACAGTTTCCAAAATTATCATAGTTCTCAGTGGTTATATGCGGTAATAAAAATCTTAACGACCAAGAAGATTCAATCTTAGGAGGTCACTACATCAGGTGCTAATTGGAGATTCCTCAATATTACATCCTAAGGTACCGTAAAATGAGGTAAAATCGGCGTTTGACGGTAAAGTCGGCCGGCGCTTTAAATCATTTTAAAGTTTAACTATTAATTTTTGCCAGAAGATATCCGAGTTTTATTAAAAATGTAGTTACACGGAGAGAAAAATCTGCCTTTTATAGTATGAAATAGATTGCTGCTATTTTTCTTTAAACTTTTCATACTAATAGAGCAAAGATTTGAGAATTTTTAGGATAGTATTTGTCCGTACTAAAAAAGCATAGTATATATGCTTCTATAGTACAAAACATGTAGTTTAATAGCAACAACGCCATGCGAAGATCGCACATAACATCATCCTACTATGTTTGCATAAGTTCTATGCTTTTTCGGGGATAGACTCTTGCAACTGGCGATTAGGCCACGCCCACCTTTACTGAATTGGAACTGCCCTAATCGCCAGTTGCAAGAGTCTATCCCCGAAAAAGCATAGAACTTATGCAAACATAGTAGGATGATGTTATGTGCGATCTTCGCATGGCGCCGTTGGATTAAAAGTATAATAAGTATGTAATAAGAGGCTATATGACAAACTTTATTAGCATAGACAAGTTTCATGCTAAAAAGACATACGATTGTACTATAATTACTCAAATTTCATGTCTATATAGCATAGAAAATTTCTGTGCATTAAATGTAAACCTTTCTATACTATAAAAGGCAGATTTTTCTCTCCGTGTAGAGTTAATGTAAATTAATAAATGAAATACAATATTTAAGTGTTTAAAGCGCCGGCCGACTTTACCCGCAAACGCCGAGTTTACCTCATTTTACGGTAACCATACCAAAAGTTATAACATAAGGATTTGTTTGATTTTATTTATTATAACACTAATTGTTGAGAATATTTTATATTTTTCTGAATAAATAATTTATATATTGTTTTTAAATTCATTCATTTTAATATACCTCTTCCCAACTTAGTTAATTTAACTAAGTTAAATTGAGGAATTAGAATAGGGCATAATTGTAATCACGCGAATGTCACAAGAATATCACCGTGGAATGTCCCCATGAAGCGGACATTATGATATCGTCTGAATGTCATAGGAATATTCCCACTTGATGTCACCGTGACATTCAACCAATATTCCGTGCTACTTGGGATTACTTTTGGCGAATCGAACGATGACCAGACGTTGACAAATAAAATTCAACGCGCAGTCTAACATTCGGACGAAACTGGATTCAATTTTGTCATACGAGTCTGCTCACTTTATAATAAACTACAATATAAGGTGCCAGAGACATACCAACTCTACATTTATACAGATCTCAAATCAGAATTAATAACTCAATTTGACCGTGACACATTCAATACTTACGACGGACTAGTTTCCCAAATTCATAAGTATGAAAACAAAATCGCGGCCATGCATTGGTCAACACAATTGCGCGAATAAGATTTCAAACAAAATAATAACGCGCGCGATAATACGCAACTAAACGCGATCGACAATTTGCCACCAACCAATGAAAAAGCGGAACCAGAATCGTTAACCGAGACAAAACCAGATGCTTCCGCTAAACAAACTGAAAATACCGACAAAAAACAAGGTAAACAACAGCAACAATCTTCTAATAATAACAACTATGAATCTTATAGTCAACGGCAAACCGATCCTCGACGCGATAAATCGCGCAACTTTACCACGTCGCCGCGCCTCGTTACCCCTACAAGTTCGACATCGAAATTTTCGATTGTACCGGCGAAATGTGGTTCGCAGTACTCGACGGACTCACCACACCAATTATCTTGGGAATGGATTTTATAACCTTGTGGAATGTCATCATCGACGCTGCCCAAAGTTACTGGTTTGCATCGATTATCAACGACTTAATAAAGTCACAAAAAATCTGCATATCCGCTCCCCCAGATGGACAGTATACTCGACGCTGTAACTGACGCAGTTATTATTAGCACATTACCGATTTTAGAAAATAAAAAGGAAAAAATTTTAGTTTCAATATTTTTGAAGATTTTAACAGTTTTATTGTCATTGAAAAAGCAAACATCGCACAATCTCCGACGGTAGTATATATATATATGGGACGTTCCACGTCAACAAGGACAGGCTTCTGCCCAAAAATGGTTTTGACGGATTTCAATGTTCTAGGGCTTAAAAAATTCGTAAATTTCTATACTTTCGAATGCCGAGTGGCGTTTTTCAAAATTTTAAATGGCGGCTCCAATATGGCGCATAAATGGCAGTAAGTTTGAAAATTTAAAAATAAATTTGTGAATTAAACTTCTTAAAGAATTCCATTCAATCTAAAACACCTCATACAACAGTTTTTGGGGTCGCTGAATGCAAATATGATGTTAGTTTTCCAAAATTCAAAATGGCGAATTCAAAATGGCGGTCAAAATTTTTAAAATCGATCAAAATGGCTTAAAACTTATTTCTCAGGGGTTTTTTGGGTCGCTTATTATGAATTTAAAGTTATTTTTAATAAATAAGCAAAAATAAAATAAATTTTAAAATGGTGGATCCAAAATGTCGGACAAATTTTTTTAAAAACGCTCGAAATTAATTGAAACCCTATTCTAGAGGGTTTTCTTGGCCGCTAATTACGAATTTAAAGTTATTTTTAATAAATAGACAAAAATAAAATAAATTCCAAAATGGCGAATCCAAAATGGCGGACAAATTTTTTAAAAACGCTCGAAATTAATTGAAATTCTATTCTAAGGGGTTTTCATGGCCGCTGATTACGAATTTAATGTTATTTTTATTAAATAAGCAAAAATAAAATAAATTCCAAAATGGCGGACAAATTTTTTTAAAAACTCTCGAAAATGATTGAAACTCTTTCCTAGGGGGTTTTCCTGGCCGCTGATTACGAATTTAAAGTTATTTTTAATAAATAAGCAAACATAAAATAAATTCCAAAATGGCGGACTAAGATTTTAAAAACGACCAAAAATGATTGAATCTCTATTCTAGGTGGTTTTTCTTGCCGAACGTAAAAATGAAAACAAAGAGGGCCGTACATAGTATTTTATGCATGTACATCTTTCTTTGGAACTTGAAATTTTTAAAAATTAATAATTGTCGAATAGTATTATTAATAATAGAATATAATGAAATTAATTAATAATAAATTATTGATAAACAAAAAAAATACAAATTTATTTTTCCGGTTATGTATATGAAGTACATCGGGCACAAAGATCCTTTTAGGTATACGTTACTGACAGACACTGCAGAACCTCACTATGCTCTCTACTTTTCCTAGTTTGCAACCGAAGGAAACAGTCTTATCGAGCCGGAGCTTGTCGATCTGGCTTCAATTGTAATTTAATGATTTCACATATTAATAATAAAATAATGGTAATTAATTTTTTTTAATAATATTGCCAGTCACAAAACAAACCTATTGATCCAGTTTTATTCCACAATTAGTCGCTTCTTATATGACCATATATGGACATGTTCTAGAAATCATGTGACTCGGGCGGACCAATCAGCGCGTTGCTGGGTCCTACCACGCCGCGTATCCCCACTACTGTAAAAACTATCCTAGCTCGTTCACATTATTTTGTCTTTAATTTAAACTACAATCAGTCTTTTTCAGGACTACCAGTTAGCATAATTCCAAAATCGTTAATTTAAACTACAATCAGTCCTTTTCAGGACTACCAGTTTGCATAATTCCAAAATCGTTAATTTAAACTACAATCAGTCCTTTTCAGGACTACCAGTTTGCATAACTCCAAAATCTTTAATTTAAACTACAATTAGTCCTTGCAAGGACTACCAGTTTGCATATTTTCAAAATCGTTAATTTAAACTACAATCAGTTCTTTTCAGGACTACCAGTTTGCATAATTCCAAAATCTTCAATTTAAACTACAATCAGTCCTTTTCGGGAATACCAGTTTGCATAATTCTAAATCAGTGGCCAGATACTTCCCATGGAATAGAGTTTTAATTAATCTCAAGTGTTTTTTAAATTTTTGTCCGCCATTTTGGAATTTATTTTATGTTTGCTTATTTATTAAAAATAACTTTAAATTCGTAATCAGCGGCCAGGAAAACCCCCTAGGAAAGAGTTTCAATCATTTTCGAGAGTTTTTAAAAAAATTTGTACGCCATTTTGGATCCGCCATTTTGGAATTTATTTTATTTTTGCTTATTTAATAAAAATAACATTAAATTCGTAATCAGCGGCAATGAAAACCCCTTAGAATAGAATTTCAATTAATTTCGAGCGTTTTTAAAAAATTTGTCCGCCATTTTGGATTCGCCATTTTGGAATTTATTTTATTTTTGTCTATTTATTAAAAATAACTTTAAATTCGTAATTAGCGGCCAAGAAAACCCTCTAGAATAGGGTTTCAATTAATTTCGAGCGTTTTTAAAAAAATTTGTCCGCCAATTTGGATCCACCATTTTTTAATTTATTTTATTTTTGCTTATTTATTAAAAATAACTTTAAATTCATAATAAGCGACCCAAAAAACCCCTGAGAAATAAGTTTTAAGCCATTATGATCGATTTTAAAAATTATGACCGCCATTTTGAATTCGCCATTTTGAATTTTGGAAAACTAACATCATATTTGCATTCAGCGACCCTAAAAACTGTTGTATGAGGTGTTTTAGATTGAATGGAATTCTTTAAGAAGTTTAATTCACAAATTTATTTTTAAATTTTCAAACTTACTGCCATTTATGCGCCATATTGGAGCCGCCATTTAAAATTTTGAAAAACGCCACTCGGCATTCGAAAGTATAGAAATTTACGAATTTTTTAAGCCCTAGAACATTGAAATCCGTCAAAACCATTTTTGGGCAGAAGCCTGTCCTTGTTGATGTGGAACGTCCCATATATATATATATATATATATATGGGACGTTTCACGTCAACCGGCCCAAAGCTATGTCCATAATTCTATGCAATAAAATAAACATGTAATAGATGAAAATACTCGTAAACTCATCCCCTTTCAATTGCAAAGTGGCAGAATTAAAAATTCAAAATGGCGTCCTTACTATGTCAAGTGGAAGCGGCTAACTTCAGAAATAAGTAATTATGTTTATTAATTTCTTTTAAAAAATTATGCAAAAATTTTAGGTCACCACATATTTTAATGTTTTTGGGGTCGCTGCTTACGAATCTGAAGTCAGTTTTTCAAAATTCAAAATGGCGGATCCAATATGGCGGCTTATTTTTTAAAAATTAATTGAATTTGCTTGAAACTTGCTACTCGGGGATTTTCGAGGTCGCTCATTACAAATCTGAAGTCAGTTTTTCAAAATTCAGAATGGCGGATTTAATATGGCGGACGAATTTTTAAAAATTGATTGAATTTGCTTGAAACTTTTTACTTGGGAGTTTTGGAGGTCGCTGATTATGAATCTGAAGTCCTAGCGTTCTGAGATGCCTGAGGTCTTCCTCAAACACAACTTTTCCTTAATTTTTCTTTACTCCCTGCTATGATTTAGAAGGATATTAGGTACAATATTTGTAGATAAAATTATTCACCTTGTTGCGAGTCAAAGAAACTGTATAAATCGAAAGGAGGAAAACGAATAATCAAATAATGTGGCTGATTCAGTACATTTCATTATTAACTGATTAACTGAGTTTTAGTAACTTTTTAAATACGGCTGTAATAATAATTTATTTTCATGAATGTTCATGTAAGTAGTAACAACATTTGAGCATCGTAAAAACATGGACGATATCTAAATTATAAAAGAGCTTATTCAGACTTCGTAAGATATGTTTTAGCGATTGTCATTTTTTTAAAGAGAGAAGCCACTCGTGCTAGCTTGCAATCCTCACCAGACAAAGCCATTTTAAATGCAGAGACTCTTTACCAATGGGCTAAGCAAAATATCAAGACTTCGCAGATTTTCTTTTACAACAAGCAACAACACGAGAGAGTGAAACGAAAACTTGCTAGTAGATTTTCTAGAGCACCTAGTGTTACAAAAATTCAATCTGCTCATTCTTTTATTGCAACATCAGAAAAACAATTAAAAATATTCAAATATTCAAATGCACCTCATCCTATTGCAGTTATGCAATATTAAAATATAATTACATTGGTTTGGATGTATTTTGTAAATTTAATTCAAACGGCCTTTTTTAAGGCCACCAAAAAATTATGGTTTAAAAATAACAACAATCAGCCACAAAGTAATTATATTGGATTTGCCATTTTTAATTTTGAAAAACTGACTTCAGATTCGTAATCAGCGACCTCGAAAACCCCCGAGTAACAAGTTTCAAGCAAATTCAATGAATTTAAAAAAAAAATTCGCCATATTGGATCCGACATTTTTAATTTTGAAAAACTGACTTCAGATTCGTAATCAGCGACCCCGGAAACCCCCGAGTAACAAGTTTCAATCAAATTCAATGCATTTTTAAAAAATAATCCGCCATATTGGATCCGCCATTTTTAATTTTGAAAAACTGACTTCAGATTCGTAATCAGTGACCTCGAAAATCCCCGAGTAACAAGTTTCAAACAAATTCAATTAATTTTTAAAAAATAATCCGCCATATTGGATCCGCCATTTTGAATTTTGAAAAACTGACTTCAGATTCGTAATCAGCCACCTCGAAAACCCCCGAGTAACAAGTTTCAAGCAAATTCAATTATTTTAAAAAAATAAGCCGCCATATTGGATCCGCCATTTTGAATTTTGAAAAACTGACTTCAGATTCGTAATCAGCGACCTCGAAAACATTAAAATATGTGGTGACCTAAAATTTTTGCATAATTTTCTAAAAGAAATTAATAAATATATTTACTTATTTCTGAAGTTAGCCGCTTCCACTTGACATAGTAAGGACGACATTTTGAATTTTCAATTCTGCCACTTTGCAATTGAAAGGGGATGAGATTACGAGTATTTTCATGTATTACATGTTTATTTTTATTGCATAGAATTTTGGACATAACTTTGGGCCGGTTGACGTGAAACGTCCCATATATATATATATATATACATTATAAATTACAAATAAATTATTATAACAATAATATTTATAATTAACTATTAAGAAAATTATAATTATTATAATAGCTACAATTACAATCATCAATTTTTTAATCATTATTTATTATAATATAATAATTATTTATAATAAATTATAAGTTATAAATTATTTATTAGATTAAATAAATTCTGATTCCCCATAAAATACTGTTTTTATAGAGCAATTCCATGGGATGTGATCACAAGAATTTTTGATGATTGGAGCAATTTTATTGAAACCTTGTAAATATGTTCCTTTATTTGTACAGAATGAAAGCCCACAAACAATTTTTCAAAATTTTCAAATTTTTTTGAAATATCTAATTAAAAATTTATGTCATTTTTTTAAAAAAACCATGTAACTTTTTTTCTGATATCCAAATGAGGTCAATTTTTTTTCAAATTTCTCACAAAAAGATGCTTTTTTAAGAAAAAAATATTTCATGAAAAAAAAATTTTTTTTTGCCCGGAAAAAAGTCAAAAAAAAATTTTGAATTCATTTTTTGAAAAAACTACCACTTCGATTTAAAAATTTTTTTTCTGCTAAATTCCTATGATGTTCAGAATAACTTCTCTAATTTTCATAATGGGACAGCAAGAACTTTGTGAGAAAAAAATTAAAACGTCCCGTGCGGCGCGACGGGACGCGCGCAACTTAGTTTTCACGTCCATTGTATAGTATGGAAACTTGCAAATATCTCGAAAAGTACGAATTTTCGTAAAAAATGTTTAAGCCCACTAATTTCCAGTATCCATTTCGTATTCGATATGAAATTCTGGGTTAAGACTTGTAGTACAAATGCCAAAAATTATGGGCCAAATGTCTGTGATTGGGCCCAATATTTTTGGAATTTGTACCACAAGTCTAAACACAGAATTTCATAACGATTACGAAATGGATGGAAACTAATTTTTATACTGTGGTTCTCACATTGGGCCCCCAAAGATAAGATTTTTTAAAATTTATTTATTTGTTTGTCAAAAAAATGTTGGGCCCAATCTCAGACATTGGGACCAATACTTTGGGCACTTATACAACATGTCTGAACGCAGAATTTCATAGGGATTACGAATTTTATACTGAAAATTAGTGGTTTTATTTAAGAAAACCACTTTTTTCATTGTATGGCCCAATTTTTTGGTCTCAAATATGTAGATCTTTTTGTTTGCAACAACTTTTGTCTTAAACATTTTTTACGAAAATTCGTACTTTTCGAGATATTTGCAAGTTTCCATACTATATAATGGACGTGAAAACTAAGATGCGAGCGTCCCGTCGCGCCGCACGGGACGTTTTATTTTTTTTTCACAAAGTTCTTGCTATCCCATTATGAAAATTAGAGAAGTTATTCTGAACATCATAGGAATTTAGCAGAAAAAAAATTTTTAAATCGAAGTGGTAGTTTTTTCAAAAAATTTTTTTTTCATGAACTATTTTTTTCTTAAAATAGCATCTTTTTGTCAGAAATTTGAAAAAAAATTGATCTCATTTGGATAACAGAAAAAAAGTTACATGGTTTTTTTAAAAAAATGACATAAATTTTTAATTAGATATCTTAAAAAATTTTGAAAAATTGTTTGTGGGCTTTCATTATGTACAAATAAAGGAACATATTCACAAGGTTTCAATAAAATTGCTCCAATCATCAAAAATTCTTGTGATGACATCCCATGGAATTGCTCTATAAAAACTCAATTTTATTTAAATCGGGCACGTAAACTGATTTTTAAAACTATAGAGAAATCTTTGTTATTCATCTCAGAATCATAATCAAAAAGAATTTTTAAGTGCCAATTTATTTTTATTTAAACCACCTTCTGGCGCACCGTGTGACAGCAATGGGCCTGACGCGTGGATAGTGGGAGATAAAAGTTTGAAAGCGTAGCAGACCCGTTAACAATGACTCAGCCAAGGACAAGAAATTCTGGCTATCTTCATGAATTCTAGTCTCCCCTATCAGTGACATGTATCAAAATCAAGGTTAAAATTCAACAATTTTAAAAAACAAAATTCACAATTGGAAAGAGAAGGAAAAAACTTTCAAAAAATATACCTGCCAAAATTTTTTTATTGCATTTATAAACAGAAAAAATTCAAATAGTAGGCGGTGTCAGGGAAAACTTATAAAATTGACCCCCCTCTATCTTCTCCAAAATTTCAAAAAAGTCAGAAACTTTTTTGGGGAAATGTTACTATCAGGTAGGACAACAAGTTCCCCGAGTATCACTTTTTTCGAGAAATCAATTTTTTAACTCAGGACATTACACGTAAAATGCCTCATTTATATATATATGGGGAAATCTCACGAGCTGGTTACGAATTGCCTACTGCGATATCGGTGCCACAAAAAACCTCCAAATTGTCAATTCACATTTAATTTAAATTTTTAATTTACATTTAATTTAAAAATAAAAAATGGTCTTATTAGGCAAAACTAGATATTTTTAATGCTTAGGGTTTTTTGACATTCATTTATGGGTTCTGAAGGATTAAAAATGTGTGTTAGACAAGTGTGCCACTTGTAATATGCGGGATAATGAGCTATTCATAAGTGTAACTACATTTTTGCTGATTTTTGAAAATCATCAATTTTCTTATAATACTTTTTGAGCGATCATTATTTAACATTCGCCCTTATAAAATTTACATTTTTAGCTATCCAGGAAAAGAAATCTGGGTAGTAGAACATTGTGCCACTTAACATTTCTATGTAATCGTTCTGAGAAAACGCGCAACGAGTGCGTAACTCGTCCCCAAAAAATGGTTTTTCGACGAGCACAACAAATTATACGTAAAAAAATATATATATCCATTTTTTAATTTGTTGTTTTAGTATAATAAATATGTGTAAAAAATGCTCACCCCTAAAATTAACATTAAGGGTTGATATTGAACAATTTTTCACGAGAAAATTGGTTCATTAGTCTGTTTAATGTGCCCTTGAAGAAAAAAATATATTTGGACGATCCCAGGTGGAATTTTGATGAATGTAGGTTTAGGCAAATGTAAGGAGGTGTTTTTAAACGGTTGTAAAGTATTGTAAATTTTCGAAAATGAAAGAGATAAGTAAAATTGCCTTAAAATATCAAAAAATGGAAAATTTGTTGCTTTTATATATATGTACATGTGTTTGGTCTTAAGGAAGTATTATTTAAAAATGAATTATCTACAAAGTCACCGATGGGGTGATATCTACCCCTATTTAGAAAAATTATATCCAATCCATAAAGTTTCATTATTATTATAATTTACATCTTGTCAGGTACTTATAAAAATTTTGAAATTTATATGAAATTGTTAATTTCGATATTTTTTCCAATTACGATTTTCGTCCTTCTTTCGCCACAAAGATGATTTCTTTCTTAGCGAATTTTTTAAAATGCAAAAAAATCGCTATCTTGGAATACTCGAGCGTGTCAGATTTTTATACAGATGGTTCATCTGGATGCTGCAGTCATGATAACCCAAAATCTGACGATTATTTTGAGGAATATTGTTAATCTGCCAGCTGTTTTGTGATCAGCTGAAATGGTATCATGGCGACGGAGAGCAGTGTTACAAATCGAGATGGAGCGAGAGAGTCAGAAATAGGAAAAAAGTGAAAGGGAAGATGAGGCACGGAGTGGGGAATGCGTGTTGTACTCGAGATGCGCACACTAATGTCCATATAGACGATTTTCATTACTTCGGCTTCTGGAAAGCGTCAGATTATGTTTTATTCGTGATTCTTATGTTATTTCCTTCAAATTAAAAAAAAATTTAACCACGCTCGAGAATGTCAAGACAACGATTTTTTTGCAAATTTACAATCCTCCCACTCCCTTACGTTACGCTCAAATCGTCAGATTTTTTAAGTGTACACTTTTTAGTCAGTAATTAACCCACCTTCCTTTAATCTGAAGCGCTTCGATATTTCCGACGATCGATTTTTTTACTAATCTGATGGGCTGTCCTAGACGCACGTCTTGATAAAAAGAGTTAATACTTGGAATAGGTACTCAACAACATGCAAGGTACCTCCCCCTGTGTTTATCTGCCGCGCTCGAGTTAATCCCACAAAACACATTGGGCTCCCCTACTATAGCTTCAGGAAGCTGAATGTAATAGATTCATTTTCAGCGATCCATGTAACAATTTTTAGATGAACATGAGTAATTATTAAAAAAAATCATTTTTTATATTGGATCAGCCATATTGAATTTTGAAAAAGCCACTTGGAATTTAAACGTATTTGATTTTATTGAAATTTTTAGCCCTTTCCCGATTTTTTATATTTCAACCAATTTTGAAGAGAGGGGGCTTCCGTTAACAATGAATGCCTCATATATGACGCATTTTACGTGTAATGTCCTGAGTTAAAAAATTGATTTCTCGAAAAAAAGTGAAACTTGGGGAAATTGTTGTCCTACCCCAGTCGAAAATCCTACGCTATGTTAAGCTGAACAAAAAGTTGTTTTGAAGTATTGAGATAACCATTAGAGAATTGTGAGACAGTAGATAACTAGCTATAGAAAACTTTCAGGAAGCCTGTTATGGCCGATTTTTCGCTTCCACGGAAAGCTTGAAAAATAACAAATTTTGTACGTTTTAAACAAAGCATTCAAGTAGCTTTAAGAGAGTTATCAAACAGTTGCAGGATTTTGCATATATAAAAAGAAAGCGTTCAGGTGGCGAAAATTAAATGAAGCGTCATGGATGTTTCAGGAAACAGAGGAAAAATGACAATGATCAAAAATTAAATTTAACCTTTCTTTCCATCTTTATTTATCTCGTAAAAATATGATGTACTAGATTATTATATTTAAATATTGAAGAATTAAAGAAAAATTATTTACGTCAGACTCGGTATTTCCACAGTCTTTTTAAAAGGGTACAATTGTTTTATAAAATATCTATTAGTGATATTAAATACTTTTTTTTTAAATTAATTATTATCTTCTTTCAATTAAAAGTTAGTTGTCAATTAATTTTCTATAGTGAAATTACACAATTAATATTGATTAATAATTTAATGTTTCATGTAGAATACTTTTAAAAATTTGTAAATAAAAATACGCTGTTAAATTCATTTTCATAAATTATGAAATTCTAAAAGAATAAAGAATATATTATTTATAAAAAATATTCATAAATATCAAGTATAAAAATAATAATCTATTTTTTTAAATATTAAATATTTTGTCTTTTTTTAAGAAATTGTATTCATTATTCAAAATAAAAGGTTTTCACCGTGTTCGTATTCCTAACCCCAAATTTTGCTCAAGTTATATATAATTTTTTTCGTATATAATTTAAGTGTTTAAAAATAAACGTTTTTTTTTGAAAAATAATTTTTATATAATATATAAAGAATAATTATTAATTGTATAAAACGGATTTACAAATTACTATAGAATTTTTATGATTTTTCGATTTAGTTTAATTTAATGAAATTATTCTAGTTTTCAGGAAGTGTAAAAAAGGTAATTAAATTACATATTAATTTGCAACTTGTGAAAAGCAAATAGAATTGCTTTCTTACACATTAAACCAGGCATTAGGAAAGCATTCACCAAGCAAACTGGTAGACCTTTTGCTAGAAGCTGTCCACAGATATTCAACAAGCTGTAGAAAAAGCTTCCGGTTAAGAAGTCAGAAAGCAAATATCACAGAATTTTAGGTCTAATGTATAAATAGTTGCCATGAAGCTTTTGAAACCTTCATAACAGTTACCTGAAGGCCATGTGAACCCTTCAGGGAAACTTACGATTTTCGACTGGGACCTGATAGTAAAATATTCCCAAAAAAAATTTTTACTTTTTTGAAATTTTGGGGAAGATAGAGGGGAGTCAATTTTATCAGTTTTCCCTGACACCGCCTACTATTTGAATTTTTTTTCTGTCTGTAAATGCAATAAAAAATTTTTGGCAGGTATGTTTTTTGAAGGTTTTTTTCTTCTCTTTCCAATTGTGAATTTTGTTTTTTAAAATTTTTGAATTTTGATCTTGATTTTCTATAATTAAACATAAATTTGCTATTTTCACTAAAATCGATGAGAATTGTTTTAAAATGAATAATTGCAAACGAAAGCTAAGGTTTTTTCCGATCTGTATATAAATTTTCAGAATGCCGTTTTTTATGTTTTCGAGATATTAAATGTCAAAGATTTTATGTCGGCGTGCGCGCCGAGGCGGTCGACTCATAACGCGTAGCGGTAGCTGTTTACACTAGCGCGCGCGGACATAAAATATTTGACATTTAATATCTCGAAAACAAACAAAATCGGCATTCTCAAAATTGATATACAGATCGGAAAAAACGCAGCTTTTGTTTGCAATTATTTATTTTTAAAGAAATCGCATCGATTTTAATGAAAATAGCAAATTTATGTTCAATTATAGAAAATTGATACCAGCCACAAGGGCTGAAAAGCTCAAAGGAGGGAAAAAAACTAAATACCAAAATTATGTTTGCGCAGGCGCGAAAGAGTTTGTGTTGTATTAGAGTAAGAGAGAGTGACGTCACGTGAAGTGCTCTCTCTCTCTCTCTCTGTCGCATGGAGTGAAACGAGAGTGTGTGAGATGACGTCACCTGGTGGTTTCGGCATCCGACCCTTTTTTTTTTTTTTGCTTAGGGACTATTGGGAAATCTGTATACAGATACCTTGGCTTCCGCATGCCGAGGTTATGTGGGGTTGGTAAAAAAAAGGAGAACAATAAACAAAAATAAGCTGGCAAACTACTACCAGCCCCGACCCACTAAAAACCCGTAAACGATTTGCGGCTCTTCACGTAACGTAAACGCTCGATAAGAGTGACTCCCCGTACGTTTACTTACGTTAGTGAGGCGGCACCTGGTGGTCACGTCACGTGATGACGACGATGAGAAGCGAAGCTTTCCATATTTACAGATTGACTGGCGAATGTTGCTGGAGGGTTTACCCGTAGCCTAACGACTCGCTGAGAGTGACTCCCCGTATCTTTAGGCGGGTTTGTGTGTTCTGTGGGCCTGTACTGTAATCCGACTCGTAAAGAGTGACTCCCCGTATCGGACAGGTGGGCCAGAGACTCTGCACGTAACGTGAACGCCCATAGAGAGAGACTCCCCGTACGATTTACGTTAGTGAGAGTGTAAAAGAGGGGTAGGGCCTGAAAGTAGAAATTGGTTAGTACGCCTACGGCAGTAGGGTGACAGAAAAGTAGTAAAGTTCATTTAAAAGAACCTTTATTTGAAAGTTCGCAAGAGATCTACACGCCGCTAGGCGGCAAATCGTCTGCTGGCAGACGATTGAAACACTCAGACCTTATATACACTTAGCAAGTGTTTATTATCAAATAAGTACTAAATTGAAAACTTATAAGTAACAGTAACACACACACATATATATGTATATACATATATGTATATCTTTTCTTTGATAATTAGGGTTCTCGAAGGTTTCTACCTGAAATTTGTTTTCTCAAAACAGCTTTCGGTTGAGGGTTCATAAGATGGTCGATGACCTTTTAAATACTGTCCTGTAAGGTGAAGTTGTGTCCCCCACTTTACCAGACCGGCCCGAACAATCACCATGTGGTTATATGTACTGGAGAATAAAAAGCAAGAAGAAAATTTTTGGTGCCAGCACCTTTGTGTTAAATCGGTTTAAAACACATCATGTAGGTTTATTTAATTGAACTAAAATTATAAATCTTTTCAATATTAACATTTATTATTATTGGAGTAATATATGCTCGTAATCGTGAACTTCTGAGGAAAACGAATATGTCAAAATAAATTAAACAATGTTTATATTTAAAAATTTTATAATTTTTTTGAAAAACTCATTAAGCGTCATAAAATAATATTGTCATTAAGCTCGAGAACGCCACACAGGCCCCCGCTGTAATTGACTTACTCGAGGTCTGAGCCCGGGACAGGCCGATAGAGTGAGGATATACCACTTCCCTTTTCAGGACCCAATCCGTGATCGCTCGATTCGTCCTAACAGCCTTGGGTTGAGGGAAATTTTTTTTATTATTGTATATGCGATATGAATGATAACCGTTTAATCACTGTGAGTGGAAGTAGTGTATCCATACTTAACTTACCAATATCCATCCGCGAGGACGCCACTCAGGCCTACCGTAATATCTGCCTCACGCGAGAACTTAACATAGGCCCGGATTGGAAGAGTGGGGGTATAACACTTCTCCTCAATGGAGTGAAACGGCTACTGCTGATTTAAGATGCTGATGTAAGTCTATCGTTGCAACAACATTGTAGTAGTGTCGCTAAAAAAGCTCCTAATAGTCTCAGTTAACTTAACTTGATTATTATATAGTTTATAATATTTTTCTGCAATTTGTCGATCAATAACTTACTGCATGTGTTGAATCTTCTTATATTATATTTGTCTTTTTCATTTTTGTATTGGGCCCAAAAAATATATTCCTATTTTTGTATAGTATTAATAATTATATATGTATTTTGAATATAAAACATTGATTATTATTGAATAATTTTTTTAAGCATAAAATATGGATATTGCATAATATTGGTATAGAAGATATTTGTTTCTTTTGGTTATCTTAAATGTTTCATATAAAAAATACTTCAATCCATTTAGTTTTTTTGGTATTTGATAACAATGGCATTAAAGATATAACGATTTTGAGGATAAAGAAAGATATTATATAACATTAGTATTGAATATATTTTGATAATGCAACAAAAATATTGATTGTTTGATAATAGTGGAAGCTGGCTTTTGGAAAAAATTTTTGGTATTGGATAATTTTCGCATTAAAGATATTTTCATTTTAAGGATAAAAAATGATATTGCAGAACATTAGTATTGAATATATTTTGATATTGGAAAAAAATATTGATTTTTTGACCACAGTGGAAGTTGGTTTTTGGAAAAATTTTTTGGTATTGGATAAGATTGGCATTAAAGATATTTGGATTTTGAGGATAATAAAATATGATATTGTATAACATTGGTATTGAATATTTTCCGATATTCAAAAAAATATATTGACTGTTTGATAATAGAGGATGCTGGCTTTTGGAAAAGTATTTAAATAGATAGAAAGAGGATTGAATATTGTTTTAAGGGTTGAAGTTGTTTAATGGGTTAAATAATAGTTTGTGAGTTGAATATTCATTTGAATATTAATAATAGGTGCAGAGGAAAATAAGTTAAATAATAATCATTATCGAAAATAATATAATATGGAAAAAGATTAATCAACGCTAATTCACGTTCATGTAAGACTATCATTGTTGCATTAGTTAGCTGAATTATAGTTAATGAAATATTTTATAGATGAAACACATGTAAGTAAATTTTTTAAAGCAATAAACTAAAATAAACGATTTGTTTTGAAAATTGGCTTTATCAACAGTTTAAAAGTTGAAGAAGGATACCTCGACGAACATAGAAGAGTATTTTATTTTAAGTAATGAAGATTTTAAAATTATTGAAAATGTAAATGAAATGTTAAATGATATGCATATGTATAAATTTCTATAATAAATTATTAAAAAAATGATTCAAATTCTTTTTTCATTATGGAAAGTACTTTGTATTTACAAATGCTTGATTTAATTGTTCCCATTAGAGAAAGAGATAAACATATTCAAATAGTTTTTAGCGGTAATAACAATTCTGGTCATTGGATTTGTGTTTATTACGATGGAGTAAGACTTTATATTTTTGATAGCCTTAATGCAGGGTGTTTGAATATTCATCAAATAGAATATTTAATTAGATTGTTCCCTTTTAAACCAACAGAATTTTTTGTAGGTGTTGATCAACAACCTATTGGTACAGTTAAGTGTGAAGTATAATGCAATAACATTTGCAACATCTGTATTGGTTAGCAGTGTAAATTAAAAGATTAATTTATGAAACTGATAATATAATGAGCAAGCATTTGATATCATTTTTTGAAAACAATTAATTTAATCATTTTCCGGCAGTTAGAATGTCTAATATTAGGATTTCGATTTGTAGAGAATGATTGGAATTGTCTTTTCATAAATCGAGCTAAAGAACTTCAAAATGGTGAACTAAACCTTTCATATTTTTTAAAGACTTTTCCCAGTAAAAATTATAACAGAGTCCTGTCTACTGAAATTGAGAATGAAAAAAAATACCCAAAGAAAAAAATTGGTCCTGTAAGATGAAGAAATTATCTACAGAAATTGAAGAGGGATTTACATGTTGATGTAAATTCAGTATGCACAACAGAAAATAATAAGAAAATAATTTCTAGTCTTATTGTTAGGGAAAATTTTGATCCCATGACATATCCTACAATGTTTCCTTATGGTGATCCTGGATGTACTGTTAACCTTAAGCATACTCAAGGTATTTATAATTTTATTCATTTACAATTTTATATGTATCGTCTTTCATAGAGAAGAAAAAAGCGTGGATTACCACATGTGCGTTTAACTATATGTTTACGTACACAAATTTGCGATTCAGAAACTTTAAATAAAATGATATTTGCTGAAATCACAGACGAAATAAAGAATCCAGAACTTGTTAACATTGTAAAGCGATTTTAAGTTCATGGGCCTTGTGGTAAATAAAATAGGAATTCACCCTGCATAGATCCTGAGATGGGTCATTTAAATGTATTGCTGACAATTCGACGATCGTAGCATATAATCTTTATTTGAGTACAAAATTTGAAGGTCATATTGACTGGGCAATCATAGGTTTTATATTATTATAACACCATAATGTTAAAATAGTAATACAGTAACGATTAGATAAATAATGTTATTATTTTTTAGAGATCAAAATTCCAATAAGTGTCAGTCAAATAAAAATATATTCTTAATTTTTCATAAAAAATTGTAGATATCGCGCGCGTTTCTTTTAGCTAGTTGGTTATATTTAGTAAAAGGTAAAATTAGTTGTATTGAATTAAAGGAAAAATTGGTTATATTTATTAAACGGTAAAATATGTTGTATTGAATTAAAGACAAAATTGGTTATATTTAATAAAAGGCAAAATTGGTTATATTAGAGAGAGGGAGCAAAAGGGTTAAAGATATTTAGATTTTCATGAATCAAAAATAAAATTAAACGAAGTATACTATGGCCAACATAAAAGAGTATGTTATTTTAAGTGATAAAGATTTAAAAATTATTGAAAATAGAAATAAATTGTTAAATTACATGCATATGTACAAATTTAAAGATTTATTAAGAAAAGATTCCAATTCTTTTTTCAATATGCAAAGTGCTTTGTATGTACAAATGCTTGATTTTATTGTCCCAATTAGAGAAGGTAATAAACATATTCAAATACTTTTTAGCGGTAATAACAATTATGGTCACTGAATTTGTGTCTCCTACGATAGAGTAAGGCTTTATATTTTTGATAGCCTTAATAAGGGGTGTTTAAATGTGCCTCAAATAAAATATTTAATTAGATTGTTCCCTTTTAAACCAACAATAGTTTTTGAAGCTGTTGATCAACAACCTTTTGGTAGTGTTGAGTGTGGAGTATATGCAATAGCATTTGCAACATCTATATTATTTAACGTAATGCCAAACCGTGTAAATTATGAAACTGATAATAACAAAATGAGAAACCATTTTAAGTCAATGTTTGAAAATAATCGCTTAAATCATTTTCCGACAGTAAGAACGTCTCACAATAGGAATTCGATAATAGAGAATGATTAGAACCGTCTTTTCATAAATTGAACTCAGGAACATAAAAATTATATTTTTAGTAATTACACGAAAAAAATCTGAAAGCACTGAGTATTTTTTCTCACATCACTGGCTACTGTGGAAACCAAAAAGTTAAATTCCAAAACTCTGAATGTTTTTTGCACAGCACTCAATGCTCTGCAGAAAATAATCACTATTTTTTTGACAGTTATTAGAATTTCTGTTTATATTAATGGACAACAGAGTTTTCAAAGCTAGGAATATAGCAATAAATTCTTCGCTCGAAGTCGTGACTGCTTTCCTCACAGCTCTGAGTACTGTGTAGAATTATTTTTTAGGATTAAAAAAATAAAAGAACATTTAACTTTTAATAAAAAATAAATAACAATTTTAAACAAGCGTTCAAGACTATTTTAATCAATTTTAGATGTTTTCTTATATTTTTATGAAAAACAGATTATTTGACTAAAATTATTTGTATTTAATTAAATAAGAAGTAATAAACTTTAATAATATTAAACAAATTACTTTTTATTAATAAACGTAAGAAATAATAATTTTTATTACTTCACGAGATAAATATTTAAATTAATAATGTTGAAACTTAATATTTTTTAATCATAATTATCTATAAATTTAGATTAGGTTGTAATTTGATATTAGCTAAGAAATCTTAAAATCTTAAAACTTGTGAAATACAAATAAATATTTAAAATTTATCTATAATAATTCATTTTAAAAATAATTATTTATTATTTCATTATTGTATAATAACTTTATTTGCTACATAACTGGAAAATTAAAAAAGCGATAGTTTTCAAGAAGACTTTTTGAAGTCTTCATTTCATTATATCTGTTATTCATTAACTGTTTATAAACATGTCAATTAAAATCAATATTTGAAAAGAAAAAATAACCATGGCTATCTTCTTTTAAATTGACGTTAAACGTTCCTTTGTTTTCTAAATTCTAAAAAATAATTCTGCACAGTACTCAGAGCTGTGAGAACAGCAGTCACGACTTCGAGCAAAGAATTTATTGCTACATTTGTAGTTCTGAATAATCTGTTATTAAATAATATGAAACGAAACTCTGTTTACTGTCAAAAAAAGTTGTAATTATTTTCTGCAGAGCATTCAGTGCTGTGTGGAGAACATTCAGAGTTTTGAAATTTAATTTTTTGGTTTACACAGTAGCCAGTGCTATGAGAAAAAATACTCATTGCTTTCAGATTTTCTCCGTGTATATTCCGACTAATAATATTAACAGAGTTCTATTAACACAAGATTTAAAAATTAAACATTCTCTAAATGACACTATTGAAAAGAAAATAATTCGTACAACCGATAATAATGTGAACAAAATTTCACCTAATGAATATTTAAAAATGAAAAATTTTCTAAGTAAAGAAAATGATAAAAAGATAAATCGAGCAATTAAAGAGAAGGGAAGAAAAAGGAAGGCAAGGCGCGTAGTTACATATGAGCAGAAAATAATAAGACAGGAGAATGAGAGATTGAGAAAACGTAATCGTAATTTTTTATAGAATAATAATCTTTGTATTCATTCCTTCATTCATTCACATTTTCTTAGAACTTGAATTTTCTCATTATTATTACATTATATATACATATATATCTTTACTTTGATAATAAGGTTTCTCGAAGGTTTCTACCTGAAATTTGTTTTGTCAAAACAGCTTTCAGTTGAGGATTCGTAAGATGGTCTATGACCTTTTAAATACTGTCCTGAAAGGTGAAGTTGTGTCCCCTACTTTACCAGCCCGGTTCGAACAATCACCGTGTGGTTATATGTACTGGAGAATAAAAAGCAAGAAGAAAATTTTTGGTGCCAGCACCTTTGGGTTAAAGCGATTTACAACACATCATGTAGGTTTATTGAATTGAACTAAAATTATAAAACTTTTGAATATTAACACTTATTATTATTGGAGCAATATATGCTCGTAATCGTGAACTTCTGAGGAAAACGAATATATCAAAATAAATTAAACAATGTTTATATTTCAAAATTTTATTATTTTTCTTAAAAAACTCATTAAGCGTCATAAAATAATATTGTCATCAAGCCCGAGAACGCCACACAGGCCCACCGCTGTAATTGACTTACTCGAGGTCTGAGCCCGGGACAGGCCGATGGAGTGAAGGTATACCACTTCCCTTTACAGGACCCAATATGTGATCGCTCGATTCGTCCAAAAAGCCTTGGGTTAAGGGAAAATTTTTTTATTATTGTATATTTGATATAGATGATAACCGTTTAGTTCTCGTGAGTAGAAGTTGTGTATCCATACTTAACTTACCAACACCTATCCCCGAGGACGCTACTCAGGCCTACCGTAGTATCTGCCTCACGCGAGAACTTAATATAGGCCCGGGTTGGAAGAGTGAAGGTATAACACTTTTCCTCAATGGAGTGAAACGGCTACTGCTGATGTAAGATAAACATAGAGCAACCGTCTACCGTTGCAACAACCTTGTAGTAGTGTCGCTAAAAAAAGCTCCTAATAGTCTCAGTTAACTTAACTTGATTATTATATAGTTTATAATATTTTTCTGCAATTTGTCGATCAATAACTTACTGCATGTGTTGAATCTTCTTATATTATATTTGTCTTTTTCATTTTTGAATTGGGCCCAAAAAATAAATTCCTATTTTTGTATAGTATTAATAATTATATACGTATTTGGAGGACAAAACATTGATTATTGAATAATTTTTTTATGCATAAAATATGGATATTGCATAATATTAGTATAGAAGATATTTGTTTCTTTTGGTTGTCTTAAATGTTTCATATAAAAAATACTTCAATCCATTTAGTTTTTTTGGTATTGGATAACATTGGCATTAAAGCAATTACGATTTTGAGAATAAAGAATTTAATTTAGCAAATATAACTTAACAAAATTTCATGAGATTTGTTCCAACGAAAAGTAATCTATCTCTAAAAAAATGAATAGCGCAATACCATCACGGTAAGATTTTTGGTTCATTTCAATGTTGAAAATTTCATTGACATTTATAAATATTACAAAAAAGACGTGCAAAATAGTTCTACAATTCCAATTCATGAGAACATAAGTGTATTGAAAATTGATTTTAATGATTTCAACTTTGCAACGGATCATGATGATGAACGTAAGATTGAAACGGTTAATTATTTTTAATCTATTGCTTTCTATCCGTACAAATTTTTAACCTAAATAATTTTGTTTTATAATGCTGGACAAAATATAAATATTTATTAAATTTTTTTTATTTTTAAAAATATATATTTTGTAATGTAATTATTATCAACTGAACTAATCATAGAAAAATTTTTCTTTTAAAATTGTTATTTTGTTTTATAGGTAAGGCATGTCTATAGAACATTCCTTTCGAATTCGAAGTCGAAATTCTGGAAAAGTAAATTATATAATATTTTAATTAAAGAATTATATAAATATATTATTAATTAAAAGCAAGACAAGCTGGAGAAACATACACTAATCGTCATGGACATGAAATTGAATCTCGCAGTATGAAAGAAGGATGCAACTCAAATTGTATTCAAAAATGCAAATCGAAAATTACAGATAATGACAGATTTGAAGTGTTTAATTCATTTTGGAAAGTACCTTCTCAAGAAGAAAAATGGTATTACATTTTGAGCCACGCACAGTGGGGCAAAATACTGAAAACATGCCGAAAACCTCAAAACATTTTTTGATTGATATAAAACATGGTAATTATATGTTTTTGGGGGCGCTGATTACGAATCTGAAGTCCGTTTTTAAAAATTCAAAATGGCGGATCTAATATGGTGGATTAATTTTGAAAAAATTAATGGATCTTAATAAAAATGAATTTTAGGGGGGTTTTTAGGTCGCTGATTACGAATCTAAAGTCAGTTTTTAAAAATTCAAAATGGCGGATCCAATATGGTGGATTAATTTTGAGAAAGTTAATGGATTTTTATAAAAAATAGTTTCAGGGGGTTTTTTATGTCGCTGATTACGAATCTAAAATCAGTTTTTAAAAATTCAAAATGGCGGATCCAGTATGGCGGATTAATTTTTATAAAGTTAATGGATTTTTATAAAAATAAGATTCAGAGGGGTTTTTAGGTCGCTGATTACGAATCTAAAGTCAGTTTTTTAAAAATTCAAAATGGCGGATCCAATATGGTGGATTAATTTTGAAAAAGTTAATGGATTTTTATAAAAATAAGTTTCAGGGGGTTTTTTAGGTCTCTGATTACGAATATAAAGTCAGTTTTTAAAAATTCAAAATGGCGCATTGATTTTAATGTCTTTTAACAATGTGAAAAGTTATGTAACCAATAAATTTGTTGTTATTTTTTAGAGACACCTGATTGGTCGAAATCGTTTAAGCTCATTTCGAATATTTTATTTAAAAAAAGTATTCATATTTTTCATTACTTAATTATTATGAATAAAATAATAAATAAAAAAAACCATTTTATTGTGATTATTTAGTTTTGCAATTTTTTAATTAA
Organism: Leptopilina boulardi; assembly: GCF_019393585.1. Lineage (NCBI taxonomy): Eukaryota > Metazoa > Arthropoda > Insecta > Hymenoptera > Figitidae > Leptopilina > Leptopilina boulardi. Next base: position 426,968 of record NW_026137751.1, on the reverse strand, counting down.
ATTTACTGGAAGACGGAAACGTAATTATGATTTAAATATATATTTAATATTTGCAAATTCTTTTTTAAAATACATCAAGCGTTATATCCGTCAAATATGTCCTGTTATGTTCTTAAAATAAAAATAAAATATAAAAATCTATTGCGCAGCCATAGGTGTTTTAGAATTTATTTTAGCATAAAATTTATAATCAGCAAACAGAAACATTTTTAAGTAATAAAAACAGCAATATTAGTTGAAAAGAATAGAAAATCCGATAAAGGGTTATGTAATTTAATTGCAGTAATTGAATAAAAATACATTTAAAGCAAAAAGGGGCAAATTTTGGGCAAGTTTTCTTTGTAGGGTTAGTTTAAGGGACGTTTACTTACTAATTAAAAAAAAAATTAGCCAGTTTTTGCCAGATTCATAACTTTTTCAATTAGTTTTCAAAAAATCTATACTCTTTTTTTAAAACATTTTCATTGATTTCCTAGTTAAATAGTTTTTCTATTTATTAATATTATTAATTATAAAATATACAAATGTATTCCATCAGTTTTCATGAGACAAATCCAATTTAGAGAATGAAAAAATAGTAAAATTTAAACTTTTTATACTGTTTTTACGTGCACGATGTAATTTTTATTATAATTTACTGATTTTTACAAATACGGAAGCTAGATTTCAACAAACCGTAGAAGGATAAGATTTTCTTGCAAATCACTATAAATTGTTTTTTCTAACTCAGAGAAGGTCAGAGAATAATGCTATGAACGTCAAATCCTTTTTTTAAAAAAATTTAATTTTAGGGTTTTTGGCACGTTTTCAGGATTCTGCCCCACTGTTCCACGTCGAACAAAGTGAAACAACAAACAAGACGACTAAAGAGTGGACGAGCCGAAGAACTTTCAGTCGAGAATACTTTTTATCTGTATATGAAAAAAAAATCAAAGTTTGCAAATCCACTTTTTTAGACACGTTGGGAATCAGTTCTGCTTGGGTTATTACGGCATTTAAAAAACGCAATGACACTGGAACCGTCAATCATGATATACGAGGAAAATTTTCGATAAATAGATATAAGGTACCAGAAGGCATAAAAAATGGAATTAGGGATCACATTAATTTATTTCCTAAAGTTCCAGCTCATTATACGAGGAAAGATTCGAATAGAGAATATTTGGAAGAAGGCCTTTCAATTAGAAAAATGCACTCATTGTATTTAGAATGGGCAAAAGAAAAATACGACAAAATTGCTACAGAGCGACAATATCGTGATGTCTTTAATCGCGAGTTCAATTTAAGTTTTCACTAGTCTAAAAAGGACAGATGTGATCAATGTGTAATTTGGGAAAATAGTGACGAAAATAAAAAAAAAAGCCACTCGAGAAGAGTATGAAACGCACATAAGAAATAAAGATACTGCTAGGTACTTAAAAGACACAGCAAAAGAAACGCCCTTAAAGGTAAAACTCTCTGTGTTGCCTGTTACGATTTACAAAAGGTTATAGTCACTCCACATGGCGAAATTTCCGGGTTTTATTATAAACGCAAGTTTTCGGTACATAATTTTACAATTTATGACTGTGCTAACCATGAAGGTTTCTGTTTTATATGGGGTCAAAATATTGCTAAAAAGGGATCCAACGAAATAGGTAGCTGTGTATTAAAATTTATAGATAATAGAAGTCAAAAAGGGGTTCAAGAAATTCAGCTATATTCTGACAATTGTGGAGGCCAAAATAAAAACAGGTTTATTTATGCGATGTATCTGTATGCTGCAGTCAAATTTCGTATCAAAATCACGCACAGATTTTTAGAGAAAGGGCACACTCAAAATGAAGAGGACAGTATGCACGCCTTAATTGAAAGACGAAGTAAAAACAATACTATTTTTGTTCCGCAGGAGTGGATCAATTTAATAGCAAACGCTAAAAGTACGTCGAAGCCTTACATTATAAATGAAGTTAAAACGGAAGATATTTTGGACTTTAAACCTCTAGTAAATGATCAAAATTGGTAAAAAGACATCAACGGGGAAAAAATATCTTGGACTCAAGTACGTGAAATTAGTGTCACTCATGAAGATCCGTTTACCGTCAAATTAAAATACAATTTCATGGATGATCCGCTAATTTTGGATGTCAACAAAAAAAGAGGACGTCCTATAAATTTTAAAACTTACAAATTTCCTAAAGCTTACAATAGTGGCAATCCTGGTCGAAAAGAAAAAACTTCAAGATCTTTTAACATTGTGCAAGAATGGAACGATTCCTTCCAAATATCACGAATTTTATAAATCCTTGACTTCGAATAAAACTTCTGATCTAGTAAATTACTCCGAAACGGAGGAAGAGGATGACGAAGAAGATTAAACAATGCGTGATATATTTAATTTAATAATTACTGAATTGTGTTAAAGTTATTTAAAGAATTAAAAATTATGTAATAATAAAAAATTATATAATAAGTATAATAAATTATATTTGTTATAATTCAATAATAATTTTTAATTTTTTTAATTATAAATAATTATAATAATAATTTTTAATTTTTTTAATTATAAATAATTATAATTATTATTTTATAAATTATTATTGTTATGTTCTTTGATTATTATTATTATGTTTCTTAATAAATTCTAATTTGCCATTAACCCATTAACGCTCAGACGGACGAAAAATTGATATTGACTTTGAGGATCTCGTTCTTTTAAAAAAGTCTTTCCAAAAAATCGGCATATACCATTTCTAATGTAAAATTTATTGCTCTTTCAGAAACTGGGGTCAGAATTTGTTTATAATAAATATTTAAATAGTTATAAACAATTTTTTCCAAAAAAACACGATTTTTCGAGAAAAAAATTTCTTTTCAACCATACTTTCACCGGAAAAAAGAAAGGGGATGCTCTCAAAACCTCAAAATGTCGCGTCCATGGACCCTCAGCTACAAAACCCTGATGCGACCAATTTTTAATTTCAAGATGGCGGAACCCAATATGGCGTCCAAAGCTCAAAAAATAGTCCAAAAAAAACAAAGTGCTCAAATTTCTAAAAGTCTGAAAATCGTAACTCGGGGGTTTTCGAGGTCGCTGATTACCAATCCGATGTCACTTTTTAAAAATTCAAAATGGCGGATCCAATATGGCGGACAAGTTTTGTAAAAATTGATCGGATTCACGTAGAATTCGTTACTCGGGGGTTTATGGGGTCGCTGAAAACGAATCTGAAGTCAGATTTCAAAAATTCAAAATGGCGGATCCAATATGGCGGACGACTTTTTTGAAAGTGTTTGAATTCGTTTGAAAAGTTCTACTCGGGGGTTTTTGGGGTCGCTGATTACCAATCGGGTGTCAGTTTTTAAAAATTCAAAATGGCGGATCCAATATGGCGGATATGTTTTGTAAAAATTCATCGGATTCACGTAAAATTCGTAAAATTCGTTATAGAACTTTACAAGCTAATCTGATGAAATTTTTTAAATGGGTCCGCCATATTGGATCCGCCATTTTGAATTTTTGAAACCTGACTTCAGATTCGTTTTCAGCGACCTCAAAAACCCCCGAGTAACGAATTTTACGTGAATCCGATGAATTTTTACAAAACATATCCGCCATTTTGAATTTTTAAAAACTGACACCGGATTGGTAATCAGCGACCCCAAAAACCCCCGAGTAGAACTTTTCAAACGAATTCAAACACTTTCAAAAAAGTCGTCCTCCATATTGGATTCGCCATTTTGAATTTTTAAAATCTGATTTCAGATTCGTTTTCAGCGACCCCAAAAACCCCCGAGTAACGAATTCTACGTGAATCCGATCAATTTTTACAAAACTTGTCCGCCATATTGGATCCGCCATTTTGAATTTTTAAAAAGTGACATCGGATTGGTAATCAGCGACCTCGAAAACCCCCGAGTTACGATTTTCAGACGATTTTAGTGACTTTTAGAAATTTGAGCACTTTGTTTTTTTTTGGACTATTTTTTGAGCTCTGGACGCCATATTGGGTTCCGCCATCTTGAAATTAAAAATTGGTCGCATCAGGGTTTTGTAGCTGAGGGTCCATGGACGCGACATTTTGAGGTTTTGAGAGCATCCCCTTTCTTTTTTCCGGTGAAAGTATGGTTGAAAAGAAATTTTTTTCTCGAAAAATCGTGTTTTTTTGGAAAAAATTGTTTATAACTATTTAAATATTTATTATAAACAAATTCTGACCCCAGTTTCTGAAAGAGCAATAAATTTTACATTAGAAATGGTATATGCCGATTTTTTGGAAAGACTTTTTTAAAAGAACGAGATCCTCAAAGTCAATATCAATTTTTCGTCCGTCTGAGCGTTAATGGGTTAAAACATTTTTTTAATTATCCATAATTTTTTCTTATATATTTAATTATATTTAAGTTTGTGTTATATTTATATATTATGCTTATTTAATATCTCTTACGGTTTTGAAACATTAGGAAATTTTATTTTTCACATAACCAAAAAATTATCCAGAATTTATACTTTTTCCCATATTTATTGATGTGTAGATGTTTTTTTTATATATTTCACTTAAATAACAATATAACTTTTCATTTTTTATAAAATTATTCATTAATTTGAATTTCTCGATTTGATTTATGAATTCGAAATTTCAAATTACTCTACTGAAAAATTGCATTTTGACAGTTAGAACATTTTGTCACCGTTAGCGAAAACTTAGACTGTTGTGAATTTGCATCTAGACGATAGACTGTTTTGTGTCGGTTACAAAACGATAGTTTATATTTTGTAGTACCCGTCGAAATGATATGCATATGTATAAATTTCAAGAATTATTAAAAAATGATTCAAATTCTTTTTTCATTATGCAAAGTACTTTGTATTTACAAATGCTTGATTTAATTGTTCCAATTGGTGAAAGAGATAAACATATTCAAATAGTTTTTAGCGGTAATAACAATTCTGGTCATTGGATTTGTGTTTATTACGGTGGAGTAAGACTTTACATTTTTGATAGCCTTAATGCAGGGTGTTTGAATATACATCAAATAGTATATTTAATTAGATTTTTCCCTTTTAAACCAACAGAATTTTTTGTAGGTGTTGATCAACAGCCGATTGGTACAGTTAAGTGTGAAGTATGTGAAATATAATCCGTTTTCTACGCCGAAGGGAGGAAAACGGGTATTTTAGATTTTGCCGAGGCTTGACCTTTCGGAGATTACCTACCGCATCTTTAAGGTGTATTTGCCCAAAGTTTATCTTTTGGTTCCCTTTTGGGAACTAGTGGGGGGCTTGACCCCCACTTTGCGGAAGTCTATGTGCCAGCTAGAGCGAAGGGTCGCGTTAACTAGGGGTCGTACATACTCCGAAAGAGCCGGCAAGGCCTCGCTCAGGTCAAGCCTCGGCAAGATGATAACAAAAATGATTCAACGGAATCAAAATTTTAAATTATAAGGAATATGTCGACGAAATAAACGATTCCTAATATTTAATGTTAGATATATTTTATATAGAAATACTATATTTATCGCTGATTAAGAATTTTTGAAATTTACGAAATTGAAGAATTCGACTTTATCAGCAAAGTGACATCTATTAGATGTCATTAAAACTTCGAGTCCTCACAGATGCACAGTGTACTCGAGCACGCAGCTTATTTTTTCAGATCAAAATTAATTCAAAAATTGATAATTATTTGTCGACAAATCATATCGATATAATTATCACATGAAACACCTAACTCTGAACCAAGGAGTTTTAATGACATCTAATAGATGTCACTTTGCTGATAAAGTCGAATTCTTCAATTTCGTAAATTTCAAAGATTCCTAATATTACTTATCGTAAAAAATTACATAACGATTTAACAAAACATATTTTTAATGTTTAGAAATTAAAATTAAATTTTGTTAATGAAAACAACCCATATTAGTTTTTCAATTTTAAAGAAAGAGAACATACGAACGTAAACTGGAACAATTTCAAACAGGTTCAAAAATTTCAATTACTGAATTTTTTGAAGGAACTTTAGATTTTTTGACTGACTTACAATAATGTTTAAAGATGTTCTCTGCTCCTTTCCAGTTTCCTCTTTTTAGCACTGTATCCAGTGGGACCTCGTTCTCGTAGCTGTATGAAGCGACAGCTGATCTGACTGAGCCTGGACTCGCGTTGATTCCCAAGTCTGAGAATATAGTTTTTACCCAACCAGCGATTACAGTCCTTGAAGCTGCTTTTTAACTTGGTATAGGAACCCCAAGTATGTGGTGAATTGCTGGACTGTAGGCTTGTTGGGTATCACGTTGTTATTGTTACACCAATGCACCCATTGTTTCCAGGCCGATGAATACGTTCTCCACGTAGACTCTCTCCATGCTGTGCACAACAATTCGATGTCCTTCTCGTCTAATCCTGTCAGTAATTCACTCCACCCCGTACCTTCCAAACCTCCAAACACAAGTCCTTGGCTCCTTGTGGTGGGTCTCCTATTGCCATGTCGATTAAAAATTTCTCCAGATTCCTCAACTGAAATGGGGCTGACAGACTCCTGTTCTTCAGGTCTGCTCTCCAGAATGTTTTCTCCCACCGAGGTGCTACAATCAGGAAAGTTCCCTTTCCCGTTTTCAGATGTTGAAGGACTCTCGGTATCAAGGATGGGGGAGGAAACACCCAGGCTAGCTGTACTTCCCATGATCTGCTGAACGCATCTACAAAGTACGCCTCTGGGTCGTTGACATCTATCGAAAAATATCTCGGTACTACCTTGGATTGGTTGGTGGCAAACAGGTCTATTTGCGGAGTTCCCCATTTTTGAAAGATTATCTTCGTTAAAGGATGCTGAAGGTGCCAGTCTGTCAAAGGCAATCTTCTGGATAATCTATCCGCTAGTCAATTGTATTGTCCTGGCAGGTAAAATGAGACTAGTCGAATTTGGTTTTGATGTGCTAGCAATAATATTTTCTTGACTAGATTGTGTAGGATTTGCGATTTCGTTCCGCCTTGTTTGCGTATGTATGCTACCACGGTTTTGTTGTCGGATTGCACCATGATCGTTTTTCCTTGCATCTGATTCATGCAGTTCGTCAGTGCTAGCCATATCACGTACATTTCCTTGCGATTTACATGCCATTGTGACTGGACCGGGGACCAAGTTCCCGCCTGCATGTGGTTGCCCATTTGAAAACACCATCCGTGTCCCGACGCGTCCGTTGCCAAGAATTCTGTTGGTTTTTCTTCGAAGATGGGACTCGTCTGATGCACATTTTTTATCCACCATTGACAATCCTCCAAGGCTAGTGTGGCCAATGGAAATGATTTCCTTGGTTTTTCCTGAGAAAGTTTGCGACACGGTCTTTGCAGATGTCGCATAAACAGGCGGCCCAATGGATTTACTATTGCTGCAAAGTTGAGTCTTCTCAGTAGTGATGTGGCTTGTGACCAATTCCAATGACCTCTCGATATTATCGGTTGAAGATCGTTCCAAATTCGATTTCTTTTGTCCCTCGGTAGAGACTTTAGGTTCGACTCTGTGTTCCAACTGATTCCCATGAATTCGATCTCTTTCGTTGGGGTCAGAATTGATTTTTCCCAATTTATGATCCAACCCATCTCCTGAAAGAAATTCAGCACCCATTTTAATTGTTGACGGAGTGTTGCTTCGTCTTGATGGACTAGAAGAAAGTCGTCGAGATAAACCAGGACTATTCTTCCTCTGTTTCTTAACACACTTGCCATCCAATTTGATATTCTGGAGAACGTCAGGGGTGCTGTTGCGAGACCGAAGGGGAGACAGAGATACCTCTGATGACTTTCCTTTACTGGAACGTGAAGATAAGCTTGGGTGAAATAGATTTTTATCATGAAATCTTCCTTTTGAAGGAAGCGTGGGACTTTTTGCAGATTTAACAAACGGAATTCCGAGTCAGGATCTCCTTTGACGTGGATGTTTTCTGTCCGAACTTCCACGTTTCGATTCTTTCCTTGAGTCCTTGTAGCTTGGTTTCGAAAAGAGTTGCTCGTTGAAGATGATGGGAATTTTGATTTCTGGCTTCGCGAATTCCCGCTTGGATTGGATGAATTGTTAGGTTTAAACTTGAATCCGGAAGGATCTTTTTCTTTGAAGTTTTTGCGAGGAAAGTTCTTTTGTGGGAATACTTTATTGAATCCTCCGCGTTGCTCTAAAAATTTTGATAAGGATTCTTCGTCGAATAAATGAGATTCTGAAGGGGGAATTTCGGCTAATCCAGCGGCGTGATGTTGTTCTTTGGGTATAAGAGCATTTCTTCGTGATTCGATGATTTCCGCTCTTCTTGCGCAAACGAAGTGAAGAAGATCGTCAGAGATTTCTTTCATTGATGATTCACCAGTAAAGGTTTCCTTAATATTGTTGAACGCATCTGGATGTTTTTGTGCCAATTTTCTCATCCCATCTGAGATTTTTTCTCTTTGCAGTAAGAAACCATGAATTACTGTGCCAGTAAATTCATCTGTCCTTGACAATAGCGTTTGAGTATAGGATTTCTGTGCCAATCCTTCTAATTGATAATTTACTTTTAGGGAATTGAAAACTGGTGAGGCATGAAGTTTTTTCTGCACTTCCTTGTACCAAATCTTATTCCAATTGGAAGTTCTCAACTTTTGACATTTCAGACCCTGTGCTTTTATCTCAGGTGTTGGTGGAGGTATATGGGGTTCGCTTTCCTTCACTTGAGGGGCTAACGACAGGGACTCCAAGTTTAACTGGTGTTCTTTGGGTTTTCCGGGTTTTGGGAGTTTTCGAGGTTCCTAGAGTTTTCCGAGTTCGGGGTTCTTCCACATTGAAGACGTCTGTGATCGATGTTACGAAAGTCTCGATTCTGCTTCACTAATCTCGCCCTATTGAAAATCCCCACATAAGAAACCTCATGGGATCCTATGTAAAACCCCATTCCCCATATGGGAAACCATATGGTTTCCCATATAAATCCCCATGGGAAATTGGGACAGGAATTGGCATAGGAAAATATCAAAACGAGGTTCCTCATTTCCCATGTCATTTCCTATGTAAAATCCCATGTCAAATATCATGTTAAATACCATGTTAAATACTTATTGAGATCCTTTATCATTTTTTTGAAAAATTTTCCTATGTCAAACCCCATGTCATTTCCCAAGTAAAAACCTTTATCATTTATTTGAAAAATTTTTCCACATGGGAAACCATATAGGAATCCACAGAGGAAATGGAATACGATAAAGGATTTCACATGGCAAATGACATGGGAAATGTGGATTCCCATATGCTTTCCCTTGTGGGGATTTTCGATAGGGCAAAAGAGGATTTGACATTGGAAAATTTGTCAAGAAAATGATGAAGGATTTCACGTGGGAAATGAAACGGAAAAATTTTTCAAACAAATGAAATAGGATTTGACATGGGAAATGACATAGGAAATTTCAATATAGTTGTTGATCGTCATTATAGTTTCATTGTTTCGCCACCAGATGGTGAAAATATTTTCTCTCACAGTTGAGATCAGTCTGGAATACTATAAAAGCTGAGAGTCTAAGGCAGAAGTAAAGTAAACTTTTTTTATTTTCAGATGAGTTACAGTATTATTATTTGATATTTAATCAAATAATTAATTTTTTTTGTAAACTGCCGCCTGCATAAAGCAGACAACTAAAAAATTCCCGAAAAAAATCCTATATCGTTTCCTACATGTAAATCCATGTGAAATCTTAGGTTGAGATTTCAGAATCTATATGAAATCTTATATGATTTCTTATGCTTAAATCTATTTGTTTTATCATTTGGAAGAATGCACATGAAATCGTATTCCTTTTCCCATGTGGATTCCCATATGGTGTCCCATGTGGATTTCCATATGGTTTCCCATGTGGATTCTCATATGCTTTCCCATGTGGGTATTTTCGATAAGGCGAAACAGGATTTGACATGGGAAAATTTTTCAAAAAAATGATGAAGGTTTTTACTTGGGAAATGACGTGGGAAAATTTTTCAAAAAAATGATAAAGGATCTCAATTAGCATTTAACATGGTATTTAACATGATATTTGACATGGGATTTGACATAGGAAATGACATGGGAAATGAGGAACCTCGTTTTGATATTTTCCTATGCCAATTCCTGTCCCAATTTCCCATGGGGATTTATATGGGAAACCATATGGTTTCCCATATGGGGAATGGGGTTTTACATAGGATCCCATTTGGTTTCTCATGTGGTTTCCCATGTGGTTTTCCATGTGGGGATTTTCAATAGGGTGGAATCAGTAGAGTCCGATTCTACTGACCTATCGCTCTCGATTCTTTCCGAATTATTATTATTTTGAATTTGATCGATTTTTTGGCACATTATTTTGAACATGTTTTCCACGCGATCTTCAAGCATCTCTACTCTTGATCGTTTCTTTGGTTGTGTCGAGTTCTCCATAGGTGAACCGTGACGTTTCCTGGGGCTTTCTTCGTCCTCATCCTCTCCAGATTCGGGATCACTAATATCTTTGCTGAGTTCACGAGCTGCTTGCTTACGGGGAATGAAAAGGTGTTTAAAAGGCTTGATTGATTCCAAAAATATTTGTGGCTGTGCTACGGAACCTTTAGTTTTATTGACGATTGGGGGTGGACTCATAATTAATGCTCTGCAAAACTCCCACTCAAGAATTTGCATTTTGAAATCTCGATATTGTTTCTCTGTCAGACTTACAATTGTAGGGTTAAATGCCCGCGCAATCTGTACTGTAGGAAAAGCAAATCTTATTACGATGGAATAAAACTTTATATTTTTGAAAGTCTTAATGCAGCGTGTTTGAATGTTCTTCCATGTATAATATTTAATTACATTGTTCCCTTTTCAACCAATAGTAGTTTTTGAAGCTCTTGATCAACAACCGATTGGTACAGTTAAGTGTGAAGTACATGAAATAGCATTTCCAACATCTGTATTGGTTAACAGTGTAAATTAAAAGATTAATTTATGAAACTGATAATAATATAATGAGCAAGCATTTGATAATATTTTTTGAAAACAATTAATTAAATCATTTTCCGGCAGTTGGAATGTCTAATATTAGGATTTCGATTTGTAGAGAATGATTGGAATTGTCTTTCCATAAATCGAGCTAAAGAACTTCAAAATGATGAACTAAACCTTTCACATTTATTAAAGACTTTTCCCAGTAAAAATTACAACAGAGTTCTGTCTACCGAAACTGAGATTCCATGACATATCCTACATTTTTTCCTTATGGTGATCCTAGATGGACTGTTAACCTTAAGCATACTCAAGGTACTTGTAATTGTATTCATTTACAATTTTATATGTATCGTCTTTCATAGAGAAGAAAAAAGCGTGGATTGCCACATGTGCGTTCAACTATATGTTTACGTACACAAATTTGCGATTCAGAAACTTTATATAAAATGATATGTGCTGAAATCACAGACGAAATAAAGAATCCAGAACTTTTAACATTGTAAAGCGATTTTAAGTTCATGGGCTTTGTGGTAAACAAAATAGGAATTCACCCTGCATGGATCCTGAGATGGGTCAATTAAATGTATTGCTGACAATTCGATGATCGTAGTATATAATCTTTATTTGAGTACAAAATTCAAAGGTCATATTGACTGTGCAATAATAGGTATTATATTATTATAACACCATAATGTTGAAATAGTAATATAGTAACGATTACAAAAATAATATTATTATTTTTGTCAGATTAAAATTCCAATAACTGTCCATCAAATAAAAATAAATTTTTAATTTTTTATAAAAAATTATAGATACCACGCGCGTTTCTTTTAGCTAGTAAAACAGAAATAAAAAAGAAAGAGCGCAAAAAAAATTTGACATGCAAAAAAAAGAAATTATCTATACAAACTGAAGATGAAAGGAAAATACGGAAGGATAAAAATTTGGCATGTGGAAAAAGAAAAATATCAATGGAAACTCAAGATGAAAAGAAAGTGTGTCAAGAAAATAATTTGTCATGTAAGAAGAAAAAATTTTCTACGGCAACGGAAGATGAAAAGAATGTGTGAAGAAAAGAATTTGACATGTAAAAACGATAATCGGAATAAAAAAAGTGCAGGAGTTGCAATAATGTCTTTTGAAGATTTCGATGAAAGTAAAGTTCCACAGAATTATTTAGGTTTAATAAATGTAGAATGTAAGTTTTGTAATGTGTTACATTTTTTGTGTGAAAGACCGTCACATAGATACATCACCGAGGAATGTCCCTGTGAAGAGGACATTATGATATCGCCTGAATGTCACAAAGATATTTCCGGTTGATATCAGCTTGACATTCAAGCAATATTTCGTGCTACTTGGGTGGTAGATCCAATAAAAAGAAATTTTTTTTTACATTTCTGATATTAAATTTTTTTTCAAAAAAATGAATAAAAAATATGGTTAATGCACACTAGCAACGTAGTCGGCCGCTGGCGGACGACAAAGTTCCTAGTTGAACAATATTTGAGAATTCATTAAAGATTTTTAGGGATTGTGTTACGAACCGAAAAAATATTAATTATGAAAATTATTATTTCTTATGTCCTGGAGGCACCAAGCTGCCGAAATTAAAAAATTCCGTTTATTTTTATGGGATCGTGTATCCTATTTTAAAAGAAACTGCCAAGTTACGTTATTCGAAAATGAATTTAAGGGATAAAACACAATAAAACAATTAAGACCCTTTTATACATTTATTTTATAAAAGAAATCTCGACTTTAAAATGTTGAAATAATACAGTAAGATAAGAAGATGGAACGATACATGTTTAAAAACGTACTCTACTGCTTATTATACAGTCGCAAGCTAACGAGGGCGAGGCGAAGTGGCTGCTATCCGACGGGCGGAAAAATATACACACTTATCAAAGCGCGAAAATGTCAATTGGTAGCGCACAAGAATGCACTTACGGGTCCACCGAATTTAAACAGCGCAGGCACTACACGTGCGGACTGGCCGGTCAAAAAGACAAAAATTCAATAATTTGATTTTATTCAAATTATTGGATTTTTATTAAAGACGACTTCCGTTGGACTTCGTCGGCGTGAAGTATTTACTTTAACTTTTCGTCCGTCCAATTTTAATCACTATCTATGTAGTGGATTGTAAAAATTGAAAATCCGACTCACGGACGGGCTTAGTCCCGGCGTCTCAAAATCGTTTTTATGCCTCTGAAAAATTTCAGAGCTGACTCGCGAATGAGAGTTGTACTGCGATTAATTGACTTCCGCGATGTTCTTTTATATAAACGTTTAGAGACTTCAGGTGGGAAAATTTTGTGGACTAAGGGTTTTTAACACGTGATAAAGGCGTGAGCTCTGGGCCTGTTACTATGCCAATAATGCTGAGTTTCTATTTTCTTTTAATGGTATAGCCAAATATAATAATATGCACTTGATGAAATCAAGCATAAATTATCATTGAAAGACTTGTTGTCTTTTGGATTTATTTTATGAATCTTCCTTGTTGGAAAATGTTTTGATTTTGGGTATTTTTACCCCTTTTTCATTTGCGACAATTACAACTTTGATGTTGTGTTGTCATGGGCTTGTAAGATTGTTAGGCGCAGAATACGTAATAAAAAGGGGTGAAGTAAGAAAGGATCGGAAGCTGAAGAATTGTCGTTATTTGTAATCAATAGCTTCCATATTTTTATCTTGAGAACATTATTTGAACGCCAAACGCACCCAAGGCAATGCCGCAATGTTCATTAACACAATCGCAACATTCCCATTTACTAACTTTTACAATTTTGGTTTAGGTACATTGCCGCAACGTCCAACGCACTCAGGGAGCTGTTGCAATGTTCGTTAACGCACTCGCAACATTCGTAACATTGCCGTTCGCTATTTTCTTCAATTTTAAACTGGGATCATTGCTGCAACATACCGAACGCAATTGCAATGTTCACCAACACGCTTGTAATATTTATAGTACTAAAATAATATATTTTCAATTAACCATATAGAGATAATTTTTATTTTCAAATGTTATATTTAATTATGAATACCCGTAGAAATAAAATTAGAATATATGCACATATTTTTATTGGTGATATTTGTGACATTTTGTTTTAGATATTTGTAATAATAATAATATGTGCATATATAACATTTGAAGAATAAACGCACGAATCCGTTCCCATCGCATTATGCTGACAATTGAGTTTTATTATCAAAGTATTGTATTGAAATTCACAAGAAGTAAATTTCACCACAATAAAACAAAACTCAAAATTTAAACTTTTTAGGTACCACCGTGACAGATTGCTAGTCATTTTCGTAATTCCTATTTTGAAATTAAGGGAAATAGTGCTTTCATTTTATTTGAAGTAATTGAGAGATTCTTGCAAGAAAAATAGATTAATTGTATAATTCGGTAGTATTTAAGCCATTGACTATACCTCGCGCTTAATCACAAGGACTCGTACGTATTCGGCTTCTGATTCGAACGGAATCGCAAGGACTTGTTGATATTCACAAATTCCTTATTTGCGCTGCTTCGTGTCGCAGACTAAATAAAGTATATATACAAGGAAGTGAAGATTACGATAAAAAAGTCAGTCAATAATAATAATTAGTGTAAATAGTTTTTTATTATTTATACAATTTTCTATCAAAACATATTTTGATATAAAGCAAATAGAAAATATTCTATATTTATTATGCATGATAGATAGATGATGCATGATAGATTCGTTCGGATTCGCATAGTATTCGACAAATTCGAACGTCATTTTCAATAATCGTCGGTAATCTCCACTTAAAATACAATATATTCAGAATCAAGAAATTTACATTTTCTTATGTTAATAATGAAAATTTGGAAGATACCAGGTATATTCTCTACATTACAAATCGGGTATTCGAGAGTGAACAGCCCCTCGTCAATTTCGTCACAATGACCATATTGCTCCATATTTCACCTAAAATTTCTCTAGCTTTGCGACAGTTCTCCTTTCCGAGATCTTTATTAATATTATGACCACAATTATCAAGGTGATTTCCACATAAATCATGCGGCAAAATCAGCTTTGCTTCCTGTCTGCTAAGAGGTGCCATCGTTCGTTCCACTCTATTAAGTGCACTTCTACTTGGCGCATTAGTAAAAATGATTATGACATCGAGATCATAATTATAGAAGTGCATTATCGTATTTGATATTACTTTGGCTAATCGAGGATTTTCATCTGACTCACCATCAAATGAAATCATAATAATAGATTTAACATCACCTAACTCATTACGAAAGATTTTTTTAAAAGAAGGAACTCCTGTGAATGAGTTTTTTGAACCCTTCTGCATGCAAAGATGCAGTTGATGAAAAATGTTTCCCGCTTCTAATAGTGATATAGGTCGTTCCTGAATAAGTAATCGCTTCTGGTTTTCCCATTGTATTGATTTTTATCAAACATCCGGCACTAGAATTTAATTTATGTAGGTTAACTAGGAACCAATCAGGGTCAGACAAAAAACTTTGTTCTCGACGTGTATTAACAACGGAGATTGTTTAATCACTACAGTAATTGCTGATAGGTACTCGCGCTTTGTCGTCTTGTGAAATATAGTTCACTTGCACTGAAAGAAATTTGGCTGAGCAGCAGTACCAGCGAGTACAGGTGCTCTATCAAACCGAAGAACGCTAACGACCTTTTTTTCGATCGGCTGACATCCCGTTTCGGGAGCTCAGACTACCCGTATCGGTAGAGCTAAAGTTCCTTCATAGCCTTACCTTGTCTATAAGGTACTGCGCTTACCGTTACTGGTTGCGCACTGTTCCCCGAACAGAATGTCTGTCATACATTTAGTAAAGGAACGCAGCGCTCTCAACGCTGAGACGTCTATGCCCACCCAAATTTTTTGCAGTGTGGTAGGGTCCTAAAATTGTAGCTATAGTTTCAAGGTTCCTAATAATAGTTGCAACGCAGAAATACTAGTCTGGGTGTGTCTTGTAATGATCCACAAATGTATTATACCTTCTGGGTAGTAAGCAGAATGTATAATGCGCTTCTGGAAATTTGGTAGCCAAGATATTGTAACAGATCACGAAGATCGTCAAGGGTTCTACAGCTACAAATAATTTCCAAGAAGCAGGTAGGTGACGGTCCTAGGATCCAACAAGCGAGAGATAAAGCTCGCAGTTGTAGTCAGCGACCAAGAAGAAGTAAATAGATTATGGCCACATAGGAAAGGTTTGTAACAGCGTGTTCTACATGGGAACGAAATCGCAAAGTCGTTGCGAGCATCGTAACCCCTCCATCCCATCTACTCTGTCCTTTCCCCTCCGTGACGTCAGAAGGGGAAAGCATTAGGTAGATGACACTGTGGGATCGCAACGAATCTGCGATTTCGCTCCCATGTAGAACCCCTGTAAGGCTGCGGACAGATCGCAAGGGTCGCCGATGTATATTAATTAGCCGGCGTCTTTCCTCAATCCTTGCTGGCCTTCTTCATCCTTCCCTCTCTCTCGCTCACTTGTCTCGTCTGTTCTTTCTTCTTCTACTTGGTGACAGTGACCCCTATTCTGAACCTACATTCAATATATTTCGACCGAGTGACATACATTCCGTTACTAGTGGGTCACTCGTTCGCACGGTCCATACATTACCACAACCTAGTACTGATACTGGTTTTGGGAAACCCAATAGATGGCGTGACACTCACTTCGTCGCAATCCCCTCCTCATGACCAGAACTACTCCCTGTAGTGCCGTCATTAGTCAAAAAAAATTATTTCTTACCCTTTTATATCCAGCTGGAAACAGTTTCCTTATCTATTGTTGATGATGGTAGTTCTACTAGGGCTCTGGTTATCTCTAAGATTTTGGATCTCAAATGTTTTTCCCTTTCATCAGCTACCTTCTTCCTTTCCTATAGTTGGTCCACTGTCTTTATTAACGTTTTCCCTCTGGCCTTATCCTCTCGTTCCGAAATTCCCTCCATAATTGGTTCCTCTGTTTCTTTCTCTGGATTTTCATGGCTCACTGGTTAATACCAGTCGATCACCTTTTTTCCTCTTTTCATAGGCCTTGTAACATCGATACTCTTAATGGTGCCCTCTTTGCTCCCGTATCTTGTGTTCTACTTTGTTCCCCTTTCTCTGAACGATGTGGTCTAATGTCCTGCCTATCGACTGTCCGATTGTCCCTTCACCTCACCGGCTAAGTGTTTTAGGAGCGGTAAAGCTAATCAAAAGTTCCCAGACTGCAAGATGAGCCCAAACTGATTCTTATGCAACGAAAAGTACAGTGATATAAAGATAAAGAATAACAACCGTATCGACGGTACAAGAGTTTGCAATGCCTTCCGATCTTCCCTTGAGGAAGCGAAGAAGGGTCGGGAAAGCGAGATCCCAGGGAATTTCACGTACAAAGTTTAAAGCTTGACGGTAGTTCCATAGTGACGATTAGTCCGGCCAAAGGGTGTGCTTTTTAGTGTCTCAACCATAACAAGAACAGTCATCACCACTTGGTATTCATCTACCTTGAATACTATGGGTTATGCAGATTTTCCACTTCCCTCGTAAAACAAAAAAACTGTACGCATTATTATTATTGAAGTTCAAAATTTCCAAAATATTTATACAACAAACGCTAAAATATTTGTTATATTTTACAGAGTTCCTTGATTTTATCAATAATATTTCAAATACTTAGCATTGAAATCTTCTAAATCTTTTAATGCAATATTTTAGAAATATTTAGGAAATGCTATGTGAATTCACAGTTTTTATTCGTATTAAACACTTTTACACTGTCAAATACACTGATAAACATCGTTCACTTTAAACATTAATAATTTAATAATTACAACTTAATTAAACCCACATATGGGCGATTCCACGTCAAATTTACAATCAAATTTTTAATTCGGCCAAAAACATTTTTTCTTCATTCCGTATTGAAAAAAGAGGATACGTATTTTTTTTTATGGCCAAATTTTCTCACTATGAATTTTTGAAATTTATATTTTCAAAAGTAGACTTATTTTCAATCACATGTATCTTTAAAACTATTAACTTTAGAAAAATTTTGTAAAGACATAAAAAATTTGTTTTTTCTTCGACTTTTTAAAAATGTTAACAAAAAAAATCTAATTTTTTTTATAAAAAATATTAATTTTTTTTAAACAAATTTTTTTTTTTTTCGTATACCTACCTGGAAGTGTTAAGAAGACTTTAGAAAAGGTTTAAGAGTGGGCCTGATAAGTTTAATAAGTTTAAATAAATATTTAAACTCGGATTGCAAGCTTAATGCGCGCGCGGTGCTTTGTGAGTCTATCTAGTTTGAAAAGAAATTTTCTTTAATAGGCATTTTATATTTTTTTAACTTGTTACATCTGTTTATTACAAAACGGATTTGTTAAAACTTTAAATATAAACATATTTAAACATTTCAATTGTTTATACGATTAATTAAATAGTTAGATTAATGAATTTTTGTTTTATTCAATTTTTACATATCACAATATTCGAAAAGAATTGTTTTTCAAATATTGTCACAAAAACACATATAATAATAAGCACAAAAGGTGAAAAAAAGTTATAATTATTTTTAAAATATAATAGGTATTTTAAAAAAACATTTTGAATCTACAGTATAGAACGGTTAATCGGATAAATGATAAAATAAACGAATTTTCGATTTATAAAGTAATTATTTAAGTATTTATTTTTAATTATTTGATACGATAAATTGACGTAAATTCGTTTTTTACATTCCTCAGAAATATTGTCGTTTTACGTATTTGAGGATTTTGAAAAAATGTTTACGTGAATCATTTTAATTATTTTTAAACAGAAAATTTATTTATATTGACTTTAAGAGTTTTAATTTTGTATAAGTCTGTTTTATATAAATAAATACTTAAATAATTACTTTATAAATCGAAAATTCGTTTATTTTATCATTTATCCGATTAACCGTTCTATACTGTAGATTCAAAATGTTTTTTTAAAATACCTATTATATTTTAAAAATAATTATAACTTTTTTTTACCTTTTGTGCTTATTATTATATGTGCTTTTGTGACAATATTTGAAAAACAATTCTTCTCGAATATTGTGATATGTAAAAATTGAATAAAACAAAAATTCATTAATCTAACTATTTAATTAATCGTATAAACAATTGAAATGTTTAAATATGTTTATATTTAAAGTTTTAACAAATCCGTTTTGTAATAAACAGATGTAACAAGTTAAAAAATTTAAAATGCCTCTTAAAGAAAATTTCTTTTCAAACTAGATAGACTCACAAAGCACCGCGCGCGCATTAAGCTTGCAATCCGAGTTTAAATATTTATTTAAACTTATTAAACTTATCAGGCCCACTCTTAAACCTTTTCTAAAGTCTTCTTAACACTTCCAGGTAGGTATACGAAAAAAAAAATTGTTTACAAAAAATTAATATTTTTTATAAAAAAAATTAGATTTTTTTTTGTTAACATTTTTTTTAAAAATGTCTAAGAAAAAACAAAATTTTTATGTCTTTACAAAATTTTTCTAAATACAATAGTTTTTGAGCTATTCTTAATTGAAAATAGGTCTGCTTTTGACTGAACAAAATTTTGAAAATTCGTAACTCAAAAATTTGACCATAAAAAAAGAAAAAATAGGTGTCTCTTTTTTTTCATAAAGAATAAGGAAAAAATATATTTACTAGAATTTTAAACCTCGACTATAAATCTCACGTGGAATCGCCCATATGCAAAAATCAATAAATGATTAATAGATTTATTCACTTCAATAGCTTTTTTGACAATTTTCTTTTATTTTCCTCATTTTTTCAACAATATACGAAAGTGCCACGAGTGTGCAACAAGTTCGTCAAACACTCGTAGATTGTGATACGCTAAGGCTGCCATGAAAATTTCAGTGGTGGCGCTAGCATGGATTTCCACGATTTTTTTCTACCAAGAAATTTCTAAATTTTAGATTATTGGATAACAACTTTCAATTTTGATAGTCTATTTGAAATTTCATGTATACTATAAGTACACTATTTCAAGTATATAAAGACAAAAAATTTTATTTTTTTGTAGCACTAGTAATTACGAACACAAAGATGATTGAAGTAATTTATTATATCTATGCATATGAGGGATTCTTCTTCAATCGTCCCAGTCCAAAAAGTGAAAGTTCTTGTATTGGCTTGATAATTTGGTAAATTTTTTCCTATATGACAGTAATAAATTCCTGAAATATTAACTCATTAGAAAAAATTTGTAGAAAGTAGAGGGAGTTGAAGTTTTTACGTTTCCAGTAACATTGTAATTTTCAAATCCGTATAACTATGACAAAAGTCAATGGATATTAATTTACATACAGTGAATTTTAAAGCATTTTTCACGTACTTTTCAATAATTTACACGAAATTTAAGAAAAAAAAATTTTCACTCCTTTTTTCAAAATCAACCTTTATTTTTCGATTTTCACCCCTGAGCGACTCCACGTCAAGTGATTTCACCGATTTAGGGTATTTTGATAAAATTTTATAATATTGATAATTTGGGTTCCTTTAAGGGTCAAAAAAAGAAATCCTATTTTGAAAAAATTCAAAATATTTTTCAAAATATTGCACATTTAAATTTTTTGTAATTCTTTTTGATTTATTATAACTTTCGTAATTTTTAACTAATCAGGATGAATTTTTTTTAAATACTCGTATTTAGATGCTCTTTCATGAATAAAATTTTGAAAAAAATAATAAATTTTAATTTTTATTAAAAAAAACCATTTTAATTGTTTAAAGAATTCGAAAAATATATCTTCGATTTTTTCAAAAAATTCATGAACATTCTCTACAATGTCCTGAAAAATTTAAGACCTTGGAAAAGATGGTATGTCTTCTAGTTTTCGAGAAAAAAATTATTTAGTTTTTGTAGCGCTTGAAGTCATTGTAAACTATATACTTATATGAGGCATTTTTTTTATGAGAATACGGGGTCATGTCCCGTTTTTTTCTCAAAATTCGGTAAATTGTAGTGATAGTGGTGCTACATAAGTGTACAAATTTTGAATTTGAAATTTTTAATATTTTTCGAGATATTTACAATAACAAATTAGTGTTTTTTACTCAAAAGACCTTAAACTTCTAGAAACAAATTATTTTTTTAAAAAAATTTAATTTTTGAACAATTTGTTAAAAGAATAAAATTTGTTTATAACTTTTTAACATGTTCTCACTCATTTTAAAGCGCGAAAAAAACCATAAATATTGTTTAAGTCATAAATATATTTTATTTGTTCGCAAAATATTTCATTTTTTATTAACTTATGTTAGTTAATTAATTAATATCTCGAAAACAAAAAATAATGCTATCTCAAGAATTAAACCATCGATTTATTATGACTTAAATAATATTTATGGTTTTTTGCGCGCTTCAAAATGAGTGAGAACATATTAAAAAGTTATAAACAAATTAACAAATAAACAAAAATGGTTTTTTAAGCTGGTAATCATCAAAATTACACTGTACGTAAATATAACTATTTTAAGAAATACTTGGATTCGTTTAGAATTTGTCACTCGGGGGTTTTCGAGGTCGCGGATTATGGATATGATTTCTGATTTTCAAGATTCAAACTGGCGGAACGAATATGGCGCACGAGTTTTTTAAAAATCGATTCAACCGGCATATTGGATTCGCCATTTTGAAAATCTGACATCATATTCGTAATCCGTGACCCCAAAAACCCCCGATACCGCTATATCGTCGTAAAGTACATGGTTCAAGCTCTGATTTGACTCCTACGACAAGTCTCTAGCACGTCAGATTTACCCGGTAGAAATGTTCAAAAACTGCCGAAAACGTCTTTTTTGGGACATTTACCCACATTTTTCAAAATCCTGACATAATGGGAGGTTTTTGTTACCAGATTCGTATTCAGCACATCAAAAACTACGGGAAATGACTTATCGATTTCTGACAACAGAAATTTTATTTTTTTGCAGGCTTGTGTAGTCAATAGAGACGTCTGCAGTAACCCTAAAAAATAATTTACAGAGTTTACCACTTAAAAGTTGCAGTACGATTTTAAACTCCTTTCTCGGGAGTTTTTTAGACTGAGTTCCCGCGCCTCTCACGTTATTAATTATAATATTTTACAAATATACGTCGAAAGTAATAATGAATAAAAATGGAACAGTTTTATTATCTGAAGCTAAACACTTAACGTTTAAAACTCGTTTTTTAGGGGTTTTTTTGTGTGAGTTCCCTCGCCTCTCACTTAGTTAATTCTACTATGCTAGAAATATACAGCATGGTATAGTAGCATAGTAGAATTAACTAAGTGAGAGGCGAGGGAATTATCTTGACCTGATGGAAGGTTTTTGTTGCCAGATACGGAGTTAGGGCATCAAAAACTACGGGAAATGACTTCTCGATCTCTGACAACAGAAATTTTATTTTTTTGCAGGCTTGTGCTGTTATAAATAAATAATTAATAAATTTATTTTAATATGTAATAGAAATTAAACGACATTGTTAATATTTCATAATGAATCCGGAAAAATATTAGCTTTTTTTCTAAGAAAATACATTGCATAAAGAATCTTCACACTGTGTGCTTCACGCTAGGTAGCTCGTCGCGCCATGTTGCGTAACGGTAGTTTTCGTTAAATTACTCAAAAACTACATTGTTTAAAAATCTGCAAAAAATATATGTTAAAGGGGACATTATAAGGTTAGTTTAAAAAAAATAAAAGTGGTCACATCTAAAAATCACCCAAAAAAAAAATTTTGAAAATTTAAAAATTGATTTTTTTTGGAAAAAAAAATTGATATTTTTTTAGAATCGCTTTAACTTTATTTATAGCATATCTAAAATTTATTAAAATCGCTTCAGTACTTTTCGAGAAAAAATGGTTTTTTAATTTTTCTTTCCCCCTTTATAACTCCTCCACAAATGCGTATTAATGGTTCATACTTGCAGAATTTTTTGTTCATGGGGGTACCAATAAATGGTGCCAACTTGAATTAATTAGCTGCAGGGGCACTTTTTGCATGCTTAACCCCCTATACCCTTTATCGTCTTTAACTTCTTGGAATTTGTACAATAGACATTCGAGTATATGAAAGCTAAACAAGATCAGCTCTTGCTCGTAGCACATTAACCACAAACTTTCCAAATGTAGTCAGTTTATTTATCTCTTTTGAGGTTAACAGATGCCACCAAAACTCACTGTCGGAAAGTTGTAAGTCAGTTACGATAAACATTTCTTTTCTGATACTTAAATAGAAAGAGCAAATAGCAAAATATGATACATTGTTTCTTTTTTTTCATATTACAAACTGGTCAAATTTAGGTGGGGTCAACTAGGAATCTTTTTTTTGATATCTGATTCTATGCTTTCTATTTACGGTTAGTCTAATTTGAGCAATTATTTTGGCTATAGGCATAGGTAATCCGCAATTAAGATAAAAAGGGATTTCTTTGTTTTCTTCTCCGACTGACAAGAATGGAAGGATCTGAAGACTTTCAGAATTTCTCAATCTCTCCTCATCCGAATCTTTCAGAAGTTTCTCACAAACCTCCAAAATCCTATGCTTTTCCGCTAATAAGCTTTCAACATTCAATAACGCTGTATTTTCTTTATACCCTAGGTTTCTAATTAGAGACTCGAATTGCAACGCCCAGTTATATTTTTGGTTAATATTTTTGCGTTGTCTTGCCAATTCAAAAATTCTATCGCAGCAAATTTTGGGGTACTTGTTCGGTGACATATTATTTATTTTTTTAACCATTTAAAAGTAGACTTTAAAATTCACTAAAGACAGGTGACCCTTCTCGCTTCTATTCTTACGGCGTAGTTGGGAGTACTTTTTGGTACCGTTAATACATTTTTGAAAGAAGTTGTTTGAATTCTTTCAATATGATCAATATACCGGAGGCCATAGACCTCAGCTTCATAGACTACCACCGTTTTTACCATTGCGTCAAATAATTTACTTTTTGTCCCCCATGTATCTGATTTAGATCTTTCAAGAATTTTTAATACAGAACTTGAAGCAAGTTTTGCCGCAGTAAATGCTTTATTAGCTGCAGAATCAAAATTGCCCGAATTGGAAAATTGCGTCCCTAGGTAAACGTACTTCTTGTACTTTCTTCTACCTCATATTTCGCGTATGTGAACTTGTGCTTTTTTCTGCGTCCCCTTTTTTGAAAAATGAGTATCTTAGATTTTTTAAGATTAACTTTTAAATCCTTTTCATTACAAAATTCATACAAGATATTTAGTTTCCTATTCAATAACTGCGTAAAAATTTTTGCAATTGTATTCATTAGAGATATACATCTATAATTTTCTGGGACTGAGCTGTCCCCCTTCTTGTGGATCATGGAGGCATATGACTGTCCCCACGCTTTGGGTACCGATTCCAAATTTAACACTTCATTAGTTTCATTAGTTTGTAATTTAACACTTTAATTGTTGCAAATATAAAAGCCAATTTGACGGCAAATTTTTTATAATTTCGTAGGATATCCCGTCTGGGCCCGGAGATTTATTATTCTTACATTCTTGGATGACCACAATCAACTCCTCTTAGGATATTTCACTATCCAATAAGGGATGTCTCGCGTCATATAAAACCTCACTAAATGCAATCCTTGGAGGATATTCATTCCATCTGTGTCAGGTATTCATTCCACGTTTCTATCTCGACGCGGTCGGATCCTCGGGGCGGAACTTGAAACTATTAACGGCCTTCCAAAAGATAGAAGGATACTTTGACTGGGCAATTTCGGTTTTGATTTTAATTTCAAACCTTCTTTTATTTTTCTTAACCAAATCTTTAAACAGTTTTTTTCCTTTATATAAGAATCATTATCTTCTTTGATAAAATTAGACTTGACGCATTTTTTAAACAATGTTTTAACCTTTTTCTTTTGATTATAACATTCCCCATTAAATCATGGTTTATTACTATTTTTAATTCCTACCACGCTTCTCCGCATCCCCAGTGATTCGGACACTCAAGTCACAGCTGAGACCAGCGAATTATATATCACCCTCAGGTGATTCCCCCTCCATTAAATATTCGGGTGCCAGGTCATTCTTTCCGAAAAATTTTTCACCTAATCTCCCTTCCCATTTACATCCCCAGGCGCTCGACCTCCCATCCCTACTTAAACCCGTATCTTGAAGAATATCTATTGACAATAAAACAGGTAGGTGGTCTGATTGGGTAACAAGAGGGGATACACGCAGGTCTGTGACACAACGAAGATAATCAAAATTACAGAATACTAAATCTACAATACTATTTCCCTTTGGTCCGCAGAAAGTAAAACAGGCAGGGGTATCCTCCCTTGTTTTCCCGTTTAATAACATAAAAGCATGTTCCTCGAAAAAGTCAGTTATTAGTCGACCTCTAGCATTAATTTTCGTGTCCATCGTTTTCCTTTCTCCTGTTAATTAAACATGGTTGATATTGATGATTTTAATTTAGTTAGAGGGACAGATATGGTAAAAGGGGAGGAGGTGTTGCAATATATGTTAAGAGTCACCTTCATTTGAGAATTTTATTTTCATCCTCTGAACTTTTTGATAATAAACCAGAATTTATTATAATTGAGATTTCTAGTCATCATATTAAGCCTTTACTTTTTGCTGTTGTTTACCGTAGACCTGGTGGAGAAAGTCTGGATGATTTTGAGTATCATTTTAAAAAAATTTTTAATCTGTATGATAATGTTGTAATATGTGGTGATTTTAACTATAATCTTAATGGGATATCAATTGAGTCAAATTATATCAGAGATTTTTTTGAGTCATTTAATTTATTTATTGTGCCTTATGATTCAACTCATCATACGACTAATTCTGAATCTTGGATTGATTTGTGTGTGGTAGATGATAAAGATAAATTGATTGCTGTATCTCAATCCCATGTACCTTTTGTAGCGGACATGAGCTTATTTCAATATCTTATAAATGGACATTTAAGCAAACAACATGTTTTGCTAAAACTTTTCGAAACATTTGTGGGATTGATGATACTTCTTTCTTGTCAACTCTTAATTCTGTAAACTGGTCCAATCTTTATCTTTCTCATTCTATTGATTTTAAGCAGTCTTTCATTTGTAATGCTATCATTAAGGCACTTGATGAACATGCTCCACTACGTACCTGTGTAATGCTACGGAATGTATGTCCTTGGATGAATGATGACATTCGAGATATGATACGACAAAGAGATTCTGTTTTTAGAGCTTGGAAGAGAGTTGGTACTGATTCATTGCGAAATAAGTTTAAAACACTTAGAAATATTGTTAAATTTTCAATTAGAAAAGCGCGTGATGAGTACAATGCCGGTAGGCTGAGATTAATTACTGATTCGGGTAGACTTTGGAGTGAGCTTAGACGCATTGGCCTTGCAAAGAGAAAAATGGATGATTCTCCACTTAATTTTGATGTTAATTTAATTAATGATTACTTTATATCTGTTTGTGGAAATTCCTCTTTTAATATTAAGCCTTTGTTTCTTTCAAACCTTTTTTGTGTTGATGAGTTTGATGACACTCTTTTTTTCTTCAAGGATATATGTCCATCTATGTTAATGGAAGCTCTAAGAAATATTAAAACAGAGGCACAGGGATTTGATGGTTTATCCATAAGTGCTGTCATGAAAGCCATGCCGGTGTTGTTTCCTTACGTGCTTGATCTTTTTAATTTATCTTTGCAAACATCTACCATTCCTGATGAATGGAAGAGAGTTCTTATCAAGCCGGTTGCTAAAGTAAGTGTGCCGCAACAGCCTGCGGATTACCGTCCGATAGCTTTACTTAGTTGCTTGTCAAAGGTCCTTGAAAAAATTGTTTATTTTCAGTTTATTGAGTTTATAGAATTTAATAATATCCTGAGTCCTTATCAGTCTGACTATAGAAAGGGCTTCAGTACTTAAACTCTTTTAATAAAAGTAAATGATGATATATGTAAAGCAATTGATGAGCGGAAAGTAACTATAATTGTTTTCTTTTATTTTAGTAAAGCTTTTGATATGGTTCCTCATACCATTTTGCTAACGAAACTTAAATCTATTGGTTTATCGTGCTCTGTTTTAAAATGGTTTGCTTCATATCTCTCAGATAGGATGCAGGCTGTTGTTGGAGCTAACGGAGAAATTTCTGAGTGGACTGATATTGGAACTGGAGTTCCTCAGGGATCAGTGCTAGGACCACTTTTATTTTTATTATTCACAAGTGAATTAAGTAATGTCCTCAAATATTGTAAGCATATGTACTTTGTGGATGATTTGCAGATTTATATGCATTCTAGCCTGAAAGACTTAAAACATAATTTATCATTACTGAAGGAAGACGTTCAGTCTGTATTAAATTGGGCTGAGATCAATATTCTTAAAATAAATCTTAATAAGACCTATTCTATGATATTTGGATCTACTTGGTACATAAATAATGTCAATGAATATAATTACCCCTTGATTGAGATTGATAACATTACTATTCCTTTTGTTGATTCTGTTAGAAACTTAGGTGTTATCTATAGACCAACTCTTTCTTGGGACAAGCAAGTTGGTAAAATTTGTAAAAACACTTATGCTAGTTTATCGCAATTTAAAACAAATAGAAATGCCCTCACTACAGAAATAAAAATAAAGATTGTAACGTCCTTAATCTTTCCTCATTTCGATTACTGCTGTGCTGTGCTGTGTATGGATGCACATGTAACGCCATATCGTCGAAAACTTGGATGGCTGAGTGTTCGTAAAAGACGGCACTGGTTTATTGGATGTTTAACACATGTCATTTTAAATACTAAAAAACCTTTATATCTTTATGAAAAATTTACTTTCAGGGATGAGATTACTACTCGAGCGTTGAGGTGTCCTAATATTCTCAGGGCTCCTCCTTGTAAAACTGAACAATATAAAAACTCTTTCATAATTACTGCGACATCTCTGTGGAACTCTCTTCCCAGTTCTATAATTTCAATTAAATGTACGTCGACTTTTAAAATTAAATTGCATAATTATTTGTTTGCGCTTAAAGATTAGGAATTTTTTCAAATTTATATACATATTTTATAATTTGTAATTGCGATAAATTTATTCAAAGTATGTTGCGAATAATATTATCTTTTATTTATGATTGTTATTATTTTTGTTTTTCTTATTTTTTGTATATTTGATTGTTTTTCTCATGGTTTTCCTGGGACAAAATAAAGAAATTCTAATTCTAAATTTGCCGAACAATACTCCATAACCGTTTCATCCACCTGATTCAAGTTCCCCACTCTACCGTTGAAATCACCCCCCACAATTACAGGACATTCTAGATTTAATCTACCAATTTGTGCAAAAGCCAACTTAAGAGTTGCATACCATTCGTCATCTTCTAGACAAGGACTGAAATATACATACATGACCCATAATAAATCTTTGAGTACCTATTGTTAACAACATAAACATACATCATTCGTTCTGGAAAATCGTGCTTAAAAATGTATAATCTTCTTTGATAAAAACACAAAACCCTCCCCTAGGTCTGCCAGTATAGCAAATTCTCAAGTTGCATTGTTACTTTTAATATTATAATTATTTACCCAATCTGGTAAAAACGTTGAGTCAGCCATGTTTCCGTCACACATAATACGTCGATTTCTGCGATGTTCTCCATGATGTCTGGGAGATTACGAAAGCCGTTAATATTCCAAAAGCACTCTTACTGATCTCCTATTTCTTTCACAAACAGTATTTCGAACAAAAAAACATAGATGAAAGTTCCTTGTGGAAGAAGAGAACTTGTGTGAAGAGAAATTGTTGTGGTCCCCGAGATCAGTGGATGTACCTAGAGTTGTAGTAGATGTACAAATTCCGGTAGGAACTCATTCTTTTTCTGCATGAATCATCTCCAAAGGTTGCTCTTTTTCCTCCGTTGATTTGGGTAGATTTTTCTTAATAAATAGTTCCATAGAGCCTTTATCATGTTTTCTTACTTTTGGTGCTTTATTGTTATTGGAGGTAGGAGGACGTCCTCATTCACGTTTATTAGCCGGCTGTGAGTCAGATTGATTAGTGGGGGTAGATAGTGGTAGTACTATCTTTTAAGATTTCATTTAGTTGGGCATCCTGCAGATCTTATGAGGAATATTCTACATCGTTGATCCAAATGGATCCATTTCTCACACGGACACTGGCTCCTGATTCTCGAAGTTTTTTAAAAGCTTGACGGTGTTTGCTGTTGATGAGTTGGGTTTCCTTATCCAAATCATTATTGATGTGTATATCCGTACCCTTCAGCTTACCTCTACTACCAAGGATAGCCTGTTTTGTTATTCCCGATGATAAACAAAGTAAAACATTTCTATTGTAATCCTTTTTTGGTTCTCCAAGTCTTTTTAAATAATCAACGACATTTAATTCCAGCGCATATCCCATTTTTTCTAACAGGATGCTTTGTATACTGTCAAATAATATCAGTTGAGTTTCTCCCGTGTGTTCAGGAAGATCACAAATTATTAAATTATTCTTGCGTTTAATATTTTCTATAAACTTATCCTGCTTGGCCACAAATTCTTTGAGTTGAGCACATTCTTTTTTAACGAAATCTATATCCTTCGTGTTCTGTTTGATTGATGTTGTTAGCCCCTCCAACTCTTTTTTTATTATCGATTCAGTGTCCTCTTTTATATTTGATTGTAACCCATCAAGGAAATTTTTGAGGATTTCCTCAGTGATAGTTCCCGACATGTTTGTATATATTTCCAGTCAATGTGCCACTACCACAAAGTACTTAATTGTTTACTATTTTTACTATTGTTTACTATTTTTAAATATCCTAAAACATTTGGATTCTAGAGCACAAAATCAAAACTATGTCCATCTTGGGGCCCTCTTCCCTAATTATTACTATTCTATAGAATTTTTACTAGAATCTCAGCACCATTTTCTTCGTGCAGAAAATCGATTTTCTTGAAAAAAGATGTGGTAGTAACCCCTTAAATTAAAAAATATCCAAGCTTTTGCACTCCACTGCACTTCCTCATAATATTTTCGACCTTCTCACAAAGTATCACCTCAATACATTCTATATTTTACGAGAGTAGTTGCCGACAAAATTTGGATTATTTATGAGAAATGCCGTCACAGCAGAAAAATCAAAGAATGATGTTTTTACCATTTTCAATAATATATTTAATGTTTTTATCATTTTCAATAATATGTTAAATTTTTTAAATGCATTTAATTTCCATTTTTAAAGAATTAAAGAAAGCGAATACATATGATCAAAAATTAAGAAACATTTAATTTAATTACATTTATGGTTTTTCGTGTTGTGCTCTTTTCGAAACGCAGTTTTTCACTGAAGTGATATCACTGAAGTGTCATTAAGGAAATGTGAACCGAAATTAGAATAAAGAGTCAACTTTTCAAAAGAGAGGATTTTAATTACTAAAATAAAAATGGAAAATATTCTACTCATAAATGGAAAAAAATTCATATGATGGATGTGCATAACTGCAGACTTAGCCAATTGCAGGAGCAAAAATATATTTAGAGATAGAAAAAAATTCAACTTTGTTTTGTACAATATACGATGTGTAAAAGTTGTGTTAGGGCATATTAGTACAAACGAAAGGAAGCTATCATCGAGAAATTTGTTCCTACATTGAATAAATTAAAATAATTGAATTGGTATTAACCGTGCCAGTTTTACGTAGATTCTGTAAAATGGAATTTTATAAATACAGTTAAAGTTTCTTCTTAAGGTTACTATACTTTAATAACTGTAAATCGTTACGCAAAAAATAAGGAGGAAAAGTAAAAAAGGGGTGGTCTACAGTGCTTTAAATCCTTTATTGCGTCTCAAGGAATAAAATCTTATAAACTAAAAGGCAACGGAGATTAGTACTATTATTAAATTTTATATAATAGCGGTTTAATTTTATTTGCATTTATTGGAATACTTGATATTTTGTTGCAAAAACACAAGATACCCTGCAAAAAAATCAGAACATATTGAGTTCAATTCAGATATGAGTCATTTTGAAGGGACTAACTTGGGTATTTTTAGAGCAGACAGTTATTTCAGTAACGTCTGCGAGACGTATATGTCACACTTGCAAAAAACCCTGTAACTTTTTTTAAATATTTATATTTTTTAATGCGGTTTCACTCATTTTTTTCAGTAGATATCGTAGTATCGAGAAAAAATACAAGTAACGATGAAAAAAAATTTTAACATAAATAAATAACCGATAGTTTATGCAAATCGCAAAAATCGTAAAAAAACCAGTTAGCTCGCGTACACAGATCAATGTCAAAAAAAATTATCGGACACGTAACTGAAAGTTTTTAAACCAATGAATACAAATCTGATACCAATTTTGAAAAATTCAAAATGGCGCATCATAGATGGCGCCCTAAACATAGAAAAAATAACTTTCATTTCCCAAGTAGTAATAATAATCATTCAGTGGCATATGTTTTTAAGGATTTGCGGGGTCGCTGATTACGATTATGGTGTCAGATTACATTATTACATTATTTTTGGCAAAAATCACAGTATAAGGGTTTTCGGGGCACGAAAGGGTTAAACTGTCAAGTGATGTTACTCTGCGAGTGCGATGTAATTGAGCTGCTGGATCAAAGAAGGGCACATAAGTAATGTAATTCAAATGGGTTATATGCCTTTCTTTGATCCGACAGCTCAGTTACATACGTAGCGAATTTTAAAAATTGTACATACATCATATGGTTTTCGATCTGAATAAAATTTTGCAAATGGGCAAGCACATTGCAGCAATATCCTTTTATAAAATTATATATTTATATATTTGAGGCAAAATTCCTGAAATGTCCGAACAAAAAATTAAAAGTTCTCGAATTTAATCCATACTTTTCTAAAATGTTGTTATTGTTGGTGAAAGTCTAAAAATCAATTATTATTGAATTTAAAAAAATAGTTTTTGAATTACAACGTTTTTAATTTTAGACTTTTGAAAAAAAAAAAATTTTTCAATGTACAATATTTATAAGTAGAATGCATAAAAGTTAACATATATATAATGATTTTTAAAGCTTTTTTTACGGGCTACACGCTGTTAATAAATTTTTTTTTTTAAATAATATTTGACCTTGAAATTCATGGTCAAAATGTTAATTTACGTTTATCTCAAAATCGGATTTTTTAAAATTATTTTTAACTATCTCAATGGAAAGCTTGACTAATTTCCTACAAAACATGTAATTTTCAGAGTGGGATCTTTTAAAGTTTTTGAGATATTAATTAATTAATTAATTAATGTTTATAACAAATCAAATATTTTACAAACGAATAAAGTTACCGTAATTCTGAAGTTAGTAATTGAAAGTTAACGTAATTCCGCATCCAACGAGCCCTATATGAAGTATTTTGGATAAGTAGATTGTTAATAAACAATTAGTTAACATTGCAATTGTTTATTAACAATCTACTTATCCAAAATATTCATATAGGGCTCGTTGGATGCGGAATTAGCTTAACTTTCAATTGGTTAGTTTAGATTTACGATAACTTTATTTGATTGTAAGATCTTTCATTTTTTATTGTTATTTAACTAAAATTGAACAAAAATACTTCATATAGGGCTTTTGGATGCTTGTTGTTAGTAAAAAATAAAATATTTTACAAACAAATAAAGTTATGGTAATACTGAACTTACCAATTGAAAGTTAAGCTAATTCCGCATCCAACGAGCCCTATATGAAGTATTTTGGATAAGTAGATTGTTAATAAACAATTGCAATGTTAACTAATTGTTTATTAACAATCTACTTATCCAAAATACTTCATATAGGGCTCGTTAAATGCGGAATTACGTTAACTTTCAATTACTAACTTCAGAATTACGGTAACTTTATTCGTTTGTAAAATATTTGATTTGTTATAAACATTAATTAATTAATTAATTAATTAATTAATATCTCAAAAACTTTAAAAGATCCCACTCTGAAAATTACATGTTTTGTAGGAAATTAGTCAAGCTTTCCATTGAGATAGTTAAAAATAATTTTAAAAAATCCGATTTTGAGATAAACGTAAATTAACATTTTGACCTTGAATTTCAAGGTCAAATATTATTTAAAAAAAAAATTTATTAACAGCGTGTAGCCCGTCAAAAAAGCTTTAAAAGTCATTATATATATGTTAACTTTTATGCATTCTACTTATAAATATTGTACATTGAAAAAAATTTTTTTTTTCAAAAGTCAAAAATTAAAAACGTTGTAATTCAAAAACTATTTTATTAAATTCAATAATAATTGATTTTTAGACTTTCACCAACAATAACAACATTTTAGAAAAGTATGGATTAAATTCGAGAACTTTTAATTTTTTGTTCGGACATTTCAGGAATTTTGCCTCATTTACTTATTATGATTGAAATTTTTAGAAGTTGCAGTAGAAATTAATAAAGATCGTACATTGCGTATACGCGTTGAATCAGAAGTCTAGGATCTCGAAGAAATTAAAAAGTTTGTTTTAAAAACTTTTACTTTTTTTACTTAAATACGTGCTCCTTATTTATTTTTTATGATGAACACGTCTGTTTCTCGATCATTTACAATAACAGAGGAATTTTCTAGTTTTGTAGGAAAATATATTCAACTTCGCCCATCAGACACGCAGACAGAACGGTTTTTTTTTAAATTACCTAAATGGTAAATGTTCAATTCAAGTGATAGGAATTAATGAAATTTCGAAAATGCCGCAAAGTGTTCCTTAATATTTAAATTTGGATAACGTGGAATTATACACGGGACATTGCTTCAGGCGAACAACTGCAACTTTGTTAGCAGATGCAGGAGCTAACATCACGACCTTGAAAAGGCACGGTGGATGGAAGTCAGATTTTGTGGCAGAAGGTTACATTGAAAATTCGTTAGCAAATAAAACCAAAACTGCCAACAAATTGAAGAAATGATTATTCCTCAACCGACCACAAGCGCAGGCAGTTCTTCGTACGATGTATCAAGTCCTAAAATA
Organism: Leptopilina boulardi; assembly: GCF_019393585.1. Taxonomy (NCBI): domain Eukaryota; kingdom Metazoa; phylum Arthropoda; class Insecta; order Hymenoptera; family Figitidae; genus Leptopilina; species Leptopilina boulardi. Next base: position 392,980 of record NW_026137751.1, on the reverse strand, counting down.
TTTAAACTGTCTAGTGACATTACAAAAACTGAGTTGAATCATGAAAAAGTTTCAAGCCACGAAGTAAAAATCGAGGAAACAGGTTTAAAATTTACTTTCGCCAACTGCTCAAATATTACCATTACAATTAATAAAACATAAGTTTGAAAAAACTTGGTGTTGTCGTGGTGGAAGAGTCCATAATAGATCCAAGACTCAGTGTATTTTAAATATGAATGAGAAATTCCCTTCCAAGTGTATATTTTGATATGAAGTAAATTCGATCAATGGAAGGTAAAGAAAAACACATAAAACAGATTTATGTTATTTTGTCAAGTTGCGACGTTTCGATGGTTTGGTTTACCATCTTCTTCAGGCTAATTTATTAAATAAAACACCAAATTAATAATTACACAAAATTAAACACACAAATTAAAACACTAAATAATAATAATAATACCTGAATATTCAAAATAATACTACATTGCAACTAGTCAATGTTAGAATCCATTTTTAAATTATCGTTAAAGATTAAAAAATAAAACACTACAAAAATTAGATACGCGACAATTTTCGTCATTTCGATGCGAGCATCAAGTCAAAACTGAATTAAAATTAGTTTTTGGAAGAATACCACACGTGTTAAAGAAGGAAGTCAATGAACTCATAGGTAAATAGTGAATAGAGGAAAAGACCTTCAAGATTCTATTATGAATTTAATTTTCTAATAAGAGGGAAATACGTTTTATTAAGAAAACAAATATCTTCTTTCTTATTAATTGTAGAATCGTTACTTAAAATATGAATCATTTCGGAAATAGAGCGTTTTTTATAATTTTTTTCACGATCATGTATAATAGTATTCTTCCAATCGAAGTCATGATCAAAATTTAGTTGATGTGCACGAACCACAGATTTATCGTTTTTATTATTTTTATGCTCATTGATACGTGTATTCAATGAACGTTTTGTTTGGCCAATATAATTTGCAGGGCAACTCTTGCAATTAAATTTGTAAACAACATTCGTTTCTTGCCACTTTTCGGTTTTATCTTTACCGAGTTTTGTTATAGATTTTAGATTTTTATTAACAATCGGAATGGGATGAATGTTATGTGGTTTTATAATTTTTGACAACTTAGCAAAATCAGAATTGTTAAACGGTAAACAAATTTTAGGAATTTGTTTATAAACCTGGGATCTTGTTTTTTTGGAATTCGAGTCTTTATTTTTAAATCTAATTTTGTTTAAACGGATTTTAATATATTTTTTATAAAAAAGAGGGGGGTAATCGTTATTTATCAAAATTGTTTCTACTTTTGATAAGTTGTCCTTACGAAACGAATGGTGAGAAAGAAGAATTGCTCTGTCAACGAGATTGTATACAATGTTGATTTTTTGTTGAATTGGATGATTTGAGAAGTAATTGATAAGTCTACCTGAAGATGTTGGTTTTTGGTACCAGTTATTTATTAATTTATTGTTTTTAACATTTAAAGTGATAAAACATAAAACATAAGTTATCACTACGATAATTTTTGATTTACACTTTGTAATATTTTATAATCAATTTTAAAGTTTATCGTTAGAAAAATGTTCAAAATTTAGTTTAAAATTAAATTAAAATTCTTCAATACTTTATACATTGCATGTGTAAACGCATGATCTTTGGACATTTTTAATATATTCTTAATTCACACTTGCATACAATATGAACCCAAGGAGGGTTCTGATACCGGATCAGTATCAGACCGATGTTGGATTTCGTCATACCAATGTCTTATCGATACTGATATTCAGTACTGTTTCTGTATCGAAAGTTTGTTGGAATGTAAGATCGGACCGATACTGTTTTCAAACACCGTTACAATATTGGAATCCGACATTGGCCCGATACTGAAATTTAACCTCGATCCAATATTGGATTCCAGCATTAAATTAAAAAAATAATAAAAATAAAATAAATTTATTGGATTTATTAAATTTAACTTAGTGTTACTTTTTATTTTCTGCAGATTCCACATAGATGATATTTTTCCCTATCTTAAACGCAATTGAACGCACAACTCGCATATTTTGAAAAATCCTAACCGACGCCGAGATTCGAAGACCCTAACCTAACGCTAAACGTATATTACGAACCTAACGCAATAACCGCAGAGCCATCGAGGCCTTGATAGTTATTATTGTAACTATCAATTATATTATAATTGATAATTATTATAAGTTCATTTGTTTTTTTCAGGGGCGTAGGCAAAAAAGAAGTCTTAGGAAAAATTTTACGTTTGCTTAGATTTGTCAAAAAAATTCAAAATTCACGGGGGTTGAGGTTTTAACCCCAAAACTACCCACTATGGGTGTTTTCGGCATTCACTCAGAGTTAACTCTAGAGTTAACAGTGGTGCTCAATGATATTATCTTTGAAAATTTATTTACCTAAATAAAATAATTGATTTTCTATTTTCATCACCCTGAGTTTGAAGTTAGTTGTCCTTGTTTGCTTACTTTTTTTTAATTTATACGTATTTTTTGTTTTTCATTTAATAATGGAACATATTTTTGCTACCCATAAACGTGTTATTTTTTTAAAGTTTATAATTTTCAAATTTTTCATTATTTCCCTAACTTTAATTAATCTGAATTGTTTTAGAAACTAGATTATTTATTTTAATTAAAGTTGTTTTTTATAAATAAAAAGTTAAAATAATTTTTAATAAAAATAAATTATTATGTTTCAATTTACACTTTTCAAAACAAACAATCCGTTCACAAATTTTGTCGGCCATTAAAGGTTAGGACTGACCCTTTTTCTTTACTCTCGCAAGAAAACAGAGTTAACTCTGGGTCATCTAGTAATAAATTTTTGGGGACTTTTATGAAATCTAGAAACAAAAAATTTTATTTTAACATTACATTACTAGAATAAAAGGCCCGTTTTCACATGTTGTTACAATTGCAAACCCTGCGCCAATCAAAATGAATCGTCTATGCCAAATTGCCAATCAACAACGTTCACAACCAACAGACGAACTGAAAATCAAAATTTACATTTGAGCACCACTGCTAACTCTAGAGTTAACTCTGAGTGAATGCCGAAAACACCCTATGTTTCTTAGGGGGCATGTATGTGTGCCCCCTGGATTTACGTCTGATATTGTAATACAATAATAAACTTCTTTTCCATATTTTCATTCAAAGAAATATATTTTAATAATGAAAATATTCAATGGTACCGTTCTCAAAAACGGCTCCATAGATTATTTTGATTTTTTTGAGAAAAGATTCTATTTTCCATATACTTTCACGAGAAAAAAGAATTTTTACTTAGCAAAGACTTTTGGGTTGAGTTTGGTTAAGGCGCACCGTGGCGATTTGTCAAAAAATGGTCTTTTTAATGCATCGATTGACCAAAACACTGATATTATAAAACGTTGACTCGCAAAAGCATCGACTTTTCTTTATATTGATTTTTCAAAACACCGATTCGCTAAATTATCGACTAACCAAATCACCAATTTGTCAAAATATAGATTTGCTAAAACATTACATTTTCCATACATCAATTTAGCAAAACACTGATTTTCTTAAATGTCGACTCACAAAAACGTCGACTTTTCATTACACTAGTTTTTCAAAACATCGACTTTCCAATACATAGATTTTTTTAAAACGTCGAATAATCACAGCACCTATTTTTTAATACACTAATGTTTTAAAACATTCACTTTTCAATACAGCAATTTTTCAAACCGACTTATAACCACATCATTGATTTGTCAAAATGTCGATTTGATAAAACATCTATTTTGTAATGCACCGATTTTCTAAGACACCGACTTTACAAAACGTTGACTCGCTAAAGTACCGATTTTTCAATACATTATTCATCAAAGGAACGAATTTTCAAATCATCGATTTTCTAATGCACCAACCTGTAAAAGCATCAAATTGACAATTCGTCGACTTCCGAGTACATCGATTTTTCAAAACATTAACCTGTCATAACATTAAATTTCTAATGCTCGTCAATACAACAAATTGTCAAAGCATAGAATGGTTAATACATAGATTCGTCAAAGCACAGACATTTTTTTGCATCGAATATCCATTACATCGATATTACCCAACCTTACCTTACCTACTAACAATAGAAAGTAAACTCTAGTGAAGAAAAAATATCGATGTAATGGATATTCGATGCAAAAAAATGTCTATGCTTTGACGAATCTATGTATTAAACATTCTATGCTTTGACAATTTGATGTATTGAAATAGAATTCTATTGATGCAATAGAAATTTAATGTTATGACAGGTTAATGTCTTAAAAAAATCGATGTACTCGAAAGTGGACGTATTGGAAATTTGATGCTTTTACAGGTTGGTGCATTAGAAAATCGATCATTTGAACATTCGTTCCTTTGATGAGGTAATGTATTGAATCGGTGCTTTGGCTAGTCGACGTTTTGTAATGTCGCTGTCTTAGATCATTTTGAAGTTCAACCTGTTGGAAATTCGATGTTTTGAGGACTCGATAATTTTACAAGTCGATGTTTTGGTCAGTCGACGTTTTGAAGAATCGATGAATTGCAGAGTCAATGTAATAGATCTCAATGCTTTGACAATTCGATGTAATAGATTTTGGGCACAAATCATGCGTCCCTTTTTTACACTTGGACACAGTTGAAAATTTTCTTTAAAGCATGTGGGAACTTTTTGAGTAGTGTAAAACCTTATTTCATCTTAAGCCATTTCAAATAACGCGCTCTTTTTGACCAACGATCACGCGGCAAACATAACCTCAAATTTTTCAACTTCTTTCTTTCTTGTTGTTATTTATGTATCTCAATGCGATGTTTAGAGTAAACTTGTGTAAATATTTTGCGTAAAGAGATTATTTTCTATGGACGAACTCGAAGTTATCGAACAGCAGTATCTAAATTCTGGTAACTTACCAAAGGGCATAGGAGGTTAAGTATACAAATTTTTTGGGGGGTTATGGAGGTGGAAAGAAAAATAAAAAAACTCATTTTTTTCGAAAACTACTGAACCGATTTTAATAAAATATAAATTTGTTATAAAAATAAATAAAACAAATTACAAGAAAAAATTTCAAAAATTAAAAAAAAAAATGTCAAACAATTTTAATTTTGAAATTTTCACAAATTTTTTTTTTGGTTATTTTCTGAAGGTACACCTCAAATTTTTTTCAAAAAGTATCTTATAATGTCCCCTTTAACATATATTTAAAAAAATTTTAAAAATTTTAAAAAATAAAATAAAAATTTTTAAAAAATATACTTGTGGATGAAAATGAGATTTTTTAACCCCTTGTACTAGATGCTACAATTTACATATATTGAATTATGTAAGCAATAAATAAATTTTTGTAAATATAGGTGCCATTCCATGAGTTTTTTTATCACTTTTCGGAGTAACCTTTCCAAATTAAATGAAAAATTTTGCTTCCTCGTGGAGAAAGCTTTGAAGTCCTTTCGTTTATAAAATTTTAAAAAATGGTGAAAACGTAGGTAGGCTAGTTTATCACATTAATCTCTCAAAAAAGAAGAGAGGATTTTTAAAAATTTTTCAAATTTAAATTTGCATATTAACCCTTTCGTTTACCACCCACCACCCCATAATTTGAATATGTCTTTTTTAAATATTACCACGCACTTTCATCCCTCTTGGCCACCCACCACCCCCCCTAATTTGCATATGTATTTTTAAACTTTCACCCTTTTGGTCGCCCACCCACCTTCCACCCTAATTTGCATAACCCTTTTCAGTACAAACATATACAGTTTCCAAAAATTCAAAAATCATAATTAGAACCTCGAGGAACAAAGGATTTGCGAGATACCGCGCGGGACTGTGGGTGGTTAGGAGTGGGTGGCTGTGTGTGGTACACAGTGGACGACTCAAAAGTGAAAGGTGCGCGGCAGATGAGCGCGTACAGTCACCGGGCCCGTTGGTAGTCCATGCGTCAAGTGGGGGTGGTGTTCAGTGGTGGAATGTTGTGAATGGTGGGGACTACATGTACCTCAAACCATTCCCTTGGCAAGGAAAGTCATTCTGTTCCAACTTCCAGTATTAGCAGCATCAGACCTTCAGCACTCGCAGCAGTAGCATTAAAATAGAGAATCACACCCACATTCCTCCCACTTGGTCACCCTCTATCACCCACTTATGTCTTTTTAAGCTTCCTTCCCACTTTCCACGCACTAATTTGCATGCCGATTTAATTTTTCATGGTATGTAACTATTTTACCATATACTAATGTTGTTTTTTAAAAGAAGACGTCACTTTTTAAAACTTCTTTTTTTTCATGGTAAGGCCCTATTTTTCAATGGTAACTCTACTTTATCATAGATCAATGTTACCGACTGTTGTCGCAAGATGGCGCTGTTTCTCGCGGGAATTTTTGAATTTTTAAACCCGTTTGCGCATGCTTTTTTGAAAATTCTACCCACTTTTCTCCCACTTGGTCACCCGCTACCACTCACTCATTTGCTTATTTCTTTATTTTTTTATTTTTTTAAGTGGGAGTGAAAAGAAGTGGAAGAAAAAGATGAGTGGGGTTGATGGGATATAATGCACAACACAAGCCTAGAGATAGCATAACTGTTACAGATATACTGAAGTAACAACATCAACAGCAGCCACACCACTTGCATCACTACTCCATCTTCTATAAGGTATATATTCTACTTTAAATCCTTTTTTAACCCACTCTCCTCACAGCTTAATTTTGGTTTTTATATTAAAATTTTCCATTTACTTCTGCTTACAGACATAAAAAGAAATCATAGATTTACAAAAAATTCAACGCTATTCGTCACATGGAAAGTTTCCTGCCAACAGAACCGTTTGCTAAGTTGACTCCAAATGCTTTATATACTATAACTAAAATAAAGAGGGTGCAGACAAAATTCGGAGGTAGGATACATGAAAAATTGTTTCTTTTCTTATTTTACATTCATTATTAGTCTTAATACTAAGGGTATAGGTTCAAGTAATAAATAGGCGTTTTATTATTTTTTTAAAAATTAATAAATTAATTTATTCAGATAAAGTATTTAAAATTTATTATACATAAGATTCAGAATTTTCATAAAAAGATTTAAAAGTAGTATAAGTACAATTCACTTCATCGACGCCATCTGAAAAATTTCTCAATTCATTCGATACATTCAGAAACCAATTTCGAAAAAACATAACAATGTTTACAGCACAATGGTTAGTTTGTGTAATATGATGCGTATATGTAGTTAACAATGATTCAGTTTTAATATTTTTAATCGCTGGACAGTCTATATCTTCTAAATTTTGTAAATTTAACAAATATTTTTTTAACCATTGCTTTTTTCAACACCTTTCATGTAGATAGTTTTTGCACCTCGTAATGTTTCTTGTATAATAGTACGCAGTTCATCGTAAGATACATCTCCTGATATCCAGTAGTGTTATATACCTCTCAGTTCAACCCCCCACTACATCCATTTTACCCCCTCCACTGCTTTACATCTTCTTAACTTTACCGCTGATTGGTTTGTACTGTACAATGCGATCATGTATGATGAGACAATAAGCAGTTGTTTCAGCAGGTATATTATTTCTAGATTGAATAAAAGTTAACTTTAACTATTTAATATGTTAACTTTAACTTTCTTAAAATTTACATGCTTTTTATATATAACTTTTGAAAAAATTAACATTAACTTTTTCAAAAGTTAACTTTAACTTTTCTAAAAGTTAACTTTAACTTTTCTAAAAGTTAACTTTAACTTTTAGAACAGTTAACTTAAAATTTAGAAAACATAACTTTAACTTTTAGAAAATTTTTAATTTCTGATTTATTCATCCAACTATTGAGAGAATTGTCGAATCCAAGCCATTTTACATAGACTTTATTATGACGATTTTTGAGAACTTTCTCGACAAGATAAACATCTGAATATTTGACTTTGGAAATTTCTTCTTCATAGAAACCGCCTTCGATGGGTTGATCTTGATAATCCTTCAGCTTATATGTTACCGGCTTTGTTGATTATACTTGAGTGATGGTGAATATTTCAGTTGTCCAGTTGGGTGTGTATCCTTTTACGAAAACATTCTTATACTTGCTAACTCGCACTTTATCACCAACTTTGAATTTTGCTTTCTTAGATAAAATTTTTCTTTGTTTGGATATGTACCGTTAGGAAGTTTACGTACTCTATAAACCGTATCTATATATTGTTTCCTATTTTTGTTCAACATTTGTAGAAATTTCTTTGTTAATTTATCAGAATCTTCTTCCACAGTATTAACCACAGTACTTTCATCTTTAATATCGTACATGCCTTGCTCATGAAAGTCATCATTAAGGATATTATTATTTTGCTCATTAGTAATAATATTATGATTTTCTTGATTCGGCAATCTATCAATTATATTTTCTTTTGTTAAATTTTGTATGTCTTCTTCTTCCTCTTCATAAATAGGATCATAAAACGTTACATCATCATTATAAATAGATGTGTTGAAAGGTGTATCTTTACTAATGGCAGTCTTAAAAGATGATTCAAAGTTTTCTTCTTCTTTTTTCTTTACATGGTTTTGAAAATTAAAAATTTAAGAATACGATGCTTTCGACGTATAGCATCACTTGCTGCAGCTATTTGATGTAGTGTCTCTTGCTTCTTTCGAAACATGTTTATTTATGAAAGTCTCAAACTGAACTAATGCAATTCTCTTGAAATGCTTAATATTTATAACCGAATAAAGCAATCATATCCCTTCCTATATCTTCCATCATTCATATTTCTATCTTTATCAATTACTACAAATCCATACCTGTCAGAGTTCCAACATACTGAACATAAATCTCGAAACTGTGTAAAAGTCATATCTGTATTCACATGATCATTGTAAACATGCTTGAGATTCCTTTCATCTTGTCTGAATAGCACAAGCAAATTAATATTATCTCTAACAAGATGATTTGGAATATGAGCATACGTTTGACAAAGATATAAACTATCGACGTTAACATGTCGCCCCATACAAAAGAACGCCTTAACATTGTCCTGCTTCTCTCAAGCGATATCATCAAAAATGAAAATTTAATTAGTTTTTGCATCTTTAGGTGTAACAACTTGTTCATGTTCAGTGAATGGGAAGAACTAGATGCCATCTACTTTACTAAGTACTTGTTCCAAAAATTTATATTTCGGCTGCTGTAATGATTTTGAAAATAAATATATATTTCAAATCCTAAACCATTCGGATGTATAATCACAGAAAGAAGTGCATTCGTTTTTCCACAATTTGATGGTCCACAAAAAGCTGCTCATATACTATTCGAAAATAAACTTCCATGTCGTTTAACCTCATTATCTTTAGTTTCAATGAGGTTATCCACATTTGCAATCGGGAGTTGTACAGCTTGTACCTTGAACTGCATCTTAGAATTGACTAATGAAAAAACTATAAATACCCCACTTATATAGTCGCCCTCAATCAGTTGGTTATAGACCATTGTCGAGTGAAGAATGATTACTCACGATAAAGTGAAAAAAAATTCTTGTAGTGGTCAAGGATTTCTCAATACTTTAATTAACAAATTACCATTCGAGTGTCACATTTCTGGTTATCAATATTGTGGACCTGGAACAAAGTTGGCAAAACGTCTTGCACGAGGGGATCCTGGTATAAATCCCTTGGATACGGTTTGTAAGGAGGATAATATAGCCTATTCAAAAGATAAAGACGTGGCTGTAAGAAATACTGCAGACAAAATACTAGCTGAAAAGGCATGGGAACGAGTAATTTCTAAGGACGCTATAATTAGTGAAAAAGCAGCTGCATTAGCTGTAACTAATATAATGAAAGATAAATCTAAATTTGGGATGGGTTTAAAAATTAATAATAATATTAAGAAAAAGATTATGAAGAAGAAGATTACAATTTCCAAGAAAAATAAACGAATGACATTATGGAAGATTATTCATTCTGCTAAAAATAATATAAAAAAATAATCATAACGCAACGGACACTATTAAAAAAGCAATGATTGGTGCACAAAATGCAGTTAAAAATCTTGGTAGTAAGTGTAAAATTTCTTCACCTCGAATTCCAATGTACCTTCAAAAGTTGGCTGTATTTTACCGTTAATACCAATTTTTGCCGGGCTTAGTGCATTAGGAGCACTTAGTGGTTGAGTCAGTGGTATTGTAAAAGCAGTAAATGATGCTAATGCTGCTAAAAAACAACTTTCAGAAGCTCATCGACATAATGAAACAATGGAGGCTATTGCTATAGGAAAGGGTATATATTTGAAACCCTATCGTAAGGGACTTGGTCTTTATATTAAACCACATCAAGGAAATGGATTGAAAGATACAAAGAGCGTTCAAAAAAACTAATATTGAAGCTACCTTACCGCGCACTAACCGACTATGATTTACTTAAATATGCTAAACTTATGAAAATATCTATATTTTGTGGAGTTTTCATGAGAAATGAATTACCTATTACAGGACCTTATAAATATGAATCAGCAATAATTAATCTTGATGATAAAGAAGGTCCTGGAACACATTGGGTAGCATATAAAAAGATAAACAATGAAACGGAATATTTTGATAGTTTTGGAAATCTTTCACCACCATTAGATCTCATTGTTTATCTAGGTGTTGGTAGCTATCTAAAATATACTCATGAGAGATATCAAAATTTTGATACATTTATATGTGGTCATTTATGTCTTAAATTCTTATAACGTTAAGAACAGTTTTAATCTATATAAGAATATGTAAACAATTATAACCTTCAGTATAAAAGTAGATGTATAAAAGTAGTTTGAATACAGTTGGCAAGGTGTTTTCTTGTTTATTTTGTGTCGCTGTTATAAGAAAAATGGAGGCCATTCTTAGCATTCCAGCATCAGTGAATTTTTATGAATCCATAGCTAATTATGAGATTCACAGTCATCAACCATATGCATCCTCATCGTTTAACAATAGTGATGAAATTCGCATTATTGTACAAAATCAAGATTTATCTATTTTACTGAGCAGCAGTGTATTACATATTTTTGGAAGGTTGACTAATGCTGATGGAACTGATGCCACACAAAATATTCAGTTCACAAACAATGCTATAACCTATTTATTTGATGAAATTCGTTATGAATTGAATGGTATTGAGATTGATCGTTGCTAGTATGTTGGACATACAACTACTATTAAAAACTTGGTTCCCTTAACACCACCTCAACTTAACCACGCTGAAAATGCAGGAGTTTTGAATCTGGAATTGAATACAAGAATGCAAGATGGATATTTTGATGTATCAATACCACTTGGTATGATTTTTGGTTTTGATGAAGATTATAAAAAAATTGTTATGAATGCTAAACATGAACTGATTTTAATAAGAGCACGTAGTGATTTAAATTCTATTATTCAAATGGGCGAAGGTGCAGATGAACAGTTCAAAGTACAAATTAATAAAGTGGAATGGTTAGTGCCATATGTTTTACCATCTGATAATAATAAAAAAAATAATTGAAATTTATCGAGAAAGATCCACTAATTTCAATGAGTTTTCGATAGTGGGAAATGTTTGAATATCCGTTATTTAATTTCGTCAAGTACAAGAGTCATGTGGCAAATAAATTCATCAACACGATTAGAGAAGCCTCGATATGTAATTGTTGGATTCCAAACAGGAAGAAAAGATAAACGTAAAAAGTCTGACAGATAGTTCGATAACTGTGACATTACAAATGTAAAACTCTTTTTGAATTCACAATCATATCCTTATGGAAATTTAAATCTAAATTTTAATCAAAATCAATATTCTATACTTTATGATATGTATGCTAATTTTCAATCTTCCTACTATGGAAGAGATTCTGAACCCATATTGAAGCTTGACACTTTTAAATCATTGGCTCCTCTAATTGTTATTAATTGTTCAAAACAAAATGAATTTCTCAAACAAACGTCAGTTGATGTACGTTTAGAATTTGAAGCTAGAAATACTATACCTGCTGAAACAACTGCTTATTATCTTATCATACATGATCGCATTGTACAATATAAACCAATCAGCGGCATAGTTAAAAAAACTGTAAAGCAATGGAGGGGGTAAAATGAAAGTAGTGGGGGGTTGAACTGAGAGGTATATAACACTACTGGATGTCAGGAGATGTATCATACGATAAACTGCGTACTATTATACAAGAAACATTACGAGGTGCAAAAACTATCTACATGAAAGGTGTTGAAAAAAGCAATGGTTAGAAAAATATTTGTTAAATTTACAAAATTTAGAAGATATAGACTGTCCAGCGATTAAAAATATTAAAACTGAATCATTGTTAACTACATGTACGCATCATATTACACAAACTAACCATTGTGCTGTAAACATTGTTATGATTCTTCGAAATTGGTTTCTGAATGTATCGAGTGAATAGAGAAATTTTTCAGATGGCGTCGATGAAGTGGATTGTACTTATACTACTTTAAAATCTTTTTTATGAAAATTCTGAATCTTATGTATAATAAATTAAGACTAATAATGAAGGTAAAATAAGAAAAGAAACAATTTTTTATGTAAATTTATACATTTATTTTTCTCACATTTTGAATATTTACAATTTTATATTACAATTATTTTTTTATTTTATAGTCGAAGAATTTTTTTTTTAATATTACTTATATTTAAATTCGATTACATTAAACTTTCCGCCGATATATTTTAATTGTAATTCTTGAGATTGCGCGGCTTTTTCAATCATTGTGAATGATGCAGGTTCAGCTTCGAACAGCTTCGGGAACCTTGCTGGGAGGAAAGTGTTGAATGTAGTATCTAGTTCTGCTACAATCCTACCTCCGAATTTTGTCTGCACCCTCTTTATTTTAGTTATAGTATATAAAGCATTTGGAGTCAACTTAGCAAACGGTTTTTTTGGCAGGAAGCTTTCCATGTGACCAATAGCGTTGAGTTTTTGTAAATCCATGATTTCTTTTTATATCTGTAAGCAGAAGAAAATGGAAAATTTTAATATAAAAATAAAAATTAAGCTGTGAGGGGAGTGGGTTAAAAAAAGGAGTTAAAGTAGAATATATACCTTATAGAAGATGGAGTAGTGATGCTAATGCCGTGGCTGCTGTTGATGTTGTTGCTTCAGTATATCTGTACCAGTTATGCTATCTTTGGGCTTGTGTTCTGCATTATATCCCATCAACCCCACTCTTATTTTTCTCACACTTAAAAATAATAAACTGCGCACGCAACTCACCATATACTATGTATCCCTACTCTATTATAATAATGCGCACGCAAGTTGATGAAAAGAGAGAGAGGGGGAGTGCGCATGCAACTCACCATATACTCACCCCACTTCGGTTGTCAAGAGGGTGGAAAGTAGGAGAGTAGCTAAAAAAATAAGCAAATGAGTGGGTGATCAAGTGGGAGGAAAGCGGGTAGAATTTTCAAAAAATGCATATGCAAAGGGGTTAAAAATTCCCGCGTGAAACAGCGCCATCTTGCGACAACAGTCGGTAACACCGATCTATGATAAAGTAGAGTTACCATTGAAAAATAGGGACTTACCATGAAAAAAAGAAGTTTTAAAAATTGCCGCCTTCTTTTAAAAAACAACATTAGAATATGGTAAAATAGTTACATACCATGAATAATAAAAACGGCATGTAAATTAGTGGGTGGAAAGTGGGAGGGAAGCTTAAAAAGATGTGAGTGGGTGGTAGCGGGTGACCAAGTGGGAGGAATGTGGGTGGGATTCTCTATTTTAAATCTACTACTGCGAGTGCTGAAGGTCTTATGCTGCTTACTCTGGAAGCTGGAACAGAATGACTTTCCTTGCCACGAGAATCGCCTGAGGTACATGTAGTCCCCACCATTCACAACACCCCACCACTGAACCCTTTGTTCCTCGAGGTTCTAATTATGATTTTTGAATTTTTAGGACTGTATATGTTAATACATAGGAAAGACATATGGGTACGTGACCAAAAAGGGTTAAGGTTTAAAAATACATATTCAAAATAGGGGGAGGGGTGGCCAAGAGGGATGAAAGTGCGTGGTAATATTTAAAAAAGACATATTCAAATTATAAGGTGGTGGGTGACCAAGAAGTTTGAAAATGGGTTGTAAGAGGTGGTGAAAGGTGACCAAAAGGAGGAAAATTCAAAAGGTGGGTGGCTAAGAGGGAATGTAATCACACCAAATCTTTTTACAACGTTTTATTCTCCTTATGAAGTGTTGAAAAAAATTATAATCGATTATTTTTTACTAGACATTGTTATTTATATTTAATATTAATGTTTATATCAAAAAAATGCTGGCGCAGGTAATTTACAAAAATCTGTTCGACCGATTGCTCCAATTTTTTTAGCTTATTTTACAGAAGTATGGCTGTAGCCTGTACTAGAATTACGCAATTTTAATGATAACTTTTTTTTATTTTTAAATTTTTGTCAATAAAAAAGAGACAATTTTTGAATCTTTTTGCTTAAATAGTCCGCTATTTGGTTATTTATTAACAAAAATGTTTTATTCTAGTACGGGCCAGAGCCATGCTTGTGTAGAATAAGCTGTAAAAAATTTGTAGCAATCGGTCGGATAGATTTTTGTAAATCATCTGCGCCAGCATTTTTTTGTTATAAACATTAATATTAAATATAAATAACAAAATCTAGTAAAAAATAATCGATTATAATTTTTTTCAACACTTCATGATCAGAATAAAACGAAGTAAAAAGATTTGGTGTGATTATATTTTATTTTATAATAAAAAAAAATCCTGAAATAAGCTCCCAAAAAGGCATCGTAACACAGGACGGTTAATCACCGATTTTGATGAAACTTGTCACACTTCTTAAACATGGAAAAATATTGAACACGTATTTTTTTATATCGGCCCGTTTTAAGTTTTAAGGGTAGAAAACACCCTTTTTCAATTTAAGGGTTGAAAAGCAGTATTTCATACGGAATTTATTAGCATTGCTTGAAACATATTACTCGAGGGTTTTCGAGGTCGCTAATTACGAATCTGAAGTCAGATTTTAAAAATTCAAAATGGCGGATCCAATATGGCGGACAATAAAATCAAAAATTAATCGGATTTGATTGAAACTCGTTAGTCGAGGGTTTTTGGGGTCACTGATTACGAATCTGATATCAGTCGGGTAGTTGATTACGAATACGGTGTCAATTTTTAAAAATTCAATATGGCGGATCCAATATGGCGGACAATAAAATTGAAATTCAATTGAATTTACTTGAAACTCATTACTCGGGGGTTTTTGGTGTCGCTGATTACGAATCAGATGTTAGTTGTTTAAAATTCAAAATGATGGATCCAACATATTCAATAAGGCCATTATTATAAAGACAAGATCTAATACTGTGACCAACAAATGCAAGATATGATAATCGAACCAACAAAGGCAAGAAGAAATTATTCAACCAGTAAAAGCGAGATGTGATAATCCAACCAGTAATGGCAAGATGTGATAATCTAACCATCAAAGGTAAGAAGCAATAATTTAACCAGTAAAGGCAAGAAGCAATTATCTAACCAGTAATGGCAAGATGTGATAATCCAACCATCAAAGGTAAGAAGCAATAATTCAACCAGTAAAGGCAAGATGTTATAATCCAACCAACAAAGGTAAGAATTATTGCTTCTTACCTTTGATGGTTGGATTATCACATCTTGCCTTTACTGGTTGGATTATTCTTTCTTACCTATGATGGTTGGATTATCACATCTTGCCTTTACTGGTTGGATTATCACGTCTCGCCTTTACTGGTTGGATTATTGCTTCTTGCCTTTGTTGGTTGGATTATTGCTGCTTGCCTTTACTGGTTGGATTATTGCTTCTTACCTTTGTTGGTTGGATTATTGTTTCTTTCTTTTACTGGTTGGATTATCACATCTTGCCATTACTGGTTGGATTATCACATCTCGCTTTTACTGGTTGGATAATTGCTTCTTGCCTTTGTTGGTTCGATTACACAGGCACACAAAAAGTAAAATGTGGTTTGGCCGAGACACTACACTAGTCTATTTCCATGTATTTTTTCACGCTGAATCCGAATCCGAAGTCAGAATTATCAGATTGGCTTTTATTTTTGAGATAAACTCAAAAAACTGCTCAGAAAGAAAAATAAAATCAAAAAGTTAAAAAATTTTTGAATGTCACTGCCATAGTGTAATTCCATGTATTTTTTGTCGCTGAATCCGAATCCAAAGTCAGAATTGTAAGATTCGATCACATTTTTGAGATAAACTCAAAAAAACGCAAGTAACAAAAAACTCAAAAAACTCAAAATCAGTTTTTTGGAATTATCTTCAAAATTTGAGCCAATCTGTCAATTCTGACTTCGAATTCGGATTCAGCGTGAAAAAATACATGAAAATGCACTATCGTAGTGTTTCGTCAAAAAAAATTTTTTGTGCCCCTAATTCAGAATTTTTATCAGTTTTTGGCGATTTTAGCTTAAAGAAATTTTTCTTTGCCGAAACACTACGATAGTGTATTTTTATGTATATTTTCACGCTGAATCCGAATTTGAAGTCAGAATTGACAGATTGGCTTAAAATTTGAAGATAATTCCAAAAAACTGATTTTGAGTATTTTGAGTTTTTTGTTACTTGCGTTTTTTTGCAATTATCTCAAAAATTTGAGCGAATCTAACAATTCTGACTTAAGATTCGGATTCAGCGACAAAAAATACATGGAATTACACTATCGCAGTGACATTCCAAAATTTTCAAACTTTTTGATTTTATTTTACTTTCTGAGCAGTTTTTTGAGTTTATCTCAAAAATAAAAGCCAATCTGATAATTCTGACTTCGGATTCGGATTCAGCGTGAAAAAATACATGGAAATAGACTAGTGTAGTGTCTCGGCCAAACAGCTTTTTATTTTTTGTGTGCCTGTGTTATCATATCTTGCATTTGTTGGTCGCAGTATTAGATCTTGCCTTTATAATGTAATGAAAGTATTCTTTTTTAAAAATGATTATTCCCCGCGAGGAATATATTTCTCATTTTAGTATATTCCGTATATATATATTCAAGACAGCTCTCTCGCTGCGAGCCAAGTAGTGAGTAACGACGGCGCACACTTGCCGCGCCGCCGGCTCTCTCCTTTCCCCGCGAGTCCACATACTGTCTCGCGACCATTCAATATACTTGATCGCACAGTTTCAATTCTTCAGTTCGCCTTCGACCGTCCTCGAGGTGCTCCTCGGGCAAAACGACGGCGGATGAACTCCTCGCTCTTCTTCGATCTCTTTTTCCACCCTTTAAATCCTTTCTTTTCACTAGGTGAGCTGGAGGCCTGTAGGCGCTCCTGCGACCCCCGGCTCACGAAAAATCCTAGAAGGAGATGTGCAGGTCCTGTAGGCGCTCCTGCGTACCAGTAACACCCTTCGCCCGCTTTCCACATCCTCTCCACGAATACACCAGGTCTCTCTATAGGCGCTCCTGTGAGAGACCAGGGTATTCCCTTTTCCACCTGGGGAACCAGGTTACTCTTCACACACACACACATACATCTCATACTCAGGACCGTCCATGTCGAGTAGAGGCGCCCCTCTCTCGACCTAGACGATGCCCCAGGTCAACTCCCATCCCGAGTTATAAGTTTTAAGCGAACGCAATGAATTTTTTAAAAATTTGTCTGTCATTTTGGAGCTGCCATTTTGAATTTTTTAAATCTGACTTCAAATTCGTAATCAGCGACCCCAAAAACCCCCGAGTAATGAGTTTCAAGTAAATTCGATTGAAATTCAATTTTATTGTCCTCCATATTGGATCTGCCATATTGAATTTTTAAAAATTGACACCGTATTCGTAATCAACTACCCGACTGATATCAGATTCGTAATCGGTGACCCCAAAAACCCCCGACTAACGAGTTTTAATCAATTCCGATTAATTTTTGATTTTATTGTCCACCATATTGGATCCGCCATTTTGAATTTTTAAAATCTGACTTCAGATTCGTTATCAGCGACCTCGAAAACCCCCGAGTAATATGTTTCAAGCAAATCTAGTAAATTCCGTATGAAATACTGCTTTTCATCCCTTAAATTGAAAAAGGGTGTTTTCTACCCTTAAAACTCAAAACGGGCCGATATAAAAAAAATCGGACAAGTGCGAGTTACACTCGCATAAAAACCGAGGGTTCCGTACCCCTAATCCTAAAATTTGAGGAGTTGAAAGTGTGAAGCCCGATGGAAAAATTCCAATTTTGCTTAATTTTTCTTGTAATGTGAGCATGGAAATACATATCATAAGTTTTAAAAAAATTTTTAATTTTTTTATCATTTAACATTTTCAATTTTATGATTTTTTTTAGATTTCACCAAATAATTAAAATATCAACAAATAAAAAATGTCAAAAGATAAAAAAAATAGCAAATGGTAAAAAAAAGAAAATGGCAAAAATGGAAAATTATAAAGAATGGCAAAACACGACAAAAAAATATAGCAAGCACAATTGAGCTGCTCGGAAGAAGAACTCGCTCTTCGCTCGGAAGAGAAAATTTCATAGCAGTTGTAGGCATAAAAATAGGAAAAAAAAAATTTCAAAATTTTATTTTTTAAAAAGTACTACCTTGTATAAAATATTAAAGCGTATCTTTTTTTTCTTTGAAATTTTTATGTAGAGCGAATATTTTAGTTAATAATAACAAAAAACTGACAAATTTTAATTCTTAAATTTCATTTAATTTTAAAACATAAATTGTCATATCTTTGACAATTATTAATAAAATTACTTTAGAATTGATATCCTAACACATTGAAGTATAGAGAAAAGGATAACATAATAAGAATGTTCCAAATCATCATTTGTTTAATAATTTTTAATTGTTATTAAAGGACATATTGATAATCATGTTTTCTTACCTTTGCCGACAAAAAGTCTGCGGGGAAGTTCCGAGTTCCAAGAACTTCCATTGAGACATTTGTTTATCAATGTGTAATAAAGTTTTTTGTAAATTTACAAAACGATTTATTAAATAGTTTAAAAAATATTGAAGTTTTAAAGAAACGCGTGCAGCCGCATATCACATCGCCACGTAGAGTAGAGTCTTATTACGCTCTCAGGGCGTGAAAACATCATCTTCCCATTACTTTTCAATAATATTATTAGTTATTTTCATAATATTATTAATTAAATTGTTTAAAATTATGAACAATTAATAAAAAATTAATTAACAACATTATTAAAAATAATTTAAAAAATTTTTAAATATGTATATATTGTATCTAAATTTTTATTAAATATATTATATTATTAAATAATTTTAAATTTTATTACAATTAAATAACAATTATGTTACTAATTACAAATGTTATTACAATGTTAAAATATAATGTAATACGTGTCGTCAAAAAGAAAACCGTTTAAAAGTTAATTTTAAACATCAAATTAAAAAATACAATAAAAGTGATATACTATAACTTTTCATTGTGATATAAAATAGGTTACTAAATAAAAATGTAACTACAAAGTTAAAATATTGTTAAATATTAAAAAATTAATATTGTTTAAAAATATGTTATCTGCAAAAAAAATGAACGTATACTTTACAAAAAATATTTCTGAAACAATATTATTTTACTTATTAGGTAACTAACTTGTACAGTATATTTATTTTAATTTTTTATTAATTGTTTTAAAATTTAATGAAATTTAAGAATTAAAATTTGTCAGTTTTTTGTTATTATTAACTAAAATATTCGCTCTACAAAAAAATTTCAAAAAAAAGATGCGCTTTAATATTTTAACAAGGTAGTACTTTTTAAAAATTAAAATTTTGAAATTTTTTTTTTTCTATTATTATGCCTACAACTGCTATGAAATTGTCCCTTCCGAGCGAGTTTTTCTTCCGAGCAGCTCAATTGGAGTTCTCGCAATATTTTTTTTGTAAAAATAAAATAAAAAATAAAAAAATTCTTCGTTTTTTGGGGAAAATCATGATTTTTATCGAAAATTATTAGTTTTTCCTTGAAAACACAATGATAATTAACTCCAATCGTTCTCGCTATATTTTTTTTGTAATCTACAACTAAAAATACGTAAAAAAGAATAAATTTGGATCCCTTAGGATAAAATTTTCTTCTTTTTTTATTCGAAAAATCCATGATTTTTCCTAAAAATATGAGTTTTTCTTAAAAACAATATGAACATCAACTCCAATTGTGCTCGCTATGTTTTTCCTGTAATCTACACGCAGAAATACGTAAGTATACCAAATATGAACTGATTTGAGCTCTCTATGTAAAAAGATGGGGCAACCAGAGGGGGGGGTGCATAGTCATTTTTAGGGATTTTTCGTAAAAATTCATGGTTTTTCCTTGACAACGCTATGATAATTAATTCCTATGAGATTCGCTATATTTTTCCTGTAATCTACACTACCGTCCGAAATTGTGCGAACTCTGCTTTTTCAACAACTATAAAACTGTTCAAATCTTCAAAAAAATTAAAACTAAAATTTTTTCCTCTTTATTTTATTAAAGTTAATAAAATTCTGAAAGAAATGACACCTTGACAAAGAGAATATGTTCATTTTTCAATTAGATATCTAAGAAAAACCCAATTTTCAATGTTTTTACTATTTTTTTTATTTCTCTGACAAAAATTAATATTTTTAAACATTCTTAGGCTCATTGAAATCGTATTTTGTTATGCAATTCAAATTATATAAAACAATTCATGTACACATTCTTCCCTAGCGTATGCAAACCGTGAAAGTTGGCTCATAAAATGTCAAAAAATTTAAATTTAATTCTACAATAAAATATAATGTTTGAAAATCAAGTAAATATATCATTCTAAACTTCTCTGATTTATGTAAGTAAATTGAAGATTTATACATTTTACTGATCATTTTTTGTCATATAAATATTAATCACAATTTTTTGACATTTTATGAGCCAACTTTCAGGGTTTGCATACGCTAGCGAAGAATGTGTATATGAATTGTTTTATATAATTTGAATTGCATAACAAAATACGATTTCAATGAGCCTAAGAACGTTTAAAAATATTAATTTTTGCCAGAGAAATAAAAAAAATAGTAAAAACATTGAAAATTGGGTTTTTCTTAGATATCTAATTGAAAAATTAACATATTCTCTTTGTCAAGGTGTCATTTCTTTCAGAATTTTATTAACTTTAATAAAATAAAGAGGAAAAAATTTTAGTTTTAATATTTTTGAAGATTTAAACAGTTTTATAGTTGTTGAAAAAGCAGAGTTCGCACAATTTCGGACGGTAGTGTACACGCCAAAATACATATGTATACCAAATTTCAGCCCTCTAGATAAATTCGTGTGGCCGCTAGGGGTGGGGGGTACATGCCTTGCTTCACTAGTCTCATTAATAGGGTTCCCCCTTCGGGTACGGAACCCTAAAAAGTGTTCAATATTTTTCCATGTTTTAGAAGTGTGCCAAGTTTCATCAAAATCGGTGATTAACAGTTGGGTAGTGTTACTTGTCAGTTCTCCATGTACGTGTATGGACAAATGAGCCTAATGCATTTGAGGAATAAAACTGTTAATTGCAAAAATTTCTAAAATTATCACTTTTACGTGAAAAATTGTAAATATAAATTTTGTAGAACAAAAAAAACCTACAAAATTTTTATAAACAATTTTTTCATGTTAAATATTTTTATTAAAAATTAAAAAAAATTTATTGTAAAATATCAATTGTTACCATTTTTGCACATGTGGTATGATTTTTGACTCAATTGGTGTCAATAAACATTTTTTTAAGGAAAATATTGTAAGTTACAACTAGTTTTAAGTTATTTTTTAAGAAGTAAATCTATTTTACTTTCGAAATTTGCGTTCAAAACGTATACGCTCCTGAAACTTAATGAGGTTTTAAGTGCGTTTTAAAGGATAAATAGAAATTAGGTTTTAATGAGATGTCTTGGTATGCAGAGATGCTACATGAATGGACACAGATCATTCGATGCTAGATTTCCGTGTTAGTTACTTGAAATTTCAATTCTATTTTAAAATAATTTACATGTATAAAATTTGAGCAGCAAAGAAATATTTTTTACTTAAATGCTAACTGTAAAGTTCTATAATTAATCTATATTTGGACGTTTTTGCTTCCGAATTAAATAATTATGGACAGGAACTTGTGTTTTATTTGTGAAAAATCCCTTGATGACATTGAAAATGTTTGTCGAGTTCAAAAAAGAGGAATCAGAACACTAATAGGTGAGAAATCATTACTTAGTTAAAATGTGTCATTTTCAATTTTCTTCTGTTAGGTGCAATAAGTTTAGAACATTTTATTTTAAATAATTTTTTTTAAATACTCACCTAGTAGGAAAAAATTAAAATGACCTATATTTGACCGCAATAGTTCAACCTATCGAAAAAAAATTATTTTAATGATTAGTTAAATAACTTTAAATGCTTTCGATTCGTAATTTCTTGCCCTTTATGAAATATGTTTTATTAATATATGCTAGTAGAAAAAGAGGCTTAAACGAACATACACAAATGTTAGAAGGAATAGAGGTTACATTGTGCATGACGTAAAAATTACACATGATTTTGAAAATTGTTGTTTTATATGCAGCGAATATATCGATGAAGAGTTCATTAGAAAGGATATTACAAAAAGACCTCAGCATAAAAATAAAATTGTAGTTGTTTCGAAAAAAACCTTTCGAGACACGATTTTAAAAAATTTAAATTCTCGGCAGGATGAAATTGCCCTTCAAATAATTTCGCGTATTTCAAACGTTCAGGCTTTAGTTGCTGTCTGTTCAGAATCCAAACCGGTTTCATATACAATTATATTTCAAAATATAGATATAGATATAAAGAGAGATAAAGGGCTTGAGTGTGCGAATGCAATGTGGTCTCCTAGCGAAAAGGACACATTGTCATTTCTTCAAGAAACATGTATCAAATAATATAGTGATTTCAAATTTTCTTTTCTTTAAAGTTCGAATGTCAATTTTAATAAAAGTTATATTAATCTGCTTTTCAATAATAAAATTTGTGAACTATATTTAAAAAGTGAACATTAGTACAATTGGACGATGACTAATCCTGTTAGTCATTATAACAGGTTTGAAAGTGTTGTGAAAGGTTACATTGTTATTATTCCTTTCCTCAACATAAAAAATGGTCCTTCGAGCCGGATGGCTAACTATACAAATTATTGAAAAAAGGAAATGGAGTATAATAACAATTTTCTGCAAGTTTTAAAAGTTCACACAGTGTTTTAATAGAATAGTTTCACAAATTTATTCGAAATCGAAAATAGTCTGTAAGACTTTCTTACTTGATAAGTGTAAACACGACGATGACTAATCCTGTTAGTCATTATATCAGGTTTGAAAGTGTTGTGAAAGGTTACAATAGATTCGTGTTGGACTCAAAATTAATTTCGAAGCCGATATTATCTTTCTCGAAAGCTTTTCAATTTCGCGTTGAAAATTAACTTGATGCTTCTCAGCTGACACTGGGTCAGTTTATTCCTAGCTCAAGTGAAATTTCGAAATACATTGTTTACCATTTTCGTAGTGTTACTACCAAAGGTGAAAATGATTTTCGAATATACAAACTGTTAACAGTGCTTGTGTATGAAAAGACTTATTGTGAAAAAACTGTACATTCAAGTTATTCAAGCACGTGTATAAGTTCCAGTGGTTAATAAAAATGACACCACAGAAACAAGTTTCAATCGATCTCGACGCTGAGATCGCAACTTTCGATCACACTGTTCGATACATTGCGAATTTCATCACCAATGTTAATAAACTTGTTGCAAAACATCAAACCCTATCTATACTAAAAGGTAGGCTTAAACTACTTGACTCGTACTGGGGTACCTGTCAAAAGGCGTGTGCACTCATCGAACTGTGGGCCACCAAAGCTGAGAGGGAGGATCTGCCGTTCTTCACAGAAAATCTCGCAGAGGAAGCAGAGTACGAGTATCTACAGGCATACGATTTCATGCAGGAAAAACTCGCTACCTTCGAGGGACCAACACACAGCGATACCGCAACAACAGGTCAACAAGCAACAGGGTCCGTAAGTTCTTCTCTTAGATTAGAACCTTTTAAGATTCAACCATTTTCAGGTAATTTAACCGACTGGATTTCTTATCGAGACATGTTTACTTCTCTTGTAAGAAATCGTGCTCAACTTTCAAATGTAGAAAAATTACATTATCTAATTTCTACTGTAACCGAGGAAGCGGCTAAATTGATTTCACATATTTCTTTGACTAACGCCAATTTCGAAGTTGCATGGAGAGTGTTATCCGATTAATATGAAAACGAACGGGTGATTATTAATGCTCATTTTCAGAATTTGTTTTCAATTCAGCAATTACATCCGATAACTTAACCGGTTTAAAACTAATAAGAGCACAATATTCTGAATCGATAAAATCATTGCGCGCTCTTAATCGAAACGTCGATAATTGGAACGACATTTTAGTTTTTCATTTTTCTCAAAAATTAGACAAGGGTACGCGAAGATTTTGGGAAACACATTTAGGGGAGGATTCTACATATCCTACCCTTGAAAATCTTTTGAAATTCATTGATATGCGAATTCGTTCATTATAAGCAGTAAATACTTCGTTACCCGCTTCTCATACTTCAAAACCCGCGGAAAATAAACAAAAACAAACGCCTCAAAATAAAAAGAATACCGTGCATGCTCAACATTTTACGACAAAAGGATCATGTCCTATGTGTTCCGAAACACACAGACTAATGTTTTGCGATAAATTTAAAGCTCTTTCGATTACAGAACGATCTAATTACGTACGTGGTAATAACATTTGTGTGAATTGTCTTTGTAAAGGACATAAAATGAAAACATGTAAAAGTAAATTTACTTGTATGCAATGTAAAAAGAAACATCATACCCTTTTACATAAATCAAACGATGCGGATTCAAATAATGCGGGTCCTAGCAAGAAAGGTCCCGATAACTCTAACGATAAAAAAGATTCTGATCCTTCAAACACATTAGATGTTACTTCCTCTCATGTAAATTTTCAAAATCAAACAATTTTACTTGCTACAGCATGGGTGGAGATTGAAACTGAAAACGGGCGTTCGATGAATGTCAGAGCTTTAATTGATCAAGGCTCAGATGCAAGCTTTATTTCTGAAAATTGATCCCAAATTACACAGCCCCACAAAAAAAAAAAGTGTCGTGCGCGGCAGACCAGACTAGTCATTTCCTATGTATTTTGACGCGCTGAACACGAATCCGAAGTCCGTTTTGCTCCATCACGTCAGGATTTTTTTCTAACCTCCAAAAACCTGTCGGATTTTGAGAGGTAGGCTATTTTTTTAAAAATTGATGGATTTACTTCAAAATTGGTATCTAGGGGTTTTTTGGGTCGCTGATGACGAATTTGAAGTTAGATTTTCAAAATTCAAAATGTCGGCTCCAATATGGCGGACGAATTTTGTAAAAATTGATGGATTTACTTCAAACTTGGTATCTAGGGGTTTTTTGGGTCGTTGATTACGAATCTAAAGTTAGATTTTCAAAATTTAAAATGGCGGCTCCAATATGGCGGATTATATCGATCCTTCAAAGGTGATAATTCCGCCCTTACACACGAAACTAGGAGCAATTAAACAGTTTGTCAAAGCCTTAGATAAAAAAGGAAACTGTTTCAAATACCTGGAACAAAAGTTTCCAGAAATCTCTGATGCGAAACTGAAAGAAGGTGTTTTCGACGGACCACGTATTCGCAAATTGTTAAAAGATGAGCAATTTATCACCAAGATGAATAAAAAGGAGAAAGCCGCAAGGCTTAGTTTCAAAGCAGTTGTCAAAAATTTTCTGGGTAATCACAAGAGTGAAAATTGGGAGCAAATAGTTAGTGATATGATTAAAAACTTTGGTAAGTTAGGATGCTTAATGAGCATAAAGTTGCATTACTTAGACACGCATCGGGATCAATTCCCTGAAAATTTTGGAGATTACAGTGAAGAACAAGGAGAACGATTCCATCAAGATCTGAAAGAATTTGAGCGTCGTTATCAAGGAAGATGGGATATAAATATGATGGCCGACTACTGTTGGATGCTGAAAAGGGATATTGTACCTGGAGGCACCAATTTGAAAAGAAAACCATTACACAGATCCTTTGAGGACAAAAGTGTGCGCTATCATAAAAAGACGTGAATACCTTACTTATGTATATAAGAAATTCCATTTCTAGTTTTGAAAATCTAACTTCAGATTCGTAATCAGCGACCCAAAAAACCCCTAGATACCAAGTTTGATGTAAATCCACCAATTTTTACAAAATTCGTCCGCCATATTGGAGCCGCCATTTTAAATTTTGAAAATCTAACTTTAGATTCGTAATCAGCGACCCAAAAAACCCCTAGATACCAAGTTTGAAGTAAATCCATCAATTTTTACAAAATTCGTCCGCCATATTGGAGCCGACATTTTGAATTTTGAAAATCTAACTTCAAATTCGTCATCAGCGACCCAAAAAACCCCTAGATACCAATTTTGAAGTAAATCCATCAATTTTTAAAAAAATAGCCTACCTCTCAAAATCCGACAGGTTTTTGGAGGTTAGAAAAAAATCCTGACGTGATGGAGCAAAACGGACTTCGGATTCGTGTTCAGCGCGTCAAAATACATAGGAAATGACTAGTCTGGTCTGCCGCGCACGACACTTTTTTTTTTTTGTGGGGCTGTGTTATGAATTTAAAAAAGGAGAGAGTTCAAGCGCGTGTCGCGGGTATAGGAGGTGATTTAACGAGTTTAATAAAAAATGTCGCTATATTTAAATTAAAATCTATCCATGACAAAAATCAGAATTTTCCAGTTCGTGCTATAATTATACCTCGAATTACTGCGTACGCTCCGACTAGAATTGACTTGCGCGATACTGTCGCATACAAAAAGGGATTAAAATTAGCTGATCCAGATCCATCCTCACGGACCCCGATTGAACTCCTTATTGGCGCTGACTTATATGGTTCAATAATTCTCGACGGGGTACATAAAGAAAATAACAATTCTCTTATCGCACAAAACTCGGTATTCGGGTGGATATTATCAGGATCCTTTCAACCCTTATTTTCAATCTCATTATCGAGTTCCCAGTGGACGATATGGCGTCCGATTTCTATTCAAAAATGGTCCTCCAATCAATATTGGAGATTCGCGAACGATTGCACTTTCCTCTTTTTTCAATCTAGAAAAAAAACTAGAAAAAAACCCTGAACTCGATGATGTAATAAATTGTTTAGCAAAGGGCGGATTTAATATTAGAAAATTGGCGAGTAATTCTTCAAAACTTGCAGGAATCGATCTCAAAAATCATGGTTTAGCTCTCGAAAAACCGTTCGATGACGATGATAACATTAAAGTTCTAGGGTTAAATTGGAGTCAATTAAATGACGCGTTTAACGTGGTTATAAAACTTCCGGAGTGGGAGGAGCCTACGAAAAGAAAAATTTTATCGCTGATTGCACGTCTCTTCGATCCGTTAGGCTGGCTTTCTTCAGTAGTAATTATTCCTAAAATAATTATTCCTAAAATGATTCAAGAGCTCTGGAAATTGTCAATTGACTGGGATGAAAATTTACCCTCCTCTCTATCCTTGAAATGGAAAAACTTTTTTGAGCAACTTTCTTCTTTGAATGCAATTAGTATTCCTAGGTGGACGAGTTATGGTAGGTCAACTATTTCTGCTCATTTACACGGATTCTGCGATGCATCCGAAAACGCATACGCAGCAGTCATTTTTTTATTGCTCGAAAATCAAAAAGAGAACGTAGTTACTCTTATATTTGCTAAAACAAAAGTTGCACCGATCAAGAAATTGACTATTCCACGCTTAGAGCTATGCTCTGCTTCTTTACTCTCGAAATCGATCAAATATGTATACGAGTCCCTCAAAATTGAAATTCAATCAATCAATTGTTGGAGTGATTCGAGCATAGTTTTGTGTTGGATACGAAAACCTCCTTCTGCCTTAAAAGTTTTTGTAGGCAATCGTGTCGAAATTATAAAAAACGAAATTCCTGATGCCAAATGGAGATACGTACCGTCGGAGCAAAATCCAGCCGATTGTGCGTCTCGCAGAATTTTTCCGTCAAAAATCTTCGAAAAAACCTTGTGGTGGCACGGACCTGAATGGTTGAAAATGAACGAAAAGGAATGGCTCGATCAAAGCTTTTTAAACAATACTAAAACTGATCTAGAAATTAAAAAAGTTCATTTATAAAACACCACCACAAAATTCGCTCTATCTGACGAAATTTCAAATTGGCTCCATTTGAAAAGAGTCACTGCTTACATTTTTCGATTCATAAATCAATGCAAATCTCGTGAAATTACTTACAAAAAAATTACGTTAAATGTTGCTGAATTAAATAATTCACAACAATTCTGGTTTAAAAATGTTCAGAACGAATTTTTCTCATAAGAAATCGATTTATTGAAAAATGGTCACGCGGTTCATAATCAAAGTCCATTAGCGTCACTCGACCCCTTTTTAGACGAAACGGGTCTTTTGCGGGTAGGAGGAAGACTCCGATTTTCAGATTTGCTCACGGAACAAAAACACCCTATTGTTTTACCGAAATGCCGAATTTCCGAATTACTCATTGATTACATTCACCAAAAAACACTCCATGGGGGTGTCCAACTCATGTTGAGAGTTTTGCGTGAAAATTATTGGATTCTAAATGCTCGTAATTTAGTAAAAAATCATATTCACAAATGCGTAACATGCGTTTAAGAAAAAGCGACAGTCGGGGAACAATTCATGGCCAACTTGCCTCAAGATAGGATTCGAATTTCCCGACCCTTTGAACACTTTGGAATAGATTACGCAGGTCCAATACTAGTCAGGAACACAGCAGGCCGTGGAAATAAAAGTCACAAGGCATATATAGCTATATTTGTGTGTTTCACTACTCGCGCTATTCACATTGAATTAGTGAATGATTATACATCGAGTAGCTTCATAGCAGCACTCGAAAGATTTTCTGCCAGACGTGGACTACCAAGTGCTCTATATTCAGACAATGGAACTACATTTGTAGGCGCGGAAAAAGGGTTACGCGTTTCTTTCAAAAAAATGATTCAAGATGAAACATTGTTAAGTTTTCTAAGTTCAGATTCAATAGAATGGCACTTCCTGCCCCCCTCGGCTCCTCACTTCGGAGGGCTCTGGGAGGCCGGAGTAAAAAGTGTTAAACATCACTTGAAAAGAGTGCTTGGTGCTTCCACCCCAACCGCGGAAGAACTCACAACCCTCCTGTGCAATATCGAGGCGTGTTTGAACTCTCGACCAATTGCACTTTTACATGATGATATTTCGAGCTTCGATTCTTTGACCCCTGGTCACTTCTTGGTAGGATCCGCATTAAAAAGCGTTCCATTACCCTCGGTCTTAGATCACAATGACAATCGATTAAACAATTGGCAAAAAATGCGAAAGAAATACGAACAGTTCTGGCGGATCTGGTCTCAAGATTATTTGCACTCGCTTCAACAGCGTACAAAATGGCGTTTCCGACAACCTAACTTAAAAATTAATGACTTGGTTCTTTTGAAAAACACGAATCTTCCACCCTCTAAATGGGAACTCGGACGCGTAATTGAATGCTTTTATGACAAGGAAAATCTTGTTAGATCAGTTAAAGTCAGAACTAAAAATTCTCAATATTTGCGTCCAATCACGAAGTTACGTAAACTTCCAATTGATAACTGCTTAAATGAAAATTAATTCAGTCGATTGATGATACAAATCTTTTTTTTTCTCGTATGACTTCTGCGTATCAATATATTGTATATAGTTAGGCTTAAGTATGTATGGACACAAACTCTAATGAAGTTAGATTTGGTTTATTTTATTCTGTAATCACTTTGTAAATAGTAATTTTAGTTAAAATTAGGATACAAAAAAAAATATTTTTTCTTCTTATAGTTTCATAAAACTTACAAGTTCTTTTTTTCTACGATTTAAAATATAACAAAGGATTGTTTTGTTATATTTACATAAATTTTATTTCGAAAAAAAAAAAATTTCACATTTCTTTGCTTTAATTAAATCACTAATGATTTAATCGGGGGAGTGATGTTCAGAATCCAAACCGGTTACCTATACAATTATATTTCAAAATATAGATATAGATATAAAGATAGATAAAGGGCTTGAGTGTGCGAATGCCGAATGAGTCAGTAGCAATGTGGTCTCCTAGCGAAAAGGACACATTGTCATTTCTTCAAGAAACATGTATCAAATAATATAGTGATTTCAAATTTTCTTTTCTTTAAAGTTGGAATGTCAATTTTCAATAAAAGTTATATTAATCTGCTTTTGAATAATAAAATTTGTGAACTATATTTAAAAAGTGAACATTAGTCTACATTGTTATTATTCCTTTCCTCAACACTGTCAATGCAAAAGATCACATGAAATGTTCTAAGGAGATATATCGCGAGCGCAGTAATGTAGCATCAGGAGGTAGACCTATATGCGGCGAAGTTGAGGGTGCCATGAAAGATATTTATTTTTATTTGTCAGAAAATCCGGAAAGATGTCAATTTTCTTTACTGAATTAATAAACGTAATTAAAGGGGCTTTTCAACCTGACGAACGTACAGTAAAATCACACTTGAAAGCGAAATATGGGGATGAAATTTTGATTTTTGAAATACGAAAGAATACCACTTTCATACGTTTCTTAAAAATGGGTCATAAGATTCTTGCCAATATTTGGGATGTTCAGAAAGAATCAAATACATATAACAATAGACTTGAAACTGTTCAGGAAGCGGCGGACATCATAGTTGAAGATATACGTGCACAAAATTATGAAACATATTTCTATCTATTCTATTTCCACCTTCTGATATATTCATGGAAAATCTGCACTTTAATGTTCCGGAATCATTAAGCATTTTCCTTCATCAGTTAATATCTAAACCTAAACGCGGTAATTTAGATCAATGAAAGAGAAAATGTACTTCTATCGCACACTCCATTATATCAGCAGTTAGAAAATTCGGATCAAAACACTTAATCAATGTTTTATCAAATTTAGGGTTTTGCTCATCGTATACAGAAATTTCAAAATTTGAAGGATCTTGTATACAACGTCCACCCCATTTTATTCTTGATACCGCATTCTCACAATTTGTTTTTGACAATGCAGACTTTAACGTAAATACCCTTGATGGACATGGAACTTTTCACGCAATGGGCGGGATATAGTCTATTACTCTTAAATCCTACTTTAAGGACAAATATGCAGGGTTAAAATGGTCATGTCACAGAAACATTCCAGGCTGGAATGGCTTCATGGAACAAGTAACAGAGAAAAAACAATTTGATAAATCAAAGATTATTCCTCTTCCATTTATTAATTCACCTCCTTCAAATTATGATACCATATTTACTACACTTTCCTATGCAGTAGAAAAAGCCAAGGAGTTTAAACAAAGTGTCTGCTTTGTAACTTTTGATCAACCGCTATATTGGAAGGCGCGCGATATTATTGCAAATGTAGATCCTTTAAACGAATTGAATAAAGTAGTAGTAAGGCTCGAAGGCTTTCATCTCTTAATGTCATATTTGGCTACCATAGGGTATATTATGTATGGAAGTGGACTTGAAGATTTGTTAAAACTTATTTACGCCGAGAACTGTGTTGATAAAATCTTATCGGGACATGCTTATGGCAGGACTGTTCGTGCACATATTTTAGTGCATCTTTCTTTAGTAAAATTAGTCCTAGCTAAATGTGATTTTTCTGATGAAAAACGCGATGAATTTGAGTTATTCTTAAATTTTGAAAATAGGTCAGTCATTCTTAACGCTAAAAACAATTTTGTTATTGCAGCTTCTGTTGAGAAATATAATTCGGTTTTGAAACGGTTAGAAAGAAAGGGCCAACTGCTAAATTGTGGATTCAGTATATACGTATGGTTACACTTTTGAAGCACTTCATTGAAGCTGAAAAATCTGGTAACTGGTACCTTCATTTGGATACAATCCAACGAATGTTACCCTTCTTTCATGCATCAGGACATTTTCTTTATGCAAAATCAGCGCACTTGTACTTGCAAGATATGCTTGCTGTGAAACAGAAAATGACCTCTTCAGAATTTGAAAAGTTTGTAACTGACGGACAATTTACGATAAGACGTTCGAATAAATTATGGCCTAGTGTCATGTCAGACATGACAATTGAACAAACACTAATGAGGTCTATGAAGACATCAGGGGGTCTTACGCAAGGACGTGGTATTACTGACAGTACTATTACAACATGGACTATGGGAATGGTGCACTTGCAAACCATTGGCGAACAGGTCGAAAATTTTTGTGGTATTTCTGCTGCTACAACAGAACAGCATGTAGACATTCGTCCCGCTAAAATTTGTCGTGACAATAAAGACGGAGAGACAATTTATAATTGGCTTGCGTCCCATTCTCCTTTCGAAGAACAATCAGAACTTGTGTCTTTAAGCAGCGGTGTTATTGCAGGTGACAGTATTATCTGTCATCTTGCACATGAAATAAGAACATCCATGATTTTAAAAATCATTGATTTTTCTTATGATTTGATTACCTTTAAACGAAAGGACAAAGTTTTACCTATATAAGCAGTATCAAATACTATTACAATAGATACAGTGCCTATCACAATAAATCCATTGCTTCTTTTTCAAAGACTTTGTTTATCTAAGCAATCAGATAGCGACTTAAAAGATTTTCTCTGTTATCAACTTGCTCCTTATCCTTTGTCTCTTTTTTCTGAAAGCGGAATGAGAAAAGGCACAAAATCTACTCTATATAAATCATTTACAAGTGTAGTGTGGTCACCAGACGTAGGAATTGTTTACTCAAGAAAAGTTTTTATTTAATAGTAGCAACAAAAGTCGACTTATTGCGATGCTTAAGGGTTTATTTCTTCAATTTAATATTCAAGTTCAAGAAGCCGTTGAGGATGCAGATACTTTTATCGTTAATGTTGCTCTACAACATTCTTCCTCCTACGATTCAGTTGTTATTATTGGGGAAGATGTTAATCTTTTAGTTCTTCTTACTGGATTAGGACACAATACATCCAATGTTTACTTTAAAAAACCTGGAAGAAGGCAATCTGAAGAGCAGTTGTACAATGCCAACAGTTTGAAGTATAAGTTAATAGACATACAAAATATTCTATTCCTACATGCTTTCAGTGCATGCGATACAACGTCTGCTTTCTTTAATATTAGTAAAGGAAAATTCATTACAACCTTTGTACAAAATCAAGAACAATTAAAATCAGTAGAGCTTTTTAAAGGGAAGAAAATAGATAAAAACATTCTTGCATCTTTGTAGTCTCCCACCAACTGAAGCAGCTTTGCGTCAACACATTTTTAGAACTTACTTCCAAGTCCAATCCTGGCTTGGTAATTCTCTCGATCCACTTGATTGGGGCTGGAAACAAGGAAAGTGGGGATTAGAGTATTATCAATACTGCAGAACCTGCGCCATCTTCCATTTTACATTTGATATCATGTTAATGCAAAACTAATTGTGGTGCAAGTTGTGGCTGTCACAAAGCAGGATTAAAATGCTCACAAATCTGTTTGCATTGTAATGGAGAATCCTGTGACAATGTTACAAGAATTTTAAGTCTTCTTGATGATGACGAACTAGCAGCTGAACCAGACCAAGAATTTATAAATGATGATATTCAAGAAAATTTAACAGAAATTCAACTTGACAACCAACAATCAGTAAACGATGAACTTGAGGAACCTGGGCCACTCAAACGTAGCAAACATTAACAACGATATAAAGCACTATCAAAAATATTGTAACGGTTTTAATTTTATGTTTTTTTAATTTGCAATAATCATTTAATTTTTCATTTGTGGACTAGGCCTATTGGGGAAACCACATCTAAAAAAACGCGCCAAACTATACCTCAAAGGTGGTGCGGAAATGAGTTTTGATATTTTACAATAAAAAATTTTTTAATTTTTAATAAAAATATTCAACATGAAAAAAGTGTTTATAAAAATTTTGTAGGTTTTTTTTGTTCTACAAAATTTATCTTTACAATTTTTCACGTAAAAGTGATAATTTTAGAAATTTTTGCAATTAAGGGGAGGGACCGGTGAAATTTCAGCCTACTGAAGTTATTATTGTTAAAGAGTGTCAATTTTTTTTCTGGCATAATTTAGGATCCAAAATTATTATAAATTATTAAAATTTAAAAAAAAAATTTTTAGCCATTTTACAAAATTTATTTTTTGGAAAAATTAAATTTCTTTAAATTCCATACGATTGATTGTTTAAAATCGTAAAAAAAGCGTAAAAAAAATTCGACAATAAAAAATAATGAAAATTGTGGAAGTAGTTGAATTTTTTCAAAATTACCACTAAAATTGAAAGCAATCAAAATTGATCTTGTTTAGGGGTAATAATTTTTTTCAACATTTTTTTTCAACCAAAAATCTTATTCTACTGAGAAAAACAACAAATGGTAATTTTTAACAATTTTACAAATATTTTTATTTTTCAAAATTTTCATTTTTTGAAAAAATTGAAATTTTTCAAAATCCATACGCTTGATTGTTTAGAATCATGAAACAGGCGTATAAAAAAATCGGCAGTCAAAAATAATTAAAATTGTGAGAGAAGTTTAAATTTTAAATTTTCGAGAATTTTGAATTTGATTTTAAAAATTATTAACAAATTTATAGTTTTTCAATTTTTCATGATATATTATACATTTAAATAATTAATATTGTCAGAAAAAAAATTGACCACCCTTAAACAACTTTAATTTTGATGTGTTAAAATTTCAGCGGTCCCTCCCCTTAACAGTTTTATTCCTCAAATGCATTAGGCTCATTTCTCCTTACACGTACATGGAGAACTGAGCCTAATGCATTTGGGGAGATAGGTACCTTTCACCGTGGAGCATCACATAATATGTTAAATGCACTTCTGGTAGTTGCGCACTTCGAAGCGTTCCCCAGTCTTTCCTAATTTGTGTATGGAAAAAAGTTAATTTCAAAGTTGCATAGTTTTATAATGCCTTTATTTTTGAATAGGACTAATTTTGCGATAAATTGTATCAGTTTTGCAAAAAATGGTAAAAATGGAGTTTTTGCGATTAAAAATTTCGATTTTCTTAATATAACATAAAAACTACTCATCATATGACAAAATTGTTTAACCAAATTTTGTAGACAATTTTCAGCTCTACAAAATTGATGTTTACAATTTTTCACGTAAAAGTGATAGTTTTTGTAATATTTGCAATTTAAAAAATTTCTCTTTTTTCAAGATGGCGGAAAAATTTACCACCCCCCAAATTCGAAAACTTGTTTTTATACTCAGTAAAAACCCTTTATCGATTGCAAAAAGAATTTTTGACTTCCGAATTTTTGTAAGTTGAAATGTTTAATTTGACTGGACTAAAAAGGTGGGTGACCAAAAGGGTTGAAAGTGGGTGGTAAGGGGTGGTGGGAGGTGATTAAAAAAGTTAAAAATACAAATTAGGAGGTGATCAAAAGGGTTAATATGCAAATTAGGGGGTGGTGGGTGGTAAACGAAAGGGTTAATATCCAAAATAGGGGGTGGTGGGTGGTAAACGAAAGGGTTGAAAAAGGGGTTTCAAGGTCAAACTGTTTTAGAACTGGTACAACCCTACTACTAATCAAAAATTTACATTTTAGCTAAAAAATGTTGTGTTTATTAAAATTCAAGTTTATATATGAAATAATTTTATTCCCTGCATTAAAACGAATCGATTGGTATAGGGTCAGTTGGGGTAAATGCGGGCAAAATCGCTATTTGTCACAAATTATCTAAGTTTCTTCCTTTAAAAGGTAATATTTGCGGGTTTATTTTTTTATGTTGTTATTTACATTCATAGGATTAATTTTATGCAGCAGAAAAAATTTTAGATAAGCTTTAAACGCTTGAAACTGACTGTCCCCATTTACCCCAAAATTTAGAAAATTTCATAATATTTGGGGTAAATGAAGACAGCACAGTTTCTAAGAAAATTTTAGGAAAAAAGTTTCCTTAAATACATTACTGTATTAAGGGATGAGAAAAATTGGAAAAAAATTTGTAGTAGATATGAATTGGTTGAACCAATTTTTGCATATTGTTCAAAAAATTGTTCTTGAGTGGTTATACCTAAAAAATTTGAAAAAATAAATTTTTAATATGTGTTTAAACAATAAAATGTCAGGAAAAAACGTCATTTTTCAACTTTTTTGTTGAAAATAGTGCCATTTTTTTAAATTTTGATTTTTTAAGGTAATTTTAGGTATAACCATTACATTAGTACTTTAAGTTTCAGATAATTTTTTAATTGTTGGTTTTAAATCACTAGGGAGTGCGCTAGGTCTGCAACCGAAAAGAGCCTCAAAATCGAAGCGTCGACTATGACGCCGTCTGCAGCCTAACACAATACAAAAACAAGTTGTACATTCAGATGTTCATTACATGAACATTTAGCTTCCTCTTTTACAGAAAATTAAAAGGCATTAAAATAAGCTGCAACGCTTATCATTTTAATCCAATTTTGCTTTTTTGAATACCAAAATGGATTAAAATAAGCAAAATTGGATTAAAATAATAAGCGTTGCAGCTTATTTTAATGCCTTTTAATTTTCTGTGTTACGATCAGCAAAAAAATTTGCTTCCTCCTAGAGAAAGCATTAACATTGAAATAAACTTACAAAAATAATATAATAAACATTTGAGTTTAATTTAAAGAATTAATAAAAGTTAAAAAATCAAAAATTCATATTTTAACCGAGATTTCTAAATATTAATGAAAAATAATATATAATTATTTACAATTATATCGATTCGTTTTAATGCAAGGAACACAATTATTTTATATTTAAACTTGAATTTAAATAATTATAAAATTTTTCAGCTAAAATGTGTATTTTCTATTTTTTAACTTTCATTAATTTATTAAATTTACCTCAAATGTAAATTTTATATATACCAATCGATTCGTTTTCATGTAAGGAATACAAATATGTCATCTATAAACTTAAATAATCACAAAATTTTATAGCCAAAATGTGAATTTTTGATTTTTTAACTTTCATTAATTCTTTAAATTTAAATTAAAACTATACTTTATATATACCGATCGATTTGTCTTGACGTAAGGAATACAATTTTATTATATACAACCTTTAATTTTTCTATTTAAAAATTTTTTCGTTTAAAAAAAAAAATCTTTGGAAAAAAGACGATAATTTTTTATTTTTTGGGTATTTTTCAAAATTCTTTGGTCAGATTTAAGATATTAATATGATAAATGAGCCTATCAAATTTTATCTAAATCCATTAAAACCTGTTAAAGTTATCTTCTAAACAAAAAAGGGATCCACACACACACAATTAATGAAAGTTAAAAAATCAAAAAGTCACATTTTGGCAATGTGTTATAGTTGGTTATATTCCGGGTTATATGATGTTTGACAAAATTTAGCATTTTATTGTTAAATTTATCAAACATCAGAAAACACCGGAAGATTCTTTAAAATATCATTTTGACACCCACTTTTGTGCGGAGGAATAATAATTTTATCATTGCACATAATATTTATTAAGATATATTATAATTTTGACTAATATATTTTTACAATATATTCGGTAAAATATCAAATATAACCTTAAGAAATATTATGATTATAATATATTTTAACTTAG
Source organism: Leptopilina boulardi (assembly GCF_019393585.1). NCBI lineage: Eukaryota > Metazoa > Arthropoda > Insecta > Hymenoptera > Figitidae > Leptopilina > Leptopilina boulardi. Next base: position 355,208 of record NW_026137751.1, on the reverse strand, counting down.
TTTAAAACTTTAGCTATTTGTACCGGAGTTCGGTACAAAGTTGACGGCATGGCATAAAGGCACAGTAAATCTTTCTCTCTCTCTCTCTCTCGCTCTGCAATTATAGCGACGTCTTGTCGCTATGAGCTTCCGCGCTCGACTGATTCTCGCTTCTTCCCCTTCTCCGCACTCCACATGCTCCGCATGGTGGGGGTAAAATAAGGCCTCTATTGGCCCTCACAATTTGGAGAGAGGGTACCTCGCGCGACTCTTCTCTCCGCGCTACATAAATACAGCGAGTTTCTGTGACTCGCTCTCTCTTCTTCGCCAACTCTCAACGTAGCAACACGTCACTCGTGACGTTATGCGTGACTCCAGCCACGCTGCCGCTCCACGCGTCTCACTGCCGTGAGACCCAAGCCGCCGCGTCACCTTCCGACGCCAACTTCTCTCACTCGCCTGCCAACCGTCAACTGCCTGCCGTTCTCCACAGGGAAATTTTTTGAATAAATACTATTTTATTCTGGGAAACCATCGACTAGTTACTTCTTTCACTGGCCGTGAAAGACCATGACACACCAACACAACAATCTGTCCTTTTCAGGACAACTATTAAACGGAAAACACATTGACAATTAGTCCTTTTCAGGGCAAATTGTCAATCGTAGGAATTATTTTTTGTTCATGGTTCTTAAAATTTAACCTCGACAGCAGTCGCCCCACGAATTATTGGGAGACTCTTGGGGACAGCGCTCTGAACCCTGCTTGGGTTCGAGTGCCCGTCACCAGGAACTCTCCCTGGCCACTGCTCGTTCGACATTTTTTTCGTTCTAGGTTAACCTTTGAGCTCGTCACTTTCCCTCAACACACAGTGACCGGTATCAAATGAAATTTGTGATTTTTTAAATTGAAGTTTATATATGAAATAATTGTATTCCTTGAAAGAAAACGAATCGATTGGTATATATAAAGTATACATTTGAGGTAAATTTAATAAATTAATGAAAGTTAAAAAAAAAATTCCCATTTTAGCTGAAAAATTTTGTATTTATTTAAATTCAAGTTTAAATATAAAATAATTGGTTTCCTTGCATTGAAACAAACCGATATAATTGTAAATAATTATAAATTATATATTATTTTTCATTAATTTTTAGAAATTTGAGCTAGAATGTGAATTTTTTATTATTTAACTTCTACTAATTTTTTAAATTTAACTCAAATGTATACTCAAATGTTTATTATATTATTATTATTTTCATTATTATTATTATTATTATTATATATAATAATTTCCGTATTCATTCATTCATTCCGTCTGTCCACACTTGAAGTTAGTCGTTTTTTTGTTGCTTTTGTTTTTCTAAAATTATATATAATAATTTCCGTATTCATTCATTCATTCCGTCTGTCCACACTTGAAGTTAGTCGTTTTTTTGTTGCTTTTGTTTTTCTAAAATTTTGACAATTCTTGATTTTGTAAAATTTTATGGTTAATAATAATTTCAGCATTCATTCATTCCGTCTGTCCACACTTGAAGTTAGTCGTTTTTTTGTTGCTTTTGTTTTTCTAAAATTTAGACAATTCTTTATTTTGTAATATTTTATAGTTAACGCGACGCATATTTTTATTCATGGTCATTAATTAGGTCACATACTAAGTGACAGTTTAAAGTAAAAAAAAAAATTGTTTATTGTGTGCAGCACCAGTATATTTGCTACTTGGTATTTATAGAGAAAAAAGTTTGAATTATTATAATATAATTTTTATTAGGATTTATAAAATTATTATATTATATATGATTTTTGTATATAATCATTATTACAGACAATTATAACATTTTAACATATAATTATTATTTTTTTCATTATTTTTTCATTATTCATTATTATTTATATCTTTATTTACTCTCCCTACAAACAGTAGGGTTCGAGACACCTATTTACAATTCACTAACTTAATTCTACGTACAATATTTCTTAAACTATCCTTACACACTAATAACCTAACGCAAAATAACAATAAAAAATAATATCCGCCAAGAGCCCGGGCTTCCGTTTCCCGTTCCAGTACTATGATGCCCATTCTGGCTTCGTCAGACTTAACGCTACACTACAAAACGATAAAGAAGATGTTCCCAGACAAAAAGTTTTGTACTCTATCCATTTACTAGAGGCCTTCCTATATCTTCCCTCCCTCTTAGCTTTTCCAACTCGTTCATCCACCTTTCACCCTGTCCATTCTCACACAAAATCCAACACACCATCTCATCCACACTATCTTCGCCCACCTTTCCTCCCTATCTCTTACTGACCATCCTTCCATTTTATTATCATCCCTATCTCCTCCCGCCTTCCCATCCCTTAGAGCTTGTCTCCTTCCTTTCTCCCAACTATTCATACTCCTCACCCCCACTTCCTCTCCTTGTTTTATCGTCCTCCAACATGTCTGTGCCAGACTACTCACTCCCCTTCCCTTAATTTTTCCTCCAGTCCCCACGCACGCTTTCTCTGCCTGACGACTAATTTTTCCCTCTCTAACTCCTCCCTCAGCATGTATCTTGGGCAACTCTTACTCACTCCCATTGTCCATCTAAGGTACCTCTCATGCATTCTTTCAACTCTCAAAGCCTCTTTCCAACCCCACAATGAACAATTTTTTTTTTACTTTAAACTGTCACTTAGTATATGATTTAATTAATGACGATGAATAAAAATATCCGTCGCGTTAACCATAAAATATTACGAAATCAAGAATTGTCAAAATTTTAGAAAAACAAAAGGAACAAAATACGACTAACTTCAAGTGTGGACAGACGGAATGAATGAATGAATGCGGAAATTATTATAGTTAATTTAATATAAAAGCCTTACAAAATTTACTATTTAATTATCCATTAACTAATTTCAATAGCTTTTTTAACAGTTTTCCTCCATTTATTACGTTCTTTTAATAAAAGTAAGTGTTTCGCGAGTGTTTGTCAAATTCGCAAAACAGTCGATCAACCAAATCCGACAAGAAAAAAATCAAAGATTGATGTGAATTTTGTAAAAATAACTTCAAGCCCCTCTACTTTCTGCAATTTTTTTTAATGAGTTAATGTTTTAGGGATTTATTACTTTCATATAGGACAACAATTTACCAAAGTATCAAGCCTATCCCAAAACTTTCACTTTTTGGGCTGGGGCGATTGTAGAAGAATCTCTCATTTATGTCTAACGGGAAAAATGTTGAATCCATTTTATTTGTGTGGAGTACCAACAGATACAGACATCAGAGATAATTTTCAATAATCTACGTTTTTTAATTAACATATTAAGGAAATACAATTAAATTTTTATTTTTTAAAGTGACAAACTAACCGTCCTACTTGAGATGCCAATACTTCGCAGTTATGTTGCTCAGCTACCGTCCTCCACTTGCGAGCTAATCGTACCATTGCAGCCGCATCCATTAATCCGTACCCAAAGCTATGACTAACTATAAATATAAACAAAATAAGTAATAGTAAAGAAAAATTCTTTTGTAATATGAAAAAAATAAGTGTTATTTCTCTTTTAAACATGCAACTAAATCAAGGATATGCGTATTTTAATAATTTAGAGTCTTTTATAGTTCAAATATTTCATGTGACTTATATTAAAAGAGCACTTAAATATTTGTATTTAAATTTAGTAAGCAGAAAAAAAATTAATTTTATTACAATTTTTAAATATTTGATTAAACGTGTTAAATGTTAAATTTATTATTAAAATAATAATTATTAAATTAATATTTGTTAAACGTTTAGTTGAAAAAAGACATGGCTAAAAAGTCTTTTACGGAATTTTTCGGTTTGTACAATACTATTATTTTTAAATTATTTATTTATTACAACTAGAATAAAATATATTTGTAAGAATTAGTAATATTTAGTTATTGGTTAGAATAATTAAAACTTTAATTAATTACTTATAAAACTGAAAATAAATCTTGTTGGCCCTACCTCACTAAAAATTTTTCTTCACTTTACTCATATAAAATTTTGCAAAAACTGATAAAAGTAATTTTTGTTGACATTTTTTTAAAGTCCGTGTTTTTAAAAGTGTCTCTGAAAAATTATATTTGGGGTAAAATTCCTGTAGCGTATTAAGTTGAAAAAAAGTTGAATGGATCGGGCTGTAACTTGCACAAAGTTTAGCAAAAAATTTTTCAAAAAATTCTAAATTTGAACCTTTTTTGAAAATTAAAAATTTGTTTGACATTTTTGTTAAGTTCAGTCTTTTTTTTATTTTTTTTAAGTTAAAAATGTGTATTATCACTACATAAAATATAGAGATGTCCTTTTTTTATTTTCGCGATATTAATTAATTAATGCTAATAAAAAATGAAATATTTCACAAATAAATAAAGTTATTCCAATTCTGAAACTACCAATTGAAAGCTGACGTAATTCCGCATCCAACAAGCCCTTTATGAAGTATTTTATATTAATGGATTGGATCAAGAATTGATGAATCATTGTAAAATCAAAAAAAATCTCATCTGGATAAAAAAATAAGTTGAAACTTTAAATGTGTTTTTCTCAAAATGACATTTTTAAAATCCATGACCACAATTACTCGAAAACCATCAATCCGATTAACTTGAAACTTAGTATGCATCATTTACACATATAAATCCAGCCCCTATCTCATAAAGAACACTCACAATCGTTAATTTCTGTTAAATTTTGTTTAGAATGAATACAAATTAAGCTTCAATATATATAGCTTCAATAACTGATTGGAAATTTTCCGAGGATTTTGAATTTGGACTTAGTTTTTTTATATATAACTTCAAATGCAAACAAAAAGCAAATACTGTAAGGAAACCTTGAAAAAATTTGAATTAGCTCACTATTTTGCATAAAAATGGTTAAAAGCTTAAAATACCCAAATTTTAGGTATAACCATTTTAAAGTATTTCTTTTCAACAGTCTTTCCTAAAAATTGAAGCCAAATCGAAATAGGTGTTTTTGAGTTATGAATTAAAAAAAACAGTTTTTTAATCTACTGCGCATGCGTTTAGAGATAGCTCAAAAATTCTAACGGCATTGGATTCTTTGGAAAATTTTCCATCGACTAGTACTTCTCCAATTTTATTTTTGACCAAATTTTACATTTTTTCAAGCAGAAATGGATTGTTCAATCTTCATTTTGAAAGATGTCATTTTTCAGGAAATTAACGATTGTGAGTGTTCTTTATGAGATAGGGGCTTGCAACTTTGGCTAGTTGAGTATTTTTAAAGATAGAATACACCTAAAAAATTTGAGCCAAATCGATAACTTGTCACCGACAACTGTGAGTTTTACACGTGTAATCCCTCCATTTTTAATCAGGACCAAACTGTTAAAAAAACTTTAAACGTTTTTTTTCAAAACTACATTTGAAAAATCGGTGAGCACTTTAGCTGCCACAAATTTCAATGGATGCTGTTAGTTTTTTTTTTATTTTGTTTGTGATATAATTATCTAGTATAATATATAATTATCTAGCGTAAGGATTTTTTGAAATATTAACATTTCAATTTTCTAGACAACTTTAAGTAATGAAAAGGAAAAAATAAGCACTTTTTCGTTCAAATCGATTCCATTTTCCAAAAATTGTATTTTTTAAAAACGGATACGTATTTCGCTAGATTTTGAGCTGCAGAAACTAATGTTGTTTTTTATTTTGAACTAGCTCAAATTTGGCCCGAGTTATAGTGCCCACCGCACGGCGATACATTTTTGAAGCACTCCGCCTATCATCTGTCAAACCGACATTTTTGAAAAAAAAAAAATATTTTTTTGCAGTTCAAGAGTGGTATAATACCATACTGTATTTTAATTTTCTTAAAAAAAATTCTATTCTTCAATAAAAATTGTTGAAAAAGCGTATTTTTTGGTCGGGTCAAAGTAACAAAGTCAAAGTAACTTAAATATGTATATTTTTTTAAACCCTTTGATTGTGAATTAGATAATTTTATAAAAAAAGAAAATCAATTTGATTTTCATTTCAGATAAACTGTACTTAAGGAATTTTGGTCAGCTCATTTCATGTTTTTCCCGAAGGCCTTACTTTCGATGGCTCATTGCACTTGAAAGCTTTTAATAAAAAATTTTTTGTTGTTGTTGATTAAAGTTTCAAACAGATACTTAAATAAGATTTAAAAAAATTCCATGTTTCGTTAAGGGGTTACCTGGGCCAAGACGAAAAAAAAATTCGTTTAATAGTATAACATGTCAAGAATACTTTCCTAAAGTTTTAAGATAATTTCAGTAACATTCTAGGAGAGAGAGAATATTCGAAAACGCTTTTTGCTTCGACAGCACCTAGTGCATTTGATTTTTAATTATTCAGTCCGCCATATTGGATCCGTCATTTTTAATTTTAAAATACTGACACCGTATTCGTAATCAGCGACCGCAAAAACCCAAAAGAAAAGATTTTCATACGAATCCGATGAAATAAAACGAAAATTCGACCTTTATATAAATAAATAGGGCCAAAAATCGTAATTTGTGACAAAAAAGTCTGCCAAAAATTCAAATTTTAATTTTTTTAAATCCTTCTTTCCATTACGAGCTAAACTCACTTACTAATAGAAAATATTTGAATTTTTTTTTATTTTGGAAGGGATCTCATAGAATCTGTTGCCATTCGCTGAATTTTGATTATTTATTAACAAATATTTTATAAGTTACTTATTTTATAGTTTTCTTTAAAGTAACTAAGTGCTGAAATAAAATAATTTATTTATCTATTATATGAAAAAAAATCATAAAAAGACATACATTTTTTGGCCATTTTGACCCATGTAACCCCTTAAGAAAAAATTCCTGAAAAAGACCTTTTTTATCGCGTTACAACTGGTGTACCTTCCTTAATCATTTTAACCAATATTTAAATTCCAATAACTCTAACCAATTTATTTTATTCCAGTTGTATTAAAAAATCAATTTATAATTGTTAACTACAATAAAAATACTAGCTCACTCCCCTAACCCCTCGAACACTCACACTTTTTCGACAATGATAACCGAAAATTTCCGAAATTTTTTTTTTTGACGTGTCCTTTTTTCCACTAAACGAGCGATAATAGTAGTGCCTATCTATATACATCTGTTTTATAATCTTTAGCTTACTTTTTGAACAATATACATATAAAAATTGTATTTAAATAAACATGCAAAATAATTATTCAAGTATTATCAGAATAGAGCTTCCGGTATCGTTATCGAGAACACGCGGAATTTTGGTGTTTCCATAAATTATTAATTTTGTAACTTTTAAAATTAAGGGTGGGTTGTAAGTGTGTGTAGAAGGTGCATTTTAGTGCAGTGTATGAATGTATTTCTTTATGTGTGAGTAAATTAGGTTATCAGTGATAAATAAAGGTGTGAGTGTTGGAGGGGTAAAATAGTGAGCTGGTATTTTTAAAAGGAGTGTGAAAGGTGTGGAGGTGAGTGCAAAGTGCAGTCTAGTGTGGTAAGTGTGGATATTGTGAGTAGGAAAAAATTTAAAAAGTAAAAGAAAGAAAAAATAAAGTTGAAAAGTATAGGTAATTTTAGGTTAGGCTGCAGAAGATGCACAGAGATAGTGAGGTTTTTAGCACTCCTGTGGCAGCGAATAGTGTGGGTAGTGTTAATAAAATAGAAACATCTAAATCAATAAGAAAAAAGAGGGGTAGAAAGTTAAATTTTGACAAACTCGGGGTAATGGGGCAAGGATCAGTTTAAAAAACTGAAGGCTTGGCAAATAAGTGCTGCATCAAGTAAAGGGTGACAGAAACGGAAGATGTGAAAAGTGGGGGGGACTCAGGGGTAGTGAAATTGAAAACGAAGTGTGAAGTTATTGGGATTATTAAGAAAAATAAGGGTGGAATCAAGAGATAGAATGGAAAAATTGGGAAAAAGATTCGATAAAGGAGTGGATGGAATTCAAAATGGAAATAAAGAAAGAAATTGGAGAAATGAAAAGTATGTGGAAAAATTTTAAAGATACGTGGAGAGAGGAAAAGCAAATGGTACGGAAAAAACTAGAAGAATTTGAAAAATAAATGGAGAGAGGTGGGTGGTAAATGAAGATACAGGAGAGGTAATAATAAAGTAGAGACAGAGGTTTTTGGGAGCAGAGGAAAGACAGGAGGGGAGAGAAAAGCTAGGGGGATAAAATTTTGGAATGGGGTATTTTGGAATGTGTCTGGGTTGAGAAATAATGAGAAGGGTTTTAGAAGAGACTTGAAAAAATGACACGTGGTAGTATTAAGTGAAACATGGGTGGAGGGTAAGGACTGGGAGGCGGTGAAGAGGAGATTGCCCAGAGAATATAACTGGATGATGCAGGAAGCAAGAAAGGATCACATGAAAGGTAGGAGTGCTGGCGGTATGACTTTGGTGTAAAGTTCGTCATTGTAGAGGAAGCAAGATAAGAGGAATGAAAGGAAGAAGAAGCTATTGTGAGAAGATTAAAGATGGGTGAAGAAGGAGTAACTATTTTGGTATATACAGCAAAGAGGTTAGAGAATATTGGAGGAATGGATGAAAAATGGGAAAGATGAGAAGGTAATAATTGAGGGGGAATTTAACGCTTCAACGGGGATAAGGACGGGAATTTTACATTTATGGGCAAGGGAAATTCAGTAATAGATTATGTAATAACGGATGAAAAATCAACGGGGCTGATAAAACGGATTCGGGCACTTCCCCGTTGATTGTAGAATTAAAGGAGAGGATTACGGGTAATAATGGAAAAGAGGAGCAAAGGATATCAAAAGAAAGAAGCATTAAGATAAGGAAATGCAAAGTGGATAAGCTAGTGGAATTTGAGAAAAGGATGTAGGAGAGAATGAAAGAAAGGGAGAGTGAAGAAGGAGTGGATAGCAGATTAGTAAGTTTGAAGAAGGAAATGGAAGAAGTTATTAAATAAATAGGGGAAAAGGTAGAAATGGAGAAACGGTAGAATAGAAAAAAGAGGATATAACTAAAGGCACAAAGAACACAGGAAATTGGTGAGAAAGGAAAGGAGAGTTTTTTTAAAAAAATATTTAAAAAACAAGGAAGAGGAAGTCGACTGGCACAGAAGTGTTGGAGATTGATTAAAAATGGAGAGAATAGAGGAGGAGATGTTTTGTCCAGATGGGAAAAAGAGAGGAAGGTAGCAATAAGAGAGGCATTGGCATGGACGAGAAGGAACTTTTTGGGGCCATGGTGTAAAAAACATAGAGAAGAAAGGTAGAAAAGATTGTAAAATCAAGGTAGAATAAGTGGTATAGGGTGGAAAGGAGGGGTGGGGTATCGAAATATTTGGAGAGAGTGAAAAATTATGTGAAATGGAATAGAATTTGTAAATTTAGAATGGGTGAGGGAATGAATAAATGCAGATATTGGATGAGAGAGGAGAAAAAATTGTGCAGAATATGTAAGTATGGGAGAGAGGAGTAGGCGCATATTCTGGAGAGGTGTGTTTGAGCAGAAAGGAATTGGGGAGAGAGTGAGATGGTGTTTGGATGAGAGTGGAAAAGGTGAAAGATGGATGAATGATTTAGAAAAATTGAAAAAGGAAAGAATGGAGTGTATAATGTAATACGGCGGATTAAGAGTGGGATATATATTTTTTTCTTAAATAGAGTTAAGGAATAGTTAGTTTTAAGATGCGTTTTAGATTTAAGGTTTTTATTGTGTAAATAGTTTGTAAGATTAATGTAATTGGGTCCTCGAACCCTGCGTACAGCACGGAGAGTTAATTAAAGCATTAGGTATTTTCAGAATGAATATTAATTCCCGTTTTCTTCAAATTTTGAGTAAACAATTTTTTAATTCATTTTCTGTCTGAAAGCAATTACCGTTTCGTCCAATGCCGTTTGTGACCCAATCTGAAGAATTTAAATTCCAAGGTTTTGCAGTTTGAACAACAATATGCTGCATGTCTCTCCATGTTAAATTTTTATTCGCTTCCAGGGCCAGAGCACAAATGCCAGCAGCTAATGGTGCAGATGCTGATGTTCCTGTATGACTACTCGTGCAGTGATGATGCAGGTCAGTAGTTATGACCTGCTTTTCCCCTGATAACCCAGAGCTGTAAGTAGTAGCTAATGTTGATGAACATTTTTCACTATACCAAGGTACAAAACCATTTTCTGTTGCACTACTAATAGAAAGTGTCCAAATACTGTTAGTGTACCCATCACAATTGCAATTGTCATAATCTCTACCACCATTGCCAGACGCCCAAATAAAGATCGACCCCTTACCACCTCGACCCTTAAATGCAGAAAAATACTCATTTTACATTTTCAAATCTTTTAATTTCAATTTTAATAATTTTTATTGGAATTAAATATTTAGTAAACAAATTGAGTTTCTCTGAAACACTTATTAACAAAATAATTAAAAATTATTTAAACAATAATAATTCTTAAATATACAAATTACCTTAGTAATTCCTTCAATAAAAGCTCTTGTAGCTAATTCACCTGGTCCATCGACTGTTTTTCCATCGTCATCTGGACCCCAAGATGCACTATAAATATCAATATGTTGTGGATTTAAACTCAAAGATCTGGCTTCGACTGCATCCGTTACATCACCATCCAGCATGCGGACTCCTTAAGACAAAGGTATTTCATTTTCAGTTACTTAATATATAATTTAATAATCCATTTATCGCAAAAAGGAAATTATTAATATTCTAATTTTAAGATTAGAGAAGATACGAAGCTGCCGAAATTTGAGAATCCAAATTAAATGAGTCATAAAAAGACACTGAACTCGGTTTATTATTTTGTTGGGTTATTTATTACTTTACTCTTCTTAAAAACGTGCCTGTCAAGCCATTATTATTAATTATTAGTTTAAAGAATAAATTTCATTCTTTCTAAACTTTAATCGAAAATTTTGATATGTGTCTGTAGTTTTTAAAGTAGTAATAGTAAAAACTTGAAGTGCGCAGACGTGTATTTGCATTCACAACAGGTATTACAGAAAATATTCTACAAAGGAAAGTGTCAAAAATTTGCCAGGCTCTTCTTTAGAGTGCTTGTACATAAACATAAATTGCGCCCTTTACCTTTATTACTTAATAATGTTTATACATGACTACAGGAATAAATAAAATTAGGTAATGAATAACATTATAATTTTACCACTAGCAAATAACTTCTAAAACTATTTTAATAAATTAATTTTTTTAACATGTACGAGTATGAATGATAATAGTAGGGGAGAGTGGGGAGTTGTGATCCAGGTTTTGTTTTTCGATCACGGAATTATTCGATTACTGTTAACATTAATATCAGTAAATTTTTTTTGACTATTCTATTATATAGAACTTTTAATACACGTACAAACACAACTTTTGGCATGATTGATTAATTACAATTCAAAACAGAAATAGATATTTTGCTTGTTTTTCGAAAATACTGGTTTTATGACTTTTCAAAAACAGTGGGGATTTGTGCTCCACTGTTGAAAATTGAAGAAAAAAACATATTTTTTAGAATATTCTTTATTTAAATTTTGAAATGTGAAAAAGTAAGATAACTTACATAAAATAAAGTAATATGTAAGATAATAAATGATTAATTTTAGATAATTTTGATAAAATTAAATTATTTTAAAAAGAATTGAATTAAACTAGATAATTAATTTCATTTACAGTGAATACAGATGTAAAAGTCTTATTTTGCTAAAGAACATAATTTAAATTGCATAAAACATTCTAATTATTCACAAATAATGCGATAAATATAAATAAATAAATATGTTACGAACCGAAAAAATATTAATTATAAAAATTATTATCTATTATGTCCTGGAGGTACCAAGCTGCCGAAATTAAAAAAATTCCGTTTATTTTATGGGATCATGTATCCTATTTTAAAAGAAACTGCTAAGTTACGTTATTAGAGAATAAATTTAAGGGATAAAACACAATAAAACAATTAAAACCCTTTAATACATTTATTTTATCAAAAGAAATTTCAACTTTAAAATATAAAAATAATACAGTAAGATAAGAAGGAACGATACATATTTAAAAACTTACTCTACTGCTTATGATACCGTCGCAATCTAACGAGAGCGAGGCGTCGAGCTGCTATCCGACGGGCGGAAAAATGTACACACTTATCAAAGCGCGAAAATGTCAAATGGTAGCGCACAAGAATGCACTTACGGGTCTACCGAATCTAAACAGCGCAGGCACCACACGTGCGGACTGGCCGGTCAAAAAGACAAAAATTCAATAATTTGATTTTTTTCAAATTATTGCATTTTTATTAAAGACGACTTCCGTTGGACTTCGTCGGCGTGAAGTATTCACTTTAACTTTTCGTCCGTCCAATTTTAATCACTATCTCTGTAGTGGATTGCAAAAATTGAAAATCCGACTCACGGACGGGCTTAGTCCCGGCGTCTCAAATCGTTTTTACGCCTCTGAAAAATTTCAGAGCTGACTCGCGAATGAGAGTTGTACTGCAATTAATTGACTTCCGCGATGTTCTTTTATATGAACGTTTAGAGACTTCAGGTGGAAATATTTTGTGGACTAAGGGTTTTTAACACGTGATAAAGGCGTGAGCTCTGGGCCTGTTACTATGCCAATAATGCTGAGTTTCTATTTTCTTTTAATGGTATAGCCAAATATAATAATATGCACTTGATAAAATAAAGCACGAGTTATATTGAAAAGCTTGTTTTTCTCTTAGGTCTATTTTATGAATTTTTCCTTGTTGGAAAGTGTTTGGTTTTAGGTATATTTATCCTTTTTCCATTTGTGACAATTACAACTTTGATGTTGCATTGTCATAGGCATGTAAAATTGTTAGGCCCAGAATACGTAATTTTAACTATTATTATTATATCTTTTTTTTTTTTTTAATTTGCGAGAAGTCCAATTTCTAATGTGGTTCCTGTACGCATCTATAATCATTTTTAGACCCACAAGTGATAATAGCGAACCTCATAAGCAGAAGGTGTCTATTGTTATTACTTGCGATAAATAATTCCTGTGTTTTTATTCTAAAAGCATTTACACAACGTAGAATGGCCTGTAAACATTGCTACAATATTTAGTAATGTACCCGCAACATTCGCAGCATTCCCATTCACCTACTACTACAATTTTGGTTTGGGAACATTGCCGCAACGTCCAATGTGCTCAGGGCGCCGCCGCAATGTTCGTTAACGCACTCGCAACATTCGCAACATTGCCATTCCCTACTTTCTTCAATTTTAAATGGGGAACATTGCCGCAACGTTCAACGCATTTAGAACGTTGCCGCAATGTTTGTTAACATACTCGCTACATTCCCATTTACTAACTTCTACAATTTTGGTTTGGGAACATTGCCGCAACGTTCAATGCGCCCAGAACGTTGCTGCAATGTTCGTCAACGCACTCGCAACATTCTTATTTGTTAATTTTTTTACAATTTTAAACTGGGAACATTGCTGCAACATATTGAACGCGGTTGCAATGTTCATTAACACACTTGTAAAATTTACAGCACTAAAATTATAAATTTTTGAATTAACTATGTGGATATAATTTCCATTTTTCAATGTTATATTTAATTATGAATACCCGTAGAAATAATATTAGAATATATGCACATATTCTTATTGGTGATATTTATGACATTTTGTTTTAGATATTTGTAATAATAATAATATGTGCATATATGACATTTCAAAAATAAAGCCCGAATTCGTTCCCGTCGCATTATGCTGATAAGAGAATACTATTATCAAAGTATTGTATTAAAATTTACGAGAAGTAAATTTCACTACAATACAAGGAGAAAAAAAATTAAAATTTTAGGTACCACCGTGACAAAATATACTAAATACATAATTATAAATAAACATAAATAATAAAAAGGTCTTACACATAGAAAATTAGTTGAGATTCTGAATTAACAATGTTCATAGATGAGAAAAATCAAAAAACTAAATTAATCTGTGGAGAGATTTTGGAATAAATCCACTTTGAACATTTTTCCGCACGAAGTACGATATTTTAGAAAATATGGCATTGTTTTATATGAATAGAAAGAAAAAAATGATATAATAAATTTTTAAGTGGTAATTCTATTAAACTTTCATTATTTCACCATTTGAGTACCAATAAAATATAAAAATGTAACATAATTTAATTATAATTACATCAATTTAAACATGTTAAGCATTATATCTACAAACAGCGCTCAAAACGTGTTTAGGATAATCCGGGTGATTCGCAGCAATCTTATTCATTTCCCTCGAAAACTTTAAGAAATCAAAATATGTGGACTCCATCGCCTGCTCCACAAAAAATGTTAATCCTTCACCGTTTTTATCACAGAACTGTTCTATGTGAAAAAAACTGTATGAACTTTTGGTGTAACGCTGACACCTAAGTCCATGTAGCTCTTTTTAAAAGCTTCTATACATGCTTTGTAATTTTGGTCAAGATTATTTCCGAAACATGCAGAAACTACTTTTTTGAAGTCGTCAAATACTTTAACATACTTAGGTATTGCTAGATTTTTAAACTGGCGCAGAAGGTCTACTTTATCTAAAAGTGTTTTGCATGCATTTCCTTTAATATAAGGTTGTCTGTGGAATAATGTCTGGAAATGTTTTGCCTCCAGCAGTTGTAATTAGCGGTGGATGAATGCAGTAGAAGTAATCTTTCGCTTTGTTTTTTGAACCTTTTCCTTCAGTCAGGCGTTTTGTATTATACGATGAAACATTTTCTCAATTCGCCACAGCTGCTTAGCTCATATTTCTTGGCACAACAATAAGTGCACGGGTATGCATACTACTGTGCGACATAATACCTGCCAAGATATTTGCTAGCTTCAAATCGGTCGCAATTGTGCCGTCGAAAGGACTTATATTCAACGTTAAAAAGAGTTGATCTACATTCTTATAATTTTCTTGTGCACTTGGAACGGCTGCTAGAATAAATAGACGTTTAACTCCAGAATCCTTAATTTTTATTTGTTAAATACTATGTACTGATGAGAATATAGATGAATACTATTTTCCATGTATTTTTATAATGCTGAAAATAGTGTTGTAGTTGATAGAAAATTTCTCTCTCTCTCTAATATAAGAAATATTTTTGAAATTTCTGTTTCTATTTACTCCGAATTTCCAGTTTTTAGGGGTAAATAGAAACAGTCTCCTATTTTTAATTAAATTTTGTAAAATGAAAAAATCAAAGTTCATTTTTGTTGTAGTATTAATAAGAGATAATTCAGTGTATTTGTAAGAAACTACAAAGAAAAATGGATAAAATAATAAATGAAGGTAAGTTTTACAGTAATGTGATATATATAAAATTGTTTTATACTTTATATCTGTTCTAAACTATTTATTTTAGAGTACTTTTTGACATTACTTATACCGATATTTTACCACAAAACAAAATAATATTTTATGAAAGTTTTACAAATGTTTATATTTCATTTCAGGTGCTGAATCTAAGCCGTGTAGGTCATGTACAATTTCAATTTCCAAAAACTAGAAGAGGAGTTTAATAACACTCATTTACACAATAAGAATTGGAGTTATTCTGCAATCAAAGGTGAGATTTTCGGTTTTCAAAAGATCGAAATGGATTATATTGTTAGAAAGAGAATGGTTGTATTTCCGGATTTACATGTAGATATTTCCTTTGATGATAAATTGCATCCTGTTTCCAAATTCATCACAGTATTTGATATGAATCATTTGCGTGAGTTAATGGAATTTATTGATAAATTAACATTATCTCAGGGTTGTTTAACTTGGAAAAAAGAAAATATAATTGATAAATAATAAAACACCTTTGTTTATCATAAACTTCCGCAAATTGATTAATGAAAAACTTTTTAATTCCTACATTACGTATTGTATTTACCAGTGAAACTTTAAATGTAATTGTGTAAAAATGATTAATTTTACCAAACATTTCATAAAGATGTATAAAATAGATATTTATTCAAGACAAATAAACTAAACAGATGTTAATAAGACGTTGTATAATTTTCACTTATAAGTTAAAATATTTTATATATATATATATTTTTATAGTATATAATATTTTATAAATAAATATTTTTTCTATGTTATACTAAATTCGTTACAACATTTTTAACATGGTAGTATTTTTAAAAAAATTATATATTATTATAATAAAATTTTATAAATAAATTTTTGTTCTCTTTTGTACTAAATTCGTTAAAACATATTTAATACAACAATTAAAACTTCAGTGTAAAATAATTTTTCTATTATATGCTAACTTTGTTTTCTTTGATACTTTGCATACTTTTTTCTTCCGTAAAGTTTCTCTTTTTCTATTTTATAATAACTTTGTTTTCTTTGATTCTTTGCATACTTTTTTTTCTCTTTTAAAGTTGCTTCTCGTCGTCTCTTTGTGGATTTTTTTTCCATTTCATTTTGTTTTTTTGTGGTATTGAAGGGCTCAAATATTTCCGATATGTCAATAGGCGCAAATAAATTTTGAATCTCATTTATCTGTATGGATTTCGTAATTGATTTGTCGGCTTCTGAATCTACTACAAAGGAAAGCTTGGCCAATTTTCGCCTCTCCTGTGTTTTCATTTTTTGAGCATCATTGTTTTTGTTGCTTTGTTTGCATAAAAAATACATTCGAGTCGTCAAGTAATAACTTATTACTTTTTGTGTCAAGGTGCTTGAATTGAAGGAATCGCATGTATTGCTTCGGTCGCATCAAACAATGTGTCAGAATGTAATTGACCCAATCGAACAGCACTTAATATTCCTCTCTCTAAGCACGACGTTAGTTCAAAAAGTTGAACCGAGGGATACTTTCAAAAAACCTCTATTTCTTAAGTCTATTAACTTGTATTTTTCGGGAACACTGTCTTTCGATTCTAAAATTAATGATTGTTTGCTCTCATCACAAAACACTCTTTTTTCTTTATTATGCAGTTAAAAAACTTCGATGCTTTGCGGGCAATAAACCCTCCAATGTATGCTATAACATAATCTGAAGTTGTGAATTTGTGTTGGTCATGGTCTTCTAATAAGTTTATAGCATCAGCGATTCCGTCACAATTCTGCCCTTTCGCAATGACTGTTTGCACTAAATTGTTCCATTTCTCTTGTGTTTTATCTTCATTTGTGATGTCCTTCAGAGTCACTAGTGCATCCATCACTTCTCCGCTCGTAATATTGCATCCTCGTGGAGGTTTTACCAAAGAATAAGTTGATATTAAGCGGAACATTTGAATAAATAAAGCCGAGTCAGGGTGGTCATTTGAACCACATGCTCCTCTCATAAGTCCAAAAAAGCGCTGCAAAATAATTGTACACTTATTTCTTATGACAGATGATAAGTTTTATATGTAAATATTAAACAAAGACATCAAATACCTCCAAATTGTCTTGATTCAATCGTGCTGTCATCAAATATTTAAAACCATCGTTCTCTATTAGAAATTTACTTATTTCAAGTGCTGCACGTAAAGATACTTTCAATCTTTAAAGTGTAGAATTACTAAATATTTCGTAGTTCTCTTTTTTACAGCCTTCTTCCCAAACATATGGATACGTCAAAAAATTCTCGATAAACTAAAAAATTTTTTTGATAAATTAATATTAATGAATTTGTCGACATTAAAGGGTTGCCACAAAATTAATATTCAAAACAATTTAACATTTTTGATTAAAATTTTTTTAAAATATTTTTTAAGTAAATTCAATAAATTGTAATCTTGAAATAAAAATTGAAATTCCTTACAGTCCACTGGTTATTTTTAATCTTCAGCCAATCAAAAGGATTTCGACAGTTCATCGCCGTGATAAGGTTCTTCATTCTTTTGCAAAAATCGATAGATGGTTTGCAATCCTTGAGATCGGAATGTTTTTCTTTAAACATTTCTAACGAATCTGATACTCCAAAAAACTAAAAACAAAAACGTAAATAAATGCATAAATATTTTGTTTAACAATTAACATATATTTTGAGAGAATTATGACTCATTTGAAATGCAAGGGCGACATTCATTTTTTGAAAATATTGCGGATTAATGTGTTCATTGCGCAACTTGAAATTCACTTTTCAATTGTACCCGTTTGGATTTTCTACAGCTAATATTGCTCTCCAATGTTTTATCGATATAAATCCATCAGGCGTCTAGAACATTAAAAACAAACATTAATAAGAATATTTTAATACGTATAATGAACCGTAATGGTATTTCATTTAATTACCCAAGTGTAAGAGCCATCCTGATACTTGCATATGAAGTTTCTGAAGTTTTTAATGAGATGAGGAAAATCGGACACAAACCATAATTTACGTCTTGAAACCGTGATATGCTCCAGAAACGGGTTTTCCGCAGTGACACCGAAAAGATCTCACATGGAACGATTCCAAGTAGCACAGGCACAAGATATACCATCAATTTGTAGTCCAGCTCTTTCAGCCAAAACAATGCATTCCATTAAAAGTTTATGTAAAATTGTTCCAGTTGCACTGCCACGACTTAAAAAGCAGCCTAGAGCCTGGACCCTTTAACCTCTGAATGGCTGAAAAACTATCACTAGTGCGTGATCTCCTTTTCTTCCAGCCTGGTGTTTTGGTGTATGAGCACCTAAATCAGTGAACCCTTCTACTCTTAAGCGACTCCGATTAAAAACCAAAGTTTTAGTCAATTTCATCTCGTCGACGAGTAGCATACCTGCATTATAAAAATTACAATAAAGTATAATGAATACATAAATATTCATAAAAAAGTAAATATGAAATACAAATACCACGCAAGTCCGATGGTTCCATTTTTTATGTTTTCAATGATAACATTTTAAACATGCTTTCTAAAAAGCCATACGTCCCTCCAATACCTTTAATGTATTTATCTAAAGTTTTAATAGAAGGTAAAACGAGGATTTTATTTTTTCGTAAATGATAGTAAGTTTCTCTGCTTTTGATCTTGTTCAATAAGCACTCATAAATCCACTGGTAACTTCTAACTTCTTTGTCGATACAAATTCCTCGTTTGGCTTTGCAATTTATTTATCCGTTGTCGGACCACTTCTCTCTTTTTAGCCTCAGATACTCTTTTCCTTTTGCTATCGCAAAATTTAATGCAAGAATTGCATCTTCTTTTTTTTGGATCTGGGGATTTTTTGTAGTCTATTGTCACGAAACCAAGACAATGTCGTGATCCTGTTATAAAATCCATTTTTACACGAGGCTCGATCGTTGACATCATATCGAGAAGTTCACGACATCGTTCTACACTGTTGACGGTTTTGAAATCAGGCAAATGAATTTCATCTTCCCTTAAAAAAATCTATAGAAAGAAAAATTGTTTTTTTACGAGATTAAATATTAATTTTTAATTAACGTTTCATTAAAATATTATTGCCGCAACATGCGTCGCCATCGCTAACAGTAATTGCTCGAGCATAACACGTTTTTTTATTTTTGCATCTCCAATACACAGATTTCGCCTCCGAGTGTTTGTAATACAAAAATCCATCCACTTCTAAAACACCAGTTCTACCTTTTCTTATTATTTGAGCCATTTCAATAAATCTATTTCTTCACTTCAAATTTTTAATTTTATTTAAACTACACTATATTTTACCAAGAGATGTTATTTACTTTAAATTTGACACTAAAATGTTCCTGTAAAAACAACTGAATGATGCCAATGAGATTAGCTGAGTATCGGTTTGCACTATTATTATTATTATATTTTTTGAACAATTTTGGAACTTTTAATACTTTGGGAAAAATGTCTTTTGGGAAAAAGAACTTTTTGGAACTTTTGGGCTTGGAACTTTTGACTCCCTACCGTCCTCGCCACTGAATGGACACTCTATGGTGTAATTTTCTTTACAATTTAGAATTAACGCTTCTAATTGTTCAAAGAAAGATTTCTCCTTTTCAATATTGGTAGGTTTTTTAATTTCCAAATCTTTAGATTTCTTATTACACATTTCCGTGAAATTTACTTGCAAATCTATCTGTACCGCGTAAGGGGATTTTACAGGTTATATTAGATTTACAGGAAAAATACTAGGAACTGCATATTCATTCAGTAAAGGACGTTCTCTTGGCACTCAGTCTACTATTCCATTTTTTTATAAATTATACGTTCCCTTTCAGTATCCTCAAATGGAAAATGAATCTCGCAGAGAACATGGTTTGATTTAAACTCTTTGTTCTGATTTGGAATAGCTTTCTGCCAAGCCTTTAACATCTTTTCCTGTGAAAATAAAGACATTTATTTTCATTTCATTTCATTCAAATTTTAAAAGAAATCGATAACATGTCGATATATATATTGCATATAAAATCCGCTAAAAATCCGTTAAATATATACTAAAAAGTAAACCAAAATCCGATAAAATCTTGTTAAATATTACTTCTAAAATTCGGTAAACATCCTAAAAAGAATCAGATGAAGTTTCGGTAAATATTTTTACTTATTTATTTATGATTTTATTTACTTAGACAATAATTCTTTAAAATAAAACATTCTACTCACTGATCGAGGCTTAAACACACTCCTTTTCGAGTAGTTTTTCTCACATTTTCTACTCCTCTTGTCTCTGATTTGCATCCAAGTATGAAACACTTCATCTCTGCAATAATGTTCATTATACTACAAAAAATGAATTTTATAAAAATGTTTAAAATTAGTTTTATGTGTCTTATGTAAATAAATATTCGCTGCGATATACATTTATTTTTGGTTATGTTGCACTAATATTGGTGGAATACGTGATGAAAAATGATGAACAAAAAAATACTTACTTTATTACAAAAAGATTTTTACATAAGTACCACAGAAAAACAAAACAATAACTTTACGAGTTTAATATAATCACAGTATCTGTATATTATATATTACGTGAACACGAACTTCATGATACATTCGCATAATCGATACATTTACACGCAACAATCTATATATATGTCTACTCATCACTGCGCATGCTCGAATAGTGTGTCAGTTCATTCCGCTTTCCGATAGTTTGCGATCTTTTGGAAGCCCACTAGTTCCACTAGCAGACGACAAAATGCAGGTAGATAGTACTCCTTAGTATTACTTCGTGGTTTCGATTTACCTCTTGTTTCTATTTACCCCGACTGAAAACAATTTGACCTTTTTTAATTATCCTAGTTTGGGCGATAGCTACACATGTGCTGAACATGCCCTGTAAATTTGATCAAAATCGGTCAAGTGGTTTCTGAGATATCATGGACGCCAGTTCGAAAAAAGTAGTTTCGAGAAAAATGCGTTTGAAAGTTGAAGTACGCTTAACCGCGCGCTTGAACAAACTGGCATATCAGTGCTATAACTTTTTAAGGACGTTGTATATAAAAAAATCGCTTTACCCACATATTCTACATATGTTATAGATGAAATTTATGCAAAACAAAAAAAATCGAATTTTCGAACCTATCAAACGGGGTGACCCCCTTAATATTATCTCTAACAAGATATTTTGAAATATGAGCATATGTTTGACATAGATAAAAACTATCAACATTAACATGTCGCCCCCATACAAAAAAACGCCTTAACATTGTCCTGCTTCTCACAAGCGATATCATCAAAAATGAAAATTGAATTTGGTTTTGCATCTTTAGGTGTAACGACTTGTTCATGTTTACTGAATGGGAAGAACTCGAAGTCATCTGCAATAAAGATGAAATTCGCATTATTGTAGAAAATCGAAATTTATCTTTTTTACGAAGCAACAGTGCACTACATATTTTTGGAAGGTTGACTAATGCTGATGGAACCGCAAGTATGTTGGTCATACAACTGCCATGGAAAGTTTGGTTTCTTTAAAAAAATTAAATTATTGAAATTTATTGAGAAAGATCCACTAATTTCTATGAGTTTTCGATCATGGGATATGTTTTGGTATCCTTTAATTCCGTCAAGTACAAGAGTCATGTAGAAAATAAAACCAGCAACATAATTAGAGAAGCCACGATATGTAATTGTCGGATTTCAAACAGAAAGAAAAGATAAACGTAAAAACTCTGCATGTTATTTCGATCACTGTGGAAGAGATTCTAAACCATAGAGATATAAGAATAGAGTGCGCAAGAGGCTCGAAAAAACGACAGATTATATGCGTTGGACAGAAAGAGACAGATGCGATTTGTAGGCCCCTTTCCCATTCTTGTTTCACTGATGTTTCAGAGTTAGTAAGACAAGAAGGAAGGCATGGCCCACTAGTTGCATCTGGCTTCTTCTATTTGTTTATCGCAGCATAACATGGAAATTGTACAGGTTTGCGCACTCCATTTTTATATCTCTATGTTCTAAACCCATATTGAAGCTACAAATTTTTAAATCATTGACTCCTCTAAATGTTATTGATTTTTCAGAATAAATGAGTTTCTCAAGCAAACTTCAGTTGATGTACGATTGGAATTTGAAGATAGAAATAATATACCTGCTAATTGCCTTATCATCTAATTTATCATCCATGATCGCATTGTACAATATAAACCAATTAGTTGAATAGTTAAGAAGCTATAAAGCAGTGGATGGGGTAAAATGAAAGTAGTGGGGTTGAACTAAGAGGTATATAACTCACATTCCTGGGATAGAAATTCATTTCTGTTCCAAGATGGAGTTTATTATTGGGATCTGACATGGGGGCGGGGCCTAAAGCAATATGGCGTAATTTGGGTAACACTTTTAGTGAATTTACATGGGAATAACATGGGATGCAATAGAACAAAATCGTTTAAAAAATATTGCTTAATTTAATAAATGTATAAGTGAATTTTTTTAATACAAAATTACTATTTACATTCCTATTTACAAACATGAATAAAAATATAAAAGAAATCTTATTTTTATACAAATTATTTTCTCAAATCCAGCGATACATGTGCAAGAAAAGTATTGTATTTTCCTTTATATTTCATGTAATTATATGAAAATTTATAAATGTATGTATTTCATTTTTCATTGTAAAAGTCTGTTAACAAGAAGTGAAAAAAAATTTATTTATCCGTTTTTACAGTGATAAATTAACTTTCAAAATGTTCACATGCACAGGTAATATGAAAGATTATATAACCTCCAAATTTTAAAATCTTAAACTTACCTGGCAAAATGTAATCACTTCTTTTGAAATGCAGAGAACATACCCTCATAGAAGGCTTTATACTGTTTATTTTTAAAGCATTTTTCCAGGCCTTTAATTGATCGACTTTTTCAAAATTATCGAACGTATTTTTCACATCCACTATTCGTTGTTTTGGTTTCGGAAATTTATGGAAAATTACGCTTAAATTTTTCGCTACAGTACTGCCACAGCCTCTCACAGAACACTTAATTCTGCAGGAAGATTTCTCATGCGGTAAAAATGTAGCTTCATTCATAATGATAAAATAATTAACAATGACAGTGGAACTACAATTGCAAGTGACACAAACAATTATCCAAAACTAGTTACATTTTTCAACACCAGATGTCATGTATACGAATGTCAGATCCCAATAGACATTCAAGGCTTCAAGAAACCCTGCAACGATTTTATTTTCAAAGAGTTAGCTATACTTCCTCTTAAAGCTGATGCTTAACCTCGAGTTTACCTCTTTGAACCTCCATATGCTTGGAATTCACTACCTGGACATTATAAAAGTGAAAATCCCTGGCTAATAAACAAATATAATGGAATCCATTGAATGTCTGAGAATGTATCTTACGATGAACTGCGTACCATTCTACAAAAAACATTACGATTAATAATAATATATATAACGTTCTGAGCAAATATCCAGATGTATGTGTGTATGAGTGTGTGTATGTGTGCGTATGTCACAAAATATTGTGTACAAATTATCTCAGAAACGTTTTCACGGATTGTCCTGAAATTTTATATGCTTATTGCAGTCATTAACACCTAAAATCTGACACAAGGATTTTAAGATTAACAATGTTTTCCACAACAATTTTTTTTCAATTTTTTCAAAATTGGAAAAACTTGTTTTTTATCAAAAAAATTTTTCATTGTAAATTTAATTTTGTTTGGTAAAAAAATTATTTCTTGCATTATAACGAATCGATTAACCTATATAAAGTTCATATTTTAATAAAATCTATAGCTCAAATCATTTTTTTGATTTTTTGAAAAAAATCGTTTTTTATATTTTTTGAAAAAAATCGTTTTTTATATTTTTTGAAAAAAATCGTTTTTTATATTTTTTGAAAAAAATCGTTTTTTATATTTTTTGAAAAAAATCGTTTTTTATATTTTTTGAAATAACTTTTTCTTATATAAAATTTTTTACTCAATTCTTGTCAAAGGCCGTAGCCGGATAAGCAGGGTCCTGCGGCCCCCGCTCAAATTTCGTCGATATTTACAAGATCAATTAGTCTCAGTATGAAACTTTTTTTCGCCAAGTTTCAACTTCTAAAAATAATTTTGAAAAATGTTATGGCATTTTTAAAAAAAAATTAAAAATTGGATTTTCTCTTAAGCGTTTATAGTTTTTTTATCGGGTAAAAAATATGTTATAGGGGAAGCAAAAATGCATCTAACAAAAATTTGGCGACCATTTTTGTGTAGTGGAAGGGGTAAAAAAAATTTTTTTTTACTTTTTATATTTTTTAAAAATATTAATTGACTTGGCACAATCACCATATTTTTTCCTACATTCTTTAACATCCAAGAAGCAACATATTTTTTTGGCAACTCGATCTGAGGGGTACTTGCCCGTTAAAATTTAAAAAAACTTATTTTTGGCCCCTAAAATGTATGGTATCTCTTGAAAATGGGAGGCCAACATCACCGGGCAAAGAAAATGTTAAAAAGGAAGCAAAAATGCATCTAACAAAAATTTGGCGACCATTTTTGTGTAGTGGAAGGGGTAAAAAAAATTTTTTTTACTTTTTATATTTTTTAAAAATATTAATTGACTTCGCACAATCACCATATTTTTTTCCTACATTCTTTAACATCCAAGAAGCAACATATTTTTGTGGCAGCTCGATCTGAGGGGCACTTGCCCGTTAAAATTTAATAAAACAGATTTTTGGCCCCTAAAATGCATGGTATCTCATGAAAATGGGGGGACAACATAACATAACAACATAACATAAATATAAATCCTCCACTGCTAAAACTGTTATAATTGAATCGGATAGATTGGCGGAATACTGTGCATATGATTGTGCACTAAGAGTGTTGCAGAACTAGTAATAGTAACGAAAAGTACACGAATAATAAATGTTATTGCATTTATGATAAGTTAGATATACTAAACTTATGTTAATATAGTTTTATATAATTATAATATTAATGAAAAAAGTGCCGTGCACTAAAAATACACTTGACTTGTAATAATTGCCTGTTATTTTACTTAATGTTTCACAGTAAAAAGTAAATCTTATATTAAGGTTAATCTTAAATTAAATGATTCTTGGAAATCAACATAGTCTTAATTTAAAGTGAGCCTTGTATGAATTTAAGGTACTCATAAATCTGAATTTATAGAGTGTTTGAAATTCAACTCCCTTTGAGCCTTAATTTATAAAAGCTAAGTCTTAAATTCAGCTTGGGGCTGCTGCTTTTACCAAAAAATTGCCTTCAATATAGCACATAAAAAGTTCTGAAAATCAGCTTACATACTCCCTTTTTAAAATCAACAATGCTTGTCTTAAAAATGTTGAGTCTTAAAATAAAACTTAATTCCGCCCTTCAAATAAGATTCTCTTTTTACTGTGTTCAATTTCACTCATAAAGCTGCCAAAAGAAGGCACACATTTGCATGTAAAAAAGAAGGGAAGAAAAAATAGGGCGATTGTGCCAAGTCAATTAAAAATTTTAAAAGAAAGTAAGAAGTAAAATATATTCTTACACCTTCCACTGCACAAAAATGGTCGCCAAATTTTTGTTAGATGCATTTTTGCTTCCTTTTTAACATTTTCTTTGCCCGGTGATGTTGGCCTCCCATTTTCAAGAGATACCATACATTTTAGGGGCCAAAAATAAGTTTTTTTAAATTTTAACGGGCAAGTACCCCTCAGATCGAGCTGCCAAAAAAATATGTTGCTTCTTGGATGTTAAAGAATGTAGGAAAAAAATATGGTGATTGTGCCAAGTCAATTAATATTTTTAAAAAATATAAAAAGTAAAAGAAAATTTTTTTTACCCCTTCCACTACACAAAAATGGTCGCCAAATTTTTGTTAGATGCATTTCTGCTTCCCCTATAACATATTTTTTACCCGATTAAAAAACTATAAACGCTTTAGAGAAAATCCAATTTTTAATTTTTTTTTAAAAATGCTATAACTTTTTTCAAAATTATTTTTAGAAGTTGAAACTTGGCGAAAAAAAGTTTCATACTGAGACTAATTGATCCTGTAAATATCAACGAAATTTGAGCGGGGGCCGCAGGACCCTGCTTATCCGGCTACGGCCTTTGTATTCTTGGCATGAAAATGAATCGATTGATTTATTAGCATTATATTCAATATTTGAATTCTAAAATATAATTGTAATTTATTTGCAAATATAAATGCAAAAAATATTTAATCTTTTAATACTCTAGAGAACATAAATAGCTCACAAAAAGTCGCGTTGTTATACCTTCTTCGACAGGGAGAAATTGAGTTTTAAGTACAAAAAAAGTAATTAATTTAATTTAAGTATTACCGGATATTCTTAGGTTTTTGGGGTCGATGATTACAAATCAGACGTCAGATTTGGAAAATTCATAATAGTGGATCCAATATGTCGGACAAATTTTTAAAAGTTAAACATATTTGATTAACGATTTTCAAGTGAATATGTTAAATTTTTAAAAATTCGACCGCTATATTTGATCCGCAATTTTGAATTTTTTAAAATCTGACTTCATAATAAATGTGAAAAATGCAGAAATTTTTACCAGAAACTTTTCTCCGAACCGTTTTTATTTTTTTTTGAGGGAAGCAAAAATAAACATGCGACAATCACCTTCATGTAACAAATACCACGAATACCAGGACTACAATAGAATGTATTACACCAAGTTGTGCATAAAAAATGCTTACATATTGTTAAAAAGATATATTATATGTTCACCATCTCTTAATGGATAAAAATTTTATAATAATATTTTCTTTATTGAAGTTCATAAAAAAAAGTTGTCTGGGTCCGAAGGACCTAGCCCAAGCAACTACGTACATAAGAACTTTAATTTAAGCCTATATAGAAGTCTCTATCACGTCAGGCTAAGGAGAATAAAATACTGAAAACCCTCTAAAACACGGTTTTTGGAGACTTTACCCCCACTTTTCTCAAAATCCTAAAGTAATATGCAATTTTGGAACTCGGGACCGTATACAGGACACAAAAATACATTAGAAACCAGTCTGATATCTCAAAAAAATACCTTGTAGACCTGTGTAATCCAAGCAGTAAAACTTTTAAATATGAACATTTTTTAAATAGAAAAACATATGCTCATATTCGTGAAATTCTGAAGAATACAAATACATTAACAATAATTAAAAAATATTTATATTTAAAAATTTTATATTTTTGGTGAAAAACTTATTAACCCGGCGAGAGTGTGGTGCGAAAGTGTTACACCGGGTGTGTGTTTCGGTATGACATACCCAAGCGTAAAAACTGCCTCTAAATGTGTTTATGTGATTGTTTTCGGTTAATTATAGTATTAAATTATAAAATGGTAACTAATAAACAATATTTATCTATTATCTTAAAGTTGTAATTTTTTATATTAACATCTTTAATATGAGTATACACAAGCTCTGTGCCTTGTTTTGAATGTAGAATTTATTTTTGACTATAAACTAAAAAAATAAAACATAATATAAACAAATAAAGAAAAAATAAGTACAATAATGTGTTGCAGATTTTAAGGATTCCTGGTTTTCCATATTTGTTAATTTAGATTAATTACCCTGTAGAAATAAGCCAAAATTGACCTAAACACCAGAAAATAATTGTTGACTTTTTTTTTGGTATCAAATACAAATTTTCCGGAATTTTCTCTCGGGGATAAAAAAAATTGAAAACTTACACATTCAATTAATTTGAGCTCGAAAAAATGTTAATGGTGCCAGTTCTGAATCTTTGTTAATTAGACTTGAATAATAACTGTTGAGAACAACGTACGTAACATCATCATTAAAACGAAACGATCGACGAAGAGAGAATTATTTTTGCTGTCGATGAAGGTGAAAATGTTCACGTGGAATTTTGATATAATTCCACTTAATAATAATACACGTGGAGCTTGATAAAAAAGAAAATGTGAAGTTTCACATATAAGTAAAAATAATCGCCAGCTTTGAATTTGGAGACCCCCTTTTTCTCATACATATAATACTGTATATTAAGAAATTATAAAAAGTTTCAAAATTTTTTGCGTAGAATTCCACGTGTGAAGGTTACAATGACATTACATGAATTTCTACATGTACTTACACGTGAATATTTTTACTTGAGTATACAGTTACACGCATTTTTTGGTATCTTTGAACTTGATGCTTATCACAATATGAATCCAAATCATTCATTGAAAAAAATCATTAAAATTGTCATTTGTGTAAGAGTAATAGGATTAGTTTTAAATGATTTAAGTTTATTGTCAATTCGAGTTTATTTTTATTTGCTTATTAATCCTACTAACGGTAATTCTGTCTTATTGTCGTTTGTCTCAACGTAATTTCCTCGCGAGATTTTGTTCATTTAAAATAGGGAAAGAAGAAAAAATAAAGTGGAATAAATTCGTAATCAGTGAATGCTATAGTAATTGTTTCTTTAACTGAAAATTACATTACAAAATACTTTCTTCAAATCCCTTACCTCCCACTTGTGCAGAAAAAGCTACCCCAACAGCGCAGAAAGAATTGTTTGCTGTAGCAGCAACTTCACCTGCGCATCTCGTTCCATGACGATTGCTATCGGCAAGATCGTATCTGGGCATTGGATCTTCGTCATGATTGTTTACGTCATAACTAGCTAGTGGATCCTAAAATAAATTTTACACATTATTCTCCACCCTGAAAAATTTCTCAACTCTTTACTTTTTCAAATTTTAGTAGTTCAAACATAAATTTATTATATTTAATAAAACTCAAGTAATATTGCATTATAAATTATTTATTTAAAAAAAATTTTTAAATCAGACAAGTGCGAGCTGCACTCGCAATAATTCGAGGGTTCCGTACACCGACGATAATAAATTCTTTTTAGGGTTCCCTACTCGGTTCGGAACCCTATTAATATCGGTTTTTTGAAATCGTGTAGCGGCCACACGAATTTATCTGGAGGGCTGAAATTTGATACACATTTGTATTTTCGCGTGCAGATTACTTTAAAAATATAGCGAACCTGATTGGAATTGATTATCATAGCGTTGTCAAGGAAAAACTATGAATTTTTACGAAAAATACCTAAAAA
Source organism: Leptopilina boulardi (assembly GCF_019393585.1). NCBI lineage: Eukaryota > Metazoa > Arthropoda > Insecta > Hymenoptera > Figitidae > Leptopilina > Leptopilina boulardi. The sequence continues at coordinate 325,797 of NW_026137751.1, read as the reverse complement.
TGACTATGTACTATGACTAGCGGCCACATCTTTTGACATAAAGAGATCGGTACAATTACGTATTTTTACGTGAAAATTACAGGAAAAATATAGTAAACTTGATTCGGATTAATTTACATAGCGTTGTCATGTCAAGGAAAAATTAAAAATTTCGAAAAAAATGGTTTCATCTCCTTAGCGCACACAATATTAAACCCAAACGGTTCATATTTAGTATACAATGCTTGGGAAAATTGTTGTCCTACCTGATAGTAAAATATCCCCAAAAAAATTTTTAACTTTTTTGAAATTTTGGAGGAGAAAGAGCGGGGTCCATTTTATGAGTTTTCCCTGACACTGCTTACTATTTGAATTTTTGTTGTCTATCAATGCAATAAAAAAAATTTTGGCACGTATGTTATTTGAAAGTTTTTTCATGTTTCTTCCAATGGTTAATTTTGACCTTGATTTTCTATAATTAAACATAAATTTGCTATTTTCACTAAAATCGGTCCTTTTTTTAAAATAAATAATTGCAAACAAAAGCTGAAAAATCGGCATTCTGAAAATTTATATATAGATCGGAAAAAACTTCAGCTTTCGTTTGCAATTATTTATTTTAAAAAACGCACCGATTTTAGTGAATTATAGAATTATATTATTATTATATTTTAATTATAGAAAATCAAGGTCAAATTTCAAAAATTAAAAAAACAAAATTCACCATTGGAAAGAGCATGAAAAAACCTTTAAAAAACATACGTGCCAAAATTTTTTTTATCGCATTTAAAGACAACAAAAATTCAAATAGTAAGCGGTGTCAGGAAAAACTGATAAAATTGACCCCGCTTTATCTCCCCAAAAATTTCAAAAAAGTCAAAAATTTTTTTGGGGATATTTTACTATCAGATAGGACAAAAATTTTCCCAAGTTTCACTTTTTTCGAGAAATCAATTTTTCAACTTAGGACATTACACGTAAAATGCCTCACTTTTACAAAAAATGCCTAAAAAAGACTTATCCCCCCCCTAGTAGTAACATTTTTTGACATAAATAGCCCAAATTTTGTACAATTACGTATTTTTACGTGAAAATTACAGGAAAAATATTGCGAACACAATATTCAACATAGACTGTTCATATTTGCTGTATAAATGTATTTTTACGTGAAAATTACAGGGGAAAAATGTAAGCACAATTGTAGTTGATGATCGATTTTTATCAAATTTTTAAAGAAAAATTATAATTTTAGAGAAAAAATGTATTTTTCCACTAAAAACGAAAAAAAGGTTATTTAAAATTATTCGAATTTATACATGTTTACGTATTTTTACTTGTAGATTATAAAAAATATATAGCGAGGACGATTAGAGTTCATTTTTCTGGTGCTGTCAAGAAAACAAGTTGTAAATTCAGATGTTCATTACATGAACATTTTGCTTCCTCTTTACGATGAGCAAAAAAATTTGCTTCCTCGTGGACAAAGCAAAATTTTATTGCCAAAATGTGAATTTTTGATTTTTTAACATAGATTAATTCTTTAAATTTACCTCAAATATATACTTTATATATATCGATCGATTCGTCTTGACGTAAGGAATACAATTATTTCATATATAAACCTAAATTTAAAAAATCCCAAAATTTTATTGCCAAAATGTAAATTTTTGATATTTTAACTTTCATTAATTCTTTAAATTTACCTCAAATGTATACTTTATATATATCGATCGATTCGTCTTGACGTAAGGAAAACGATTTTATTATATATAACCTTAAATTTTTCTATTTAAAAATTTTTTCGAATAAAAAAAATTTTTTGGAAAAAAGACGATAAAAATTTTTTTTTGGGGTATTTTTCAAAATCCTTTGGTGAGATTTAAGATAATAATATGATAAATGAGCCTACCAAATTTTATCTAAATCCATTGAAACCTGTTAAAGTTATCTTCTAAACAAAAAAGGGATCCACACACACACACATACATACATACACACACACATACATACATCCGGACAATTGATCAGGATCTCATATAACATGTTTCTATAAAGAAAAAAATTTGTAAATTCAGATGTTCATTACATGAACATTTTGCTTCCTCTTTACGATCAGCAAAGAAATTTGCTTCCTCGTGGAGAAAGCAAAATTTTATTGCCAAAATGTGAATTTTTGATTTTTTAACTTTCATTAATTCTTTAAATTTACTTCAAATGTATACTTTATATATATCGATCGATTCGTCTTGACGTAAGGAATACAATTATTTCATATATAAACTTCAATTTAAAAAATCACAAAATTTTATAGCCTAAATGTGAAATTTTGATTTTTTTACTTTCATTAATTCTTTAAATTTACCTTAAATGTATACTTTATATATATCGATCGATTCGTCTTGACGTAAGGAAAACGATTTTATTATATATAACCTTAAATTTTTCTATTTAAAAATTTTTTCGTTTAAAAAAAAAATTTTGGAAAAAAGACGATAAAATTTTTTTTTTGGGATATTTTTCAAAATCCTTTGGTCAGATTTGAGATATTAATATGATAAATGAGCCTACCAAATTTTATCTAAATACATTAAAACCTGTTAAAGTTATCTTCTAAACAAAAAAGGGATCCACACACACACACACATACATACATCCGGACAATTGATCAGGATCTCATATAACATGTTTCTATAAAGAAAAAAATTTGTAAATTCAGATGTTCATTACATGAACATTTTGCTTCCTCTTTACGATCAGCAAAAAAATTTGCTTCCTCGTGGAGAAAGCAAAATTTTATTGCCAAAATGTGAATTTTTGATTTTTTAACTTTCATTAATTCTTTAAATTTACTTCAAATGTATACTTTATATATATCGATCGATTCGTCTTGACGTAAGGAATACAATTATTTCATATATAAACTTCAATTTAAAAAATCACAAAATTTTATAGCCTAAATGTGAAATTTTGATTTTTTTACTTTCATTAATTCTTTAAATTTACCTTAAATGTATACTTTATATATATCGATCGATTCGTCTTGACGTAAGGAAAACGATTTTATTATATATAACCTTAAATTTTTCTATTTAAAAATTTTTTCGTTTAAAAAAAAAATTTTGGAAAAAAGACGATAAAATTTTTTTTTTGGGATATTTTTCAAAATCCTTTGGTCAGATTTGAGATATTAATATGATAAATGAGCCTACCAAATTTTATCTAAATACATTAAAACCTGTTAAAGTTATCTTCTAAACAAAAAAGGGATCCACACACACACACACATACATACATCCGGACAATTGATCAGGATCTCATATAACATGTTTCTATAAAGAAAAAAATTTGTAAATTCAGATGTTCATTACATGAACATTTTGCTTCCTCTTTACGATCAGCAAAAAAATTTGCTTCCTCGTGGAGAAAGCAAAATTTTATTGCCAAAATGTGAATTTTTGATTTTTTAACTTTCATTAATTCTTTAAATTTACTTCAAATGTATACTTTATATATATCGATCGATTCGTCTTGACGTAAGGAATACAATTATTTCATATATAAACTTCAATTTAAAAAATCACAAAATTTTATAGCCTAAATGTGAAATTTTGATTTTTTTACTTTCATTAATTCTTTAAATTTACCTTAAATGTATACTTTATATATATCGATCGATTCGTCTTGACGTAAGGAAAACGATTTTATTATATATAACCTTAAATTTTTCTATTTAAAAATTTTTTCGATTAAAAAAAAAATTTTGGAAAAAAGACGATAAATTTTTTTTTTTGGGATAGTTTTCAAAATCCTTTGGTCAGATTTGAGATATTAATATGATAAATGAGCCTACCAAATTTTATCTAAATCCATTAAAACCTGTTAAAGTTATCTTCTAAACAAAAAAGGGATCCACACACACACACACACACACATACATACATCCGGACAATTGATCAGGATCTCATATAACATGTTTCTATAAAGAAAAAAATTTGTAAATTCAGATGTTCATTACATGAACATTTTGCTTCCTCTTTACGATCAGCAAAAAAATTTGCTTCCTCGTGGAGAAAGCAAAATTTTATTGCCAAAATGTGAATTTTTGATTTTTTAACTTTCATTAATTCTTTAAATTTACTTCAAATGTATACTTTATATATATCGATCGATTCGTCTTGACGTAAGGAATACAATTATTTCATATATAAACTTCAATTTAAAAAATCACAAAATTTTATAGCCTATATGTGAAATTTTGATTTTTTTACTTTCATTAATTCTTTAAATTTACCTTAAATGTATACTTTATATATATCGATCGATTCGTCTTGACGTAAGGAAAACGATTTTATTATATATAACCTTAAATTTTTCTATTTAAAAATTTTTTCGATTAAAAAAAAAATTTTGGAAAAAAGACGATAAAATTTTTTTTTTGGGATATTTTTCAAAATCCTTTGGTCAGATTTGAGATATTAATATGATAAATGAGCCTACCAAATTTTATCTAAATCCATTAAAACCTGTTAAAGTTATCTTCTAAACAAAAAAGGGATCCACACACACACACACACATACATACATCCGGACAATTGATCAGGATCTCATATAACATGTTTCTATAAAGAAAAAAATTTGTAAATTCAGATGTTCATTACATGAACATTTTGCTTCCTCTTTACGATCAGCAAAAAAATTTGCTTCCTCGTGGAGAAAGCAAAATTTTATTGCCAAAATGTGAATTTTTGATTTTTTAACTTTCATTAATTCTTTAAATTTACTTCAAATGTATACTTTATATATATCGATCGATTCGTCTTGACGTAAGGAATACAATTATTTCATATATAAACTTCAATTTAAAAAATCACAAAATTTTATAGCCTAAATGTGAAATTTTGATTTTTTTACTTTCATTAATTCTTTAAATTTACCTTAAATGTATACTTTATAAATATCGATCGATTCGTCTTGACGTAAGGAAAACGATTTTATTATATATAACCTTAAATTTTTTCGATTAAAAAAAAAATTTTGGAAAAAAGACGATAAAATTTTTTTTTTGGGATAGTTTTCAAAATCCTTTGGTCAGATTTGAGATATTAATATGATAAATGAGCCTACCAAATTTTATCTAAATCCATTAAAACCTGTTAAAGTTATCTTCTAAACAAAAAAGGGATCCACACACACACACATACATACATCCGGACAATTGATCAGGATCTCATATAACATGTTTCTATAAAGAAAAAAATTTGTAAATTCAGATGTTCATTACATGAACATTTTGCTTCCTCTTTACGATCAGCAAAAAAATTTGCTTCTTCGTGGAGAAAGCAAAATTTTATTGCCAAAATGTGAATTTTTGATTTTTTAACTTTCATTAATTCTTTAAATTTACTTCAAATGTATACTTTATATATATCGATCGATTCGTCTTGACGTAAGGAATACAATTATTTCATATATAAACTTCAATTTAAAAAATCACAAAATTTTATAGCCTAAATGTGAAATTTTGATTTTTTTACTTTCATTAATTCTTTAAATTTACCTTAAATGTATACTTTATATATATCGATCGATTCGTCTTGACGTAAGGAAAACGATTTTATTATATATAACCTTAAATTTTTCTATTTAAAAATTTTTTCGATTAAAAAAAAAATTTTGGAAAAAAGACGATAAAATTTTTTTTTGGGATATTTTTCAAAATCCTTTGGTCAGATTTGAGATATTAATATGATAAATGAGCCTACCAAATTTTATCTAAATCCATTAAAACCTGTTAAAGTTATCTTCTAAACAAAAAAGGGATCCACACACACACACACACATACATACATCCGGACAATTGATCAGGATCTCATATAACATGTTTCTATAAAGAAAAAAATTTGTAAATTCATATGTTCATTACATGAACATTTTGCTTCCTCTTTACGATCAGCAAAAAAATTTGCTTCCTCGTGGAGAAAGCAAAATTTTATTGCCAAAATGTGAATTTTTGATTTTTTAACTTTCATTAATTCTTTAAATTTACTTCAAATGTATACTTTATATATATCGATCGATTCGTCTTGACGTAAGGAATACAATTATTTCATATATAAACTTCAATTTAAAAAATCACAAAATTTTATAGCCTAAATGTGAAATTTTGATTTTTTTACTTTCATTAATTCTTTAAATTTACCTTAAATGTATACTTTATATATATCGATCGATTCGTCTTGACGTAAGGAAAACGATTTTATTATATATAACCTTAAATTTTTCTATTTAAAAATTTTTTCGATTAAAAAAAAAATTTTGGAAAAAAGACGATAAAATTTTTTTTTTGTGATATTTTTCAAAATCCTTTGGTCAGATTTGAGATATTAATATGATAAATGAGCCTACCAAATTTTATCTAAATCCATTAAAACCTGTTAAAGTTATCTTCTAAACAAAAAAGGGATCCACACACACACACACATACATACATCCGGACAATTGATCAGGATCTCATATAACATGTTTCTATAAAGAAAAAAATTTGTTTCCGCCACTTTGAAAAGTTTTATAAATGAAAGAACTACAAAGCTTCCTCCACGAGGAAGCAAAACTTATTATTTTCGAAAAAATCATGAATTTTCTCCCAATAAAGAAGAAAATTTTATCTAAAGGGCTTTAAATGCAGTTTCAAGATGTCGGAAAAGTCACAGAATTTTCGTAGATATGAACAGAATATGTCACAAACAGTTAAAAAATAGTTAAATTTACCTCAAAATGGTTACTCAGGGGTTTTCGGGTAGGCTGATTACGAATCTGAAGTCAGTTTTTGAAAAATCAAAATGGCTTGACTTAGGGCAAAATTTCATTTTCATTATTATTTGACAAGTCATTTCCACCATCTACGGAATTAGCATCAGATTTACCAGAATCATGGATCTGGTAGGATCCGAAGAATAATCCGAGGAATAATGTCATCATAAATATCATTTTCATCATCAATGTTAAAAACAATTTTACTTGATTTAGATCTCTTTCTTCTTTTACGAGATAAAGGAAATTCAGCAGTATTCTGTGCATTATTGGAAGAAATATAAATATCTACCTTTTACTTCTCAAGATATACAAATACCTATATTTTACTGGTAAAAAAATATAAATACTGACCTTTTACAACAAAAGAAATAAACAATTGACAAAAAACAAGCAAATGACAATAATAAATACTAAGAAAATGACTGATTGAGTATGAAAATCGAAGTTATATGTTAGCTATAAATCAAATAAATTATTATTATACCTTACGACGCAAGTATTTCGCTGCTATAGAAAAACAAATGAACGAACGTAAGAACTCAAAGATTTGCTTCTAACAGTAGTAATAAACAGATAAACACGTTACCACTTCTATCGGATTCATAATCAGCGACCTCGAAACACCCGAGTAGTGAGTTTCAAGCGAATCCTAACGAGATTTTTTAAAAAAAGTAACGCAAGGAAAAAATTAACTATAATAATCTTGGTATTCATTCATTCATTCATTCATTCATTCCGTCCGGACCCCTGCTGGGTTTTCGGTGACAGAGAAATGAACAAGTTATGGAGAGAGAAAGATATATCTTTATTTTGCAAATGAGGGTTCGCTTGACCTGCAATCTTTTAAAGAGGATTAATTAATAACTCTGAGGACCCAGGTAATAATTTCTTTCTCCCTTTATCACGTGAAAAAACTATAAAGAAATTCTAAAACTGAATAGGTAACGCATACCTTTCTTTCTTACACCAAGGAATATAACATAAGTATTTCTTCGTTTAACATTGCGTTTCTCTATCTAGACGATTGAAAATGGCATAAGAACATCTTCGTCTAAAATCTTAATCTTCTTCCTTTTTGTTTTAAGAATAAAAATAAATATTCATATATCTGTATATATGTATATAGGGGAGAGTGACAAACAGTGGGACACTTTTTTTCAAAGACATATTAATATGTTAATTTTATATATTTTTGGACACTGTTTAAATTAAGCAATCGCAAGAAATTATTTAAATAAAAATTGATTGTAACATTTTAAAATATTTTAAATTATTGGATATTATACTTAAAAACATCAGTAAACGAAGTAACAATTACACTTTTTTTAAAACTGTCCTATTTATATAAAAATAGGAAAAGAACTAGGCGCAATTGCGCCTACATCTAGGGTTTCGTGGCGCTTTAAATTTTAATGTCAACTACTGGGACATGTCAACTATATGGACATGTCAACTATTGGGACATGTCAACTATTGGGACATGTCAACTATTGGGACATGTCAATTACTGAGACAGGTCAACTACTGGGACATGTCAATTATAGGGGCATGTTAACTAATGGGACATGTAATGTCCATTTATGTAATGTCCATTCAGTAAATGGAGATTTGGGATCTCTGGGGCCCCAAAATTTGAATTTGGGATCCGTGGTGACCCAAAATTCGAATTTGGAAGCTATATTTGCCCAAAATTTGAATTTAGGATCTGTGGTGCCCCAAAATTCGAATTTGGAAGCTATGTTTGCCCAAAATTCGAATTTGGGATCTGTGGTGCCCCAAAAGTTTAATTTGGGATCAGTGGGGCCCCAAAATTTGAATTTGGGATCTGTGGTGACCCAAAAGTTTAATTTGGGATCTGTGGGGCACCAAAATTTGAATTTGGGATCTGTGGTGCCCCAAAAGTTTAATTTGGGATCTGTGCCCTAAAATTTGATTTTGGGAGCTGTGGTGCCCCAAAATATACTACGGACAGACGGACGCCAAAGTGAAACTATAAGGCTTTCGGCCATGGGCCACGAAACCCTAAAAATCAGCATTGTATTTCAAGAAAAAATTTACTCCGTAACGTCAAAAAGAGTTTTTTTCAATTTTCTTTGTAAATAATGAATCAATGTGGCTAAAATTTTTGGAGATAGTGTGTTGTCATAAACATGCTTTACATTTAAATTTTGGTCGAGTTTCTTTAAGTAGTTTTTCAGAAAATTAAAGTGTCCTACTGTTTAAACTGTGCCACTGTTTATCACTCTTCCCTACCTGTATTAGAGCCCCAGAAAATTTTAATAAAAAAATTTAAAAATTATTACCTGGCCCCTCAGAATTAATCTTCATTAACAAAGGCTCTATTGTCCAAGGATTGGTAATGTTTGTGGTAATTGTTCTGAGGGTCTAATACTGGTATATATACATATTTTTTTTTATTTTGAAAACAGAAAAAAAGAAGAGTAAGATTTTTAGGCGAAGATATTCTTATGTTATTTTGAATCCTCTAGATAGAGAAATGCAATATTAAATGAAAATGTTTATATGTTATATTCCTTGATGTGAGAAAGAAAGATATACATTACCTCTTCAGTTTTTGCCTTTTATCTTTATATTTCCATGTGATAATACACGGAAAAAATTTCGAGACGTCAGACGTGCCGATGTCAATGTAAACCTACAGTACATTTCATTATGTACTCAGAGTTAATCTTCATTAACAAAGGTTCTATTGGCCAAGGGTTGGTACATCTTTATTTTTCTATATAATAAATGTGAAAAAAGAAATTATTAGCTGGGTCCTCTAGAGTTAATCCTCATTAACAAAGGTTCTATTGTCCAATGGCTGGTTTTTTGTGGTATTTTTTCCGGGGTTTTAATACAGTTATGAATACGTATATATGTTATTTATAATGAACTACTGATTACTCATATAAGAGTGTCCTTTTTGCACTTATTGGCTGATCAGTAGTTACTGATTCATAGTTACACATAGTTCTCTCATTCATTTGGATATATGGTAGTTTTATTGGATAAAAGGCAAAATTGGTTATATTGGATTAAAGTAAAAATTGGTTATATAGAATTAAAGGAAAAATTGGTTATATTTAGTAAAAGGTAAAATTAGTTGTATTGAATTAAAGGAAAAATTGGTTATATTTAATAAAAGGTAAAATTGGTTGTATTGAATTAAAGACAAAATTGGTTATATTTAATAAAAGGCAAAATTGGTTATATTACAGGGAGTGAGCAAAAGGGTTAAAGATATTTAGATTTTCATGAATCAAAAATAAAATTAAACGAAGTATACTATGGCCAACATAAAAGAGTATATTATTTTAAGTGATAAAGATTTAAAAATTATTGAAAATAGAAATAAATTGTTAAATTACATGCATATGTACAAATTTGAAGATTTATTAAGAAAAGATTCTTTTGTATGTACAAATGCTTGATTTTATTGTCCTAATTAGAGACGGTGATAATCATATTCAAATACTTTATAGTTTTTGAAGCTGTTGATCAACAACCTTTTGGTAGTGCTGAGTGTGGAGTATATGCAATAGCATTTGCAACATCTATATTATTTAACGTAATGCCAAACCGTGTAAATTATGAAACTGATAATAACAAAATGAGAAACAATTTTAAGTCAATGTTTGAAAATAATCGCTTAAATCATTTTCCGACAGTAAGAACGTCTCACAATAGGAATTCGATAATAGAGAATGATTAGAACCATCTTTTCATAAATTGAACACAGGAACATAAAAATTATATTTTTAGTAATTATATTCCCAGTAATAATATTAACAGAGTTCTATTAACACAAGATTTAAAAATTAAACATTCTCTAAATGACACTGGTGAAAAGAAAATAATTCGTACAACTGATAATAAGGTGAACAAAATTTCACCACATGAATATTTAAAAATGAAAAATTTTCTGAGTAAAGAAAATGATAAAAAGATAAATCGAGCAATTAAAGAGAAGGGAAGAAAAAGGAAGGCAAGGCGCGAAGTTTCATATGAGCAGAAAATAATAAGACAGGAGAATGAGAGATTGAGAAAACGTAATCGTAATAAATCAGAAATAAAATAGAAAGAGCGCAAAAAAAATTTGACATGCAAAAAAAGAAATTATCTATAAAAATTGAAGATGGAAAGAAAATACACAAGGATAAAAATTTGGCATGTAGGAAAAGAAAAATATCAATCGAAACTCAAGATGAAAAGAAAGTGCATCAAGAAAATAATTTGTCATGTAAGAAGAAGAAAGATGAAAGGAATGTGTGAAGAAAAGAATTTGACATGTAAAAACGATAATTGGAATAAAAAAAGTGCAGGAGTTGCAATAATGTCTTTTGAAGATTTAGATGAAAGTAAAGTTCCACAGAATTATTTAGGTTTAATAAATGTAGAATGTAAGTTTTGTAACGCGTTACATTTTTTGTGTGAAAGACCGTCCCATAGATACATCACGGAGGAATGTCCCCGTGAAGAGGATATTATGATATCGCCTAAATGTCACAAAAATATTCCCGGTTGATATCAGCTTGACATTCAAGCAATATACCGTGCTACTTGGGTGGTAGATCCAATATAAAGAATTTTTTTTTACCTTTCTAATATTAAATTTTTTTGAAAAAAAATGAATAAAAAATATGGTTAATGCACACTAGCAACGTAGTCGGCCGCTTGCGGACGACAAAGTTGCTAGTTAACTATAATAATCTTGGTATTCATTCATTCATTCATTCCGTCCGGACCCCTGCTGGGTTTTCGGTGACAGAGAAAAGAACAAGTTATGGAGAGAGAAAGATATATCTTTATTTTGCAAATGAGGGTTCGCTTGACCTGCAATCTTTTAAAGAGGATTAATTAATAACTCTGAGGACCCAGGTAATAATTTCTTTCTCCCTTTATCACGTGAAAAAACTATAAAGAAATTCTAAAACTGAATAGGTAACGCATACCTTTCTTTCTTACACCAAGGAATATAACATAAGTACTTCTTCGTTTAACATTGCGTTTCTCTATCTAGACGATTGAAAATGGCATAAGAACATCTTCGTCTAAAATCTTAATCTTCTTCCTTTTTGTTTTAAGAATAAAAATAAATATTCATATATCTGTATATATGTATATAGGGGAGAGTGACAAACAGTGGGACACTTTTTTTCAAAGACATATTAATATGTTAATTTTATATATTTTTGGACACTGTTTAAATTAAGCAATCGCAAGAAATTATTTAAATAAAAATTGATTGTAACATTTTAAAATATTTTAAATTATTGGATATTATACTCAAAAACATCAGTAAACGAAGTAACAATTACACTTTTTTTAAAACTGTCCTATTTATATAAAAAACAGCATTGTATTTCAAGAAAAAATTTACTCCGTAACGTCAAAAAGAGTTTTTTTCAATTTTCTTTGTAAATAATGAATCAATGTGGCTAAAATTTTTGGAGATAGTGTGTTGTCATAAACATGCTTTACATTTAAATTTTGGTCGAGTTTCTTTAAGTAGTTTTTCAGAAAATTAAAGTGTCCTACTGTTTAAACTGTGCCACTGTTTATCACTCTTCCCTACCTGTATTAGAGCCCCAGAAAATTTTAATAAAAAAATTTAAAAATTATTACCTGGCCCCTCAGAATTAATCTTCATTAACAAAGGCTCTATTGTCCAAGGATTGGTAATGTTTGTGGTAATTGTTCTGAGGGTCTAATACTGGTATATATACATATTTTTTTTTATTTTGAAAACAGAAAAAAAGAAGAGTAAGATTTTTAGGCGAAGATATTCTTATGTTATTTTGAATCCTCTAGATAGAGAAATGCAATATTAAATGAAAATGTTTATATGTTATATTCCTTGATGTGAGAAAGAAAGATATACATTACCTCTTCAGTTTTTGCCTTTTATCTTTATATTTCCATGTGATAATACACGGAAAAAATTTCGAGACGTCAGACGTGCCGATGTCAATGTAAACCTACAGTACATTTCATTATGTACTCAGAGTTAATCTTCATTAACAAAGGTTCTATTGGCCAAGGGTTGGTACATCTTTATTTTTCTATATAATAAATGTGAAAAAAGAAATTATTAGCTGGGTCCTCTAGAGTTAATCCTCATTAACAAAGGTTCTATTGTCCAATGGCTGGTTTTTTGTGGTATTTTTTCCGGGGTTTTAATACAGTTATGAATACGTATATATGTTATTTATAATGAACTACTGATTACTCATATAAGAGTGTCCTTTTTGCACTTATTGGCTGATCAGTAGTTACTGATTCATAGTTACACATAGTTCTCTCATTCATTTGGATATATGGTAGTTTTATTGGATAAAAGGCAAAATTGGTTATATTGGATTAAAGTAAAAATTGGTTATATAGAATTAAAGGAAAAATTGGTTATATTTAGTAAAAGGTAAAATTAGTTGTATTGAATTAAAGGAAAAATTGGTTATATTTAATAAAAGGTAAAATTGGTTGTATTGAATTAAAGACAAAATTGGTTATATTTAATAAAAGGCAAAATTGGTTATATTACAGGGAGTGAGCAAAAGGGTTAAAGATATTTAGATTTTCATGAATCAAAAATAAAATTAAACGAAGTATACTATGGCCAACATAAAAGAGTATATTATTTTAAGTGATAAAGATTTAAAAATTATTGAAAATAGAAATAAATTGTTAAATTACATGCATATGTACAAATTTGAAGATTTATTAAGAAAAGATTCTTTTGTATGTACAAATGCTTGATTTTATTGTCCTAATTAGAGACGGTGATAATCATATTCAAATACTTTATAGTTTTTGAAGCTGTTGATCAACAACCTTTTGGTAGTGCTGAGTGTGGAGTATATGCAATAGCATTTGCAACATCTATATTATTTAACAATGCCAAACCGTGTAAATTATGAAACTGATAATAACAAAATGAGAAACAATTTTAAGTCAATATTTGAAAATAATCGCTTAAATCATTTTCCGACAGTAAGAACGTCTCACAATAGGAATTCGATAATAGAGAATGATTAGAACCATCTTTTCATAAATTGAACACAGGAACATAAAAATTATATTTTTAGTAATTATATTCCCAGTAATAATATTAACAGAGTTCTATTAACACAAGATTTAAAAATTAAACATTCTCTAAATGACACTGGTGAAAAGAAAATAATTCGTACAACTGATAATCAGGTGAACAAAATTTCACCACATGAATATTTAAAAATGAAAAATTTTCTGAGTAAAGAAAATGATAAAAAGATAAATCGAGCAATTAAAGAGAAGGGAAGAAAAAGGAAGGCAAGGCGCGAAGTTTCATATGAGCAGAAAATAATAAGACAGGAGAATGAGAGATTGAGAAAACGTAATCGTAATAAATCAGAAATAAAATAGAAAGAGCGCAAAAAAAATTTGACATGCAAAAAAAGAAATTATCTATAAAAATTGAAGATGGAAAGAAAATACACAAGGATAAAAATTTGGCATGTAGGAAAAGAAAAATATCAATCGAAACTCAAGATGAAAAGAAAGTGCATCAAGAAAATAATTTGTCATGTAAGAAGAAGAAAGATGAAAGGAATGTGTGAAGAAAAGAATTTGACATGTAAAAACGATAACACAGCCCCACACAAAAAAAAAGTGTCATGTACTTTTGACCGGAATACCCTAACCCTATGTATTTTGACGCGCTGAACACGAATCCGAAGTCCGTTTTGCTCCATCACGTCAGCATTTTTTTCTAACCTCAAAAAACATGTCGGATTTTGAGAAGTAGGCGATTTTTTTAAAAATTGATGTATTAACTTCAAACTTGGTATCTGGGGGTTTTTTGTGTCGCTGATTACGAATCTGAAGTTAGATTTTCAAAATCGAAAATGGCGGATCCAATATGGCGGACGAATTTTGAAAAAAATTTTAGATTTACTTCAAACTTGGTATCTAGGGGTTTTTTGGGTCGCTGATTACGAATCTGATGTCAGTTTTCAAAAATTGGTAATGGCGTATCTAATGTGGCTGATAGGAGCCCATGTTGGATATGCCATTTTGAATTTTTGAAATCTGACATCAGATTCGTAATCAGTGACCCAAAAAACCCCCAGATACACTATTGCACATTAATTTTTGAAAAATTTTGTAAAATAATGTCCCCCTACCAAAAAAAAATTCAAGGGGTATTTCCCCCCCATAAATCAGCTTTTGGGGAAAATCAAAACATACGTGTCAAATTGTTTTCAAAAAACTACAAAACTGCCAAGTTTCAGAAAAATCGGCGTATGTCACTTCCCTAGTGTTACTTGTCAGCAACTTAGAAAACCTGTAGATACCAAATTTTATAATAATCTGACAATTTTTTAAAAATAATTCCTTAATATTGAATCGGACATATCGAATTTCGGAAATCTGACATCAGATTCGTAATCAGCGACCCAAAAAACTCCTAGATACCAAGTTTGAAGTAAATCTTAAAATTTTTTCAAAATTCGTCCGCCATATTGGATCTGCCATTTTTGATTTTGAAAATCTAACTTCAGATTCGTAATCAGCGACACAAAAAACCCCCAGATACCAAGTTTGAAGTTAATACATCAATTTTTAAAAAAATCGCCTACTTCTCAAAATCCGACATGTTTTTTGAGGTTAGAAAAAAATGCTGACGTGATGGAGCAAAACGGACTTCGGATTCGTGTTCAGCGCGTCAAAATACATAGGGTTAGGGTATTCCGGTCAAAAGTACATGACACTTTTTTTTTGTGGGGCTGTGTAATTGGAATAAAAAAAGTGCAGGAGTTGCAATAATGTCTTTTGAAGATTTAGATGAAAGTAAAGTTCCACAGAATTATTTAGGTTTAATAAATGTAGAATGTAAGTTTTGTAACGCGTTACATTTTTTGTGTGAAAGACCGTCCCATAGATACATCACGGAGGAATGTCCCCGTGAAGAGGACATTATGATATCGCCTAAATGTCACAAAAATATTCCCGGTTGATATCAGCTTGACATTCAAGCAATATACCGTGCTACTTGGGTGGTAGATCCAATATAAAGAATTTTTTTTTACATTTCTAATATTAAATTTTTTTGAAAAAAAATGAATAAAAAATATGGTTAATGCACACTAGCAACGTAGTCGGCCGCTTGCGGACGACAAAGTTGCTAGTTAACTATAATAATCTTTGAATTCATTCCTTCATTCTGTCCATTCCTTCATTCCGTCTATTCATTCATTCCGTCCGGACCCCTGCTGGGTTTTCGGTGACAGAGAAAAAGAACGAGTTATGGAGAGAGAAAGATATATCTTTATTTTGCAAATGAGGGTTCACTTGACCTGCAATCTTTTAAAGAGGATTAATTAATAACTCTGAGGACCCAGGTAATAATTTCTTTCTGTCTTTATCACGTGAAAAAAAAACTATAAAGAAAGTCTAAAACTAAATAGGTAACGCATACCTTTCTTTCTTACACCAAGGAATATAACATAAGTACTTCTTCGTTTAACATTGCGTTTCTCTATCTAGACAATTCAAAATGGCATAAGAATATCTTCGTCTAAAATCTTAATCTTTTTCCTTTTTGTTTTGAAAATAAAAATAAATATATATATATATATATATGTGTGCATACCTGTATTAGAGTCCCTGAAAATTTTAATAAAAAAAATTTAAAAATTATTACCTAAGTTCTCAGAGTTAATCCTTATCAACAAAGGTTCTATTGTCTAAGGGTATTTTTCCATGTAATAAATGGGAGAAAAGAAATTATTACCTGGGTCCTCAGAGTTAATTCTCATTGATTATTTAACAAAGGTTCTATTGTCCAAGGGTTGGATTTTTGTGGTAATTAATCCGGGGTTTTAATACAAGTGTATATAAATGTATATATGGTATCTGTAATGAACTACTGATTAATCATATAAGAGTGTCCTTTTGCACTTATTGGCTGATCAGTAGTTACTCATTCATAGTTCTCTCATTCTATTGGATATTGGTAGTTGTATTGGATAAAAGGCAAAATTTGTTATATTGAATTAAAGGCAAAATTGGTTATATTTAATAAATGGCAAAATTTGTTATATTGGAGAGAGTGAGCGAGAGGATTAAAGATATTTAGATTTTCATGAATCAAAAATAAAATTAAACGAAGTATACTATGGCCAACATAAAACAGTATGTTATTTTGAGTGATGAAGATTTAAAAATTGTTAAAAATAGAAATAAATTGTTAAATGACATGCATATGTACAAATTTGAAGATTTATTAAAAAAAGATTCCAATTCTTTTTTCAATATGCAAAGTACTTATACTTTTATAGCCTTAATGAGGGGTGTTTAAATGTGCATCAAATGAAATATTTAATTAGATTGTTCCCTTTTAAACCAACAGTAGTTTTTGTAGTTGTTGATCAACAACCTTTTGGTAGTGTTGAGTGTGGAGTATATGCAATAGCATTTGCAACATCTATATTTTTTAACGTAATGTCAAACAGCGTAAATTATGAAACTGATAATAACAGAATGAGAAACCATTTAAAGTCAATGTTTGAAAATAATCGCTTAAATCATTTTCCGTCAATAAGAACGTCTCACAATAGGAATTCGATAATAGAGAATGATTGGAACCGTCTTTTCATAAATCGAGCTCAGGAACTTAAAAATAATATTTTGAACCCTTGTTCTGTTTTAATACTTTTCCCAGAAATAATATTAACAGAGTTCTATTAACACAATATTTAGAAATTAAACATTCTCTAAATGACACTAGTGAAGAGAAAATAATTCGTACAACTAATAATAATATGAACAAAATTTCACCACTTGAATATTCAGAAATGAAGTATTTTCTGAGTGAAGAAATTGATAAAAAGATAATTCTAGGAATTAAAGAAAAGGGAAGCCAACGCGCGAAGTTACATATGAACAGAAAATAATTAGACAAGAGAATGGTAGATTGAGAAAACGTAATCGTAATGAAACAGAAACAGAAATACAAAAGAAAGAGCGCAAAAAAAATTTGACATGCAAAAAAAGAAATTATCTATAGAAACTAAAGATGAAAAGAAAATACACAAGGATAAAAATTTGACATGTAGGAAAGAAAAATATCAATGGAAACTCAAGATGAAAAGAAAGTGCGTCAAGAAAATAATTTGTCATGTAAGAAGAACAAATTTTCTACGGAAACGGAAGATGAAAAGAAAGTGCGTCAAGAAAAGAATTTGGCATGTGAAAACGATAATTGAAATAAAAAAGTGTAGGAGATGCAATAATGTCTTAAAGTTTTCAATGAAAGTAAGGTTCCACAGAATTATTTAGGTTTGATGAATGTAGAATGTAAGTTTTGTTATGCGTTACATTTTCTGTGTGAGAGACCGTCACATAGATTATTTAGTAGTTGCTGTCATAAGGGAAAAGTAAAGTTAAGCGCCCAAGTAGCACGGAATATTGGTTGAATATAACATTGATATCAAGTGGGAATATTCCTGTGACATTCAGGCGATATCATAATGTCTTCACGGGGACATTCCTCGGTGATATTCACGTGTGATTCGTATGATATTGAGGGAATATTCTCGTGAAATTTGTGTGATATTGAGTGAATTATTCCTCTGATATTGAGGGAATATTCCAGTGATATTAATAAGATAATTTATAAAATTCTAACAAAATTTCAATTTTTTTTCATTGATTTATTTGTTTAATTAAATATTCAAAATAAACAACATTTTAGAATTTTCTAAATTACAGGAATATTGTCTCAATATCATAGGGATATTCCCTTAATATCCCAGGAATATTTTCTTAATATTGCGTGAATTTCACGGGAATATTCCCTCAGTACCATACAAATATCACGCGAATTTCACAAGAATATCACCGTAGAATGTCCCCATGAAGCGGACATTATGATATCGCCTAAATGTCACAAAAATATTCCCGCTTGATATCACCTTGACATTCAAGCAATATTCCGTGCTCCTTCACGGTTGGCCTGAACTAAATTTTATTCAAACTTTCAGTAACTCTAAATTTTTTTGTTGATTCTGAATTTATATTTTTTTTAGCATTATTTTAAGACAAAAAAGAAAAAAATCGGCGGAGGACTTTTTGAAATATACCATTTTAAAAAAAAAAATTTTTTTACTAATAACTAAGTTACAGATTTATTTGAGTTGACTCGTTTTGTTTGTATTTTTTTTAAGCAGTCTAATAAATGTTAAGGTATTTAAAGGATAAGTAGGATTTCATAGCTGCAAAAGGTTTTTAATTTGACAAACAATGTACCGTTGACAAAAAAATATTTTATCGAACTAAATATTTGAAATATAATTTGTAATAAATCTGTAATAAAAATTACAATATTTTTTATACACATTTTAACGATTTATAAATGAAGTTAAATTTTAAAAATGTTTATGCAAAATATATAAACATGTAGCTTGAGATGTGCAGTGTGTCAGTATAATAGTTCGCACATCTGAAGCTACATGTTTATATATTTTGCATAAACATTTTTAAAATTTAACTTCATTTATAAATCTTTAAAATGTGTATAAAAAATATTGTAATTTTTATTACAGATTTATTACAAATTATATTTCAAATATTTAGTTCGATAAAATATTTTTTGTCAACGGTACATTGTTTGTCAAATTAAAAACCTTTTGCAGCTATGAAATCCTACTTATCCTTTAAATACCTTAACATTTATTAGACTGCTTAAAAAAAATACAAACAAAACGAGTCAACTCAAATAAATCTGTAACTTAGTTATTAGTAAAAAAATTTTTTTTTTTAAAATGGTATACTTCAAAAAGCCCTCAGCCGAATTTTTTCTTTTTTGTCTTAAAATAATGCTAAAAAAATATAAATTCAGAATCTACAAAAAAATTTAGAGTTACTGAAAGTTTGAATAAAATTTAGTTCAGGCCAACCGTGCCTTGGGTGGTAGATTTAATATGAAGAAATTTTTTTAAAATTTCTAATATTAAATTTTTTGAAAAAAAAGAAGTGAATAAAGATATGGTTAATGCACACGAGCAACGTAGTCGGCCGCTTGCGGACGACAAAGTTGCTAGTTTAATATATAAACTTTTTAAATTTCTTAACTTACGTTAATTTTTTAAAATTTACAATACTTAATTATACTATATTTTCATGAAAGATATTTGCTTTCATTGGTTTATTTCAGAAATAACTTTCAACTTTTTTTAGATTAGAAATAAATCGAATCTATACTAAATTTAAAAAAAACAACTTTATAGTATAATCCCAATGCTGGTAGATACAGTGAAAATTTTCAGATTTTAGTATTCGTGTTAAAAATTTGGTATTTAAAATAGGGGTCCCGTGTCCTTTTTGGAACTTGTTTCGAACTGGAGCGCGACAGGACCCGTCCCTAGCGCGGGGTTGCTGTTCCCTAATCGGGCGCGTCCCTAGGTGGTGGATAAGGGCACGCCTCCTAGATATAGGTGGTGCCGGCGAAATAAAATAACCGGCGCGAACCAAAAGCAGCATACACGGAGAACTTTCAAAAGAACAGAAAAGAAAGGAAAAGGGGTGAGATAGTGGACTGCTCGGGGACTGCTCCCCTCTGCGGCCGATCGGACTCTTGTCTGTTCTGCCGGCCCTTGCTCCTGCATCACAGAATAGGGGATGAGGATGGATCGCTTGGTTGTGCGGGTTAGAAACCTAGTGTCTTTGAAAATATTAAAGACGCTCGGTGCCCTAACGGAAAGCGATGACCAACGGACGGGCTGAAAACCCTGTCGCCTGAAGGTTCCAGCGACCTCACGAAAGAATGTCCGTTAAATCGGTCTTGCGGGATGGGGAAGATGGTCATCCAACTCCACTGAAATGAACTGCGAAACCCTCTGGCTGGTTAACCACCAGGTTTTGCGTTCTGCGGCCGATGGGATCGGTTCTTCGGGTAGACCGCTGTTAACCCCTTTGACAAAGTTACTCCACCCACACTTAAAATTTACACGCGCATGTAAGTGACACAAACACTACGGACCTCCGCGTACCCTGTCGTGGGACAGTACATTGCGGAGGTCTTTCAGACACATATATCACACACTTACATGCTAGGGGAAGGAACCCCGATAAAAAATACAAACCTTAGAAAAAAAATGGAATAACAAAATACTGAAAATAAAGTTACCTAGCAGGGGAAGTCGGAAGCCCCAGTGGCGGCGATGTCCCAGGGTGCGAAGCAGGCCCTGGAGCGTCGAAATCCAAAGACTGCTTTGGCTCATCGGTGGCTGACTTGGCCGATGAGTCATTAAATGCCTCAAGCGGGCTGCTTCACCGGAGGTCGATTGATGGCGTGCCATCCTTGGATTTCTGGAGAGGCAGTCCGAGGTTGTTGAGCACCTCGTCCAAGCACTAAAAATATTGCGGGATGGGATGCTCAAAAACAACTCCAAGGAGGTTAAGAACAGCGCCAAAGAGGCTTACCTCTATAGTGGGAGTCTTCGAGGCATCATAAAAGATGCAAAGGAGTAGGGAGCAGCGAGCTTCCTCCGAAAGATGGAGGAGGCTGACTCCCTCTCTTAAAAGAGAAATCGGAGTCACCAAAGGGTAAAGTCCCTGGCGACTCCGATTTCGGGAAAAGGAAAAAATAGGAATAGAACTAGGCGCAATTGCGCCTACATCTAGGGTTTCGTGGCGCTTTAAATTTTAATGTCAACTACTGGGACATGTCAACTATAGGGACATGTCAATTATGTTAATTATAGGGGCATGTTAACTAATGGGACATGTAATGTCCATTCGGGAAAATGTCCATTCAGTAAATAGACATTAGGGATCTGTGGGGCCCCAAAATTTGAATTTGGGAGCTATGGTGCCCCAAAATTTTAATTTGGGATCTGTGGTGCCCCAAAATTCGAATTTGGAAGCTATGTTTGCCCAAAATTTGAATTTGGGATCTGTGGTGCCCTAAAATTCGAATTTGGAAGCTATGTTTGCCCAAAATTCGAATTTGAGATCTGTGGTGCCTCAAAAGTTTAATTTGGGATCTGTGGGGCCCCAAAATTTGAATTTGGGATCTGTGGTGCCCCAAAAGTTTAATTTGGGATCTGTGGGCCCCCAAAATTTGAATTTGGGATCTGTGGTGCCCCAAAATTCGAATTTGGAAGCTATGTTTGCCCAAAATTCGAATTTGGGATCTGTGGTGCCTCAAAAGTTTAATTTGGGATCTGTGGGGCCCCAAAATTTTAATTTGGGATCTGTGGTGCCCCAAAAGTTTAATTTTGGATCTGTGGGCCCCCAAAATTTTAATTTGGGATCTGTGGTGCCCCAAAATTTTAATTTGGCATCTGTGCCCTAAAATTTGATTTGGAAGCTGTGGTGCCCCAAAATATACTACGGACAGACGGACGCCAAAGTGAAACTATAAGGCTTTCGGCCATGGGCCACGAAACCCTAAAAAACGAGATGCCTCGAAAACTTCCTCAGAGATAGGGGTAATGACGAAGGGCAAAACAGGCGAGTTGGCCGTAAAGGAAAACTCGCCTGTTGTCATAGCGACAAAGGAAAACAAATAGACTTCTTCCCAGGTCGATTCTGAGACCTGGAAAGAAGTCAAAAAGAAAAAGAAGAAGAAGAAAGAAAAAAGGACCACAGAAGAAGCCAGGGAGTCGTCAAGCATTAAAGCGGGACGACCCCCAGGTAAGAGGTCTAGAGGGACGGAGGCCATCAGGGTATCCGCAAATTACGGCCAGTCCTACGCGTTGGTCGGTAGAAATAGTAGACCTCGACGAGACCATCGTCGATGCAGAGGTGGTAGAGGCAGTCCGGGTAAAACTGGGCAAGCCAAACCTTGAGGTGCAATGCCAAGTCTCACTCGGTATGGTCACAACAAGATGGCGATTCTGCGACTCCCGGAAACGGAAGCAGAATACCTTCTTGCGACCGGAAGAGTGAAGATTGGCTGGGTCAACTGCAGAGTTAGTGCCAGGTTGGAAGTAGAGAGGTGCTATAGATGCCTCTGGTACGGCCACCTGGCCGGAGGATGCATTGGCCCCGACAGGAAAGCTGCTTGCTGGAGGTGTGGCAGTCCGGACTACCGGAAGACGGAATGCAAAGGCGAAGCCAAATGCATTACGTGTTCCGAAAGTGGAATGAAGGATTTGAAACACCTTCCAGCGAGCAGGGCTTGCCCAGTTTACTGGAAGTTGCTCCAGGACCTATAGTCCCGAGCTAAGATTTCTCCAGGTTAACCTCAGAAAAGGAAGAGTCGCGCAAGATCTCTTGATGCTACTTCTCTCCAAACGATCCCTTTAAAAAATTCGATGCCGAGATTCAAGCTCTTGAAGAAAGCGTTAGAGCTTTCGGCAGTGATGTCCGCATTGCGGGAGACTTCAATAGTAAGTCGCCGGAATGGGGAGAGAGCCGTCTAGACAGGAGAGGAACCTTGGTAGCGAATATGGTCAATCAAAGCTGCTTTAGGCTGCCCCTGTTTGGGTTTCGGCCCTAACAGCGGTTACACATGTATGCGAAGTCGTATAGTCGTTGCGAGCCCCGTATCCCCACTGCGCCATCTACTCAATGCACTCCCCTCCGTGACGTCAGAAGGGGAGTGTATTGAGTAGATGGCGCAGTGGGGATACGGGGCTCGCAACGACTGTACGACTTCGCATACATGTGGAACCACTGTAAAGTTCCACAGCATCTCTGACCGGCTCCTCGTGGTCCAGAGAGACCCGGCATGGAGAATTGTGTCAGCCTTCAGAACGGTGTCTACTTGCGCTGTTCTGGTACTCGCTGGATTACCGCCAATGGATTTATTGGCGATGGAAAGGAAGCAGATCTTCCATCTTAAGAAAGATTTGGCGGGTACTTCAGAGCATAGCGATAGACTCAAAGCGATAATACGCAGAGAGTCCAGAAGTAGACTCGTTCAGAAATGGCAGGAGAGATGGGATGGGGAGTCTAAAGGTAGGTGGACCTACCGCCTGATTCCCCTCCTCGCCACATGGTTAGATGGGAAACAAGGTGAAGTTGGCTACTACCTTACACAAGCGTTGTCAGGTCATGGTTCTTTCAGACAGTATTTTTATCGATTTAAAATAGAAGCAGAAGCGAGATGTGTGTATTGCAACGGTTCGGGTGTCGACGAAGCAATACACACTGACGACGCGGAGCACACGCTCTTTTTCTGCGGGCACTGGCGTGAACTCAGGCAAGCCATGTTCTTGGCTGTGGGCACTGAAGTCACATCCGAGAACATGGTTTCTATCATGTTGCAGAGCGCGGACTCTTGGAGAAGAGTAGAATCCTTCATTACAACTGTAATGAGGACGAAGGAGGATGACAGGAGGAGGTTAATACGGAGAAATTCTGCTGCTCGGCTGGGTGCACGCGCGGGACGGGGGAGACCTTAACTGGCTCTCCTTCTTCTGGCGCTGGCACTCAGTTAAGGATTTAGGACCGAGAGCAACGTTAAGGAGATTTCCACTGGCGATGTATAAAGCTTAATAGCAGTTCCGCCAGTGGAGTTAAAGTCTCAAAAAGGGTGTGGTTTTTAGTGGGTCGACCAGAACAAGAGCGGTCATCCCCACATAACCTGAGAGTACGGGCTCCAGGTATCTGACATGGAAGTAGACCTCCAGGGTTATGCAGATTTTCCACTTCCCTCGTAAAAAAAAAATTTTTAAATAGGGGTTATTTTGGTTAAAAAATCATACAAAAATAAAAAATCATTTCTGGAAAAAATCTGAATTTTAAAAATCGAGAAAAAAAAATTTCTGATATCTGTTTCTGTGCAAAAGGGTTTATATCTTACATGAGGGTTATCTTTTCTTACATCTAGGGATAGTTTTGGATTATATCTATTTGGAGGCATACAAATTTGATCTGGAACAATGCTATATTTTAAGCGAGTCCTTCCCGCGTGAAAATTGTTAATATGGGTAAAACATGTGTAATGTGGTAGAGAATGGGGAGTCGTGTTTCACCTTAATTTTTTTATTATGGCAATTAATATAACAAATTTCAACTATTGGCATATTCTTTTCACGTTAAGGGGGGGGTATAGTTAATTCGGTGAAAATAATGCATACTTTTAAGAATTTTTTTTGGCGATACAAAGAAAGTTAATATATTTATTAAATTTTTATATAATAGTACAACATTTGAACAGTATTTCACCAAATTTTCATTGCAAAATATTGCAAATTGAGCGAGTAAGAGCAAATCTCCTCAGGCGCTTGCAAAAAAAGTTACTTTACGGTGTACACTCTAACTCGCAACAGAATCATCCAAAACAAAAAAACCAAGATGCATTAGTCAAAGGAGATGTTTCTCGAGGTAACCCTGGGAGCTTTTTTTGTTTTTTAAAAAATTACTCATTTTACAATAACAAATTCGTCGATTTTTTATAGAAAAAATCGGTTTTTTGGCCTTTATGTGTTACGAAAAATCGAAAAATGAAAAAAAAAAAAATCCTCCGAGCGTTACCTCGAGAAACATCTCCTTTGACTAATGCATCTTGGTTTTTTTGTTTTAGATGATTCTGTTGCGAGTTAGAGTGTACACCGTAAAATAACTTTTTTTGCAAGCGCCTGAGGAGATTTGCTCTTACTCGCTCAATTCGCAATATTTTGCAATGAAAATTTGGTGAAATACTGTTCAAATGTTGTACTATTATATAAAAATTTAATAAATATATTAACTTTCTTTGTATCGCCAAAAAAAATTCTTAAAAGTATGCATTATTTTCACCGAATTAACTATACCCCCCCCTTAAGAACTAACTTTTTAAATGGAATTCCACTAATTTTTTTAACATATATGTATCACTTACAAAATATGACATAACTATTACACCGTCCGACAAAATTCAACTTTTTTTTTCACACACGAAAAAATCAATGATTTTCAGAAACTAGGACCAAAAAAAAGATACCCGTGTCTGGCCGTTTTGCTAGATCAGGTCATTTTTTGCTTTTAGGGGTAAAAACAACCCTTAAATGAAAGGTGATAGGAAATCTTGTACAAATAAATAATTTTTTATGACACCTGGTATCTCGGGATTTTCCGGGTCGCTGATTACGAATCTGATGTCAGATATTCAAAATGGCGGATCCAATATGGCGGTCGAAATTTAGAAAAATTCACCAATTCATTTGAAAGTTGTTTCTTAGGGGTTTTTGGGGTCGCTGATTACGAATATGATGTCAGATTTTCAAAATTCAAAATGACGAATCCAATATGGTGGTCGAATCTTTAAATCGTAAAAATAAGAGTCTAAAATTTACACAAACGTAATACAAGAGTTGTTATGAAATGCTTCTATTAATTTTATTTTAGTGCATTATATTTGTTTAATAAATTTTGATTATAACCTTTTTAATTTATTAATTCTAATAGAAACTTAATTTATTAAAAATCACTTAAAATAAAAATTTTAAAATGTTGGCTTGCAAATTTTAACAAAAAATTAATCGAACATTTAAATTTTCCAAATTATTTTTCAGATTTGTGATCGTCACCTTTATTAGATTTGGCGTTTTTATTATTCTTATCTGACATCATTTTCGTACTCAGAGACGCCGAAAGGACTTAGATACGAAGTTTTATAAAAAATTAACAATTTTTATAAATTTCAACCGTTATATTGAGTGTGCCATATTGAATTTTAAAAATCTACAATCAGATTCGTACTCAGCGACCCCAAAAAGCCAGAGATACGAAGTTTTATAAAAAACTAATAACATTTAAAAATTTCGACTACCATATTCGATCCGCCATTTTGAATTTTGAAAATACGACATCGAATTCGTTATCAGCGACCCCAAAAACCTTTAAGTAACAAGTTTCAAGTGAATTCGATGAACTTTTATAAATTTCGACCGCCATATTGAATCTGCCATTTTGAATTTTAAAAATCTGACTTCAGATTCGTACTCAGCGACCCCAAAAACCCCTAGATACCAAGTTTTACAAAAAATAATAAATATTTATAAATTTCGACCGCCATATTCGATCCGCCATTTTGCATTTTCAAAATCTGACATCATATTCGTTATCAGCGACCCCAAAACCCCTAAGTAACAACTTTCAAATAAATTGGTGAATTTTTATAAATTTCGATCGCCATATTGGATCCGCCATTTTGAATTTTGAAAATATAACATCAGATTCGTAATCAGCGACCCGGAAAACCCCGAGATACAAGGTTTCATAAAAAATTATTAATTTGTACAAGATTTCCTATCACCTTTCATTTAAGGGTTGTTTTTACCCCTAAAAGCAAAAAATGACCTGAACTAGCAAAACGGCCAGACACGGGTATCTTATATATCAAGTCCTTATATATCAAGTAGCAGAAAAATTCACAACTTGTGAGAAACGCTTGTGAAGTGAATAAATAATTTATTTTACTTTTATAATTTTATTATTGACTCTTAATGGAATAAAATATATTTAGGTCAATTAATTATGGTTTAGAAATTAAAAATTTCATTCAAGTTTTTAATTTAAAATAA
Organism: Leptopilina boulardi; assembly: GCF_019393585.1. Lineage (NCBI taxonomy): Eukaryota > Metazoa > Arthropoda > Insecta > Hymenoptera > Figitidae > Leptopilina > Leptopilina boulardi. The sequence continues at coordinate 298,504 of NW_026137751.1, read as the reverse complement.
AAAAACTATAACAAAAATATTTATTTAAAAAAACAGAATAAAAATAAAGTTAAAAATTATTTAGCAGAAGAAATAGTAATTTATTTTATATTGTAATAAATAACTAAATAGACTACAAATTATATTGAAATTTATAGAATAACAGATTTTTTGATGTGATGAAGACAATCATAAAAGGAAAGTTTTAAAATAAATTATTTTAAATTTTCAAATAAACAATAATCAACTAATAATAATAAAATATATAAAATATTTAATATTAAATGAAAATACTTATTATGAAATCCCATTTTTTAATAAGGAATAAATAAAAAAGTTTAATTTGCCATCATATTTTTTTTTTTTTTTATTATTTTATAATAATACAATAATGTGAAAAATCACATCCAATTTTTTTGAAAATATTAATGTCCGTCGCGCAATTTGTGAAGTGTAGTAATTTTACTATTTATCATTTCTGAAGATGATAATACATGCCAAGAAAAATTGCTTTTATGATATATTTTAAAAGCTTGAAAATGATCAATAAAAAACATTCATTTAAACGCTGAGTAACAACTTGAAAGTTATTGTTTTCATTTACAATAAAAATATAAATTTCAAAGAATTTCGGACCTTCCTCTTTAAATAGTACAATAACATTATCTCTAGTTATTTTTTTATCATATAAGTTTACCGACTCAGTAACACCCAAAGTATTCGAAGATGGAGTCCATATTAAATGATAAAATTCATTAATATTTGGTAACATTTCCGAAATTACATTTTTGACATTTTTAATATTCTTGGAAATGATTCGTCACACAGTAGACGATAATTGAGCATTAATTGATGCTTGAAGGCGGTTCCAGAATAGGTGCAACAGACAAGTACAAGTGCAAGTCAAAATGCAAATCCCATGAATGCAAGAGAGATAAATAGACTACCTTTCTCTCTTGCACTCATGGGATTTGCATTTGGACTTGCACTTGTACTTGGCTTTTGCACCTATTCTGGAACCGCCTTTAAAGCGATGGTGCGACAAACATTGACTATACTAATAGCAACATGCGATGTTACTTTACCCACATGATGTGTTTCGTCTAGACGCATACAATTAACTTTACAAAGTGGACCTATGTTAATCATTACTTCACAATAATGTTGTAAAAAATGGTGCTTCGGTCTTAATTTCCCTGGAAATAATTCGTTATGCAAACTCAAATACTCTGTAATTAGAGTATTTAAAAGCATTGGAGTTTGAACATGAATAATTGGACTCACAACAATTTCAACAATACTTTTTAGCATTTTTAGCAAATTATAACAGTCAGTTTCTAGGGGCATTGAATGACCAATGATGAGGCACACATTTCTAATCAATGATCTATTGCCTTAAAGGTAGAATTGATATCCTCAAATTTTGTAAGACAAAATCTACAAAAAAAGTTGAGCGAAAACATTCATTAAGTCCGAATAAGGTTTGAATACCTAAATTATCTCCTCTTATGAGTGCTAATACAAGAAAAATTGGTATGGGATGAGTAATTGTTATTCCTTTTGTTTGCATCAAATTAATTTCATCGACGGCCTTAGAAAAAACTATTTTGTTTATAAATAATGAACGATTACGTGTATTAAATAACATGAACAGGAAAATATTTTCGAGTTTTGATTGATATTCTGGGCGTAGGATAGATAAGAGACCATAAAAAGCACCACAATTTCCTTTATCTTTGTGACTACCTAAGGAGTTATTCGTCTCATAGTCATTAAAAAACAGATCAAAAAGAATAACAATTTTATCCCCATAGTTAGCAATCCTTTTTTTCCAATACGGCCCTTGTATGTTATTTGTCATAGTTTCTTCGTTTTTTAGAAGTGTTCCTCGATATTCCATAATTTTGTCACAAACAAAAGGTAACTCCAAAAGTTTTTTAAAAACTTTAGACAGCGGGGTAAATTTAGCTACAATAGGTACATATTTTATAATTTTTACACCATTTTTCTCTTTAATTTGTTCTTTTTCCTTTAAAATAAAACTTTCCGGCATTATAAAAGTGTCTGAATTTTTGAATTGAGCAAAACGTTGTGCTTCGGTTTTAAATTTTGAGAAGGATTTGAAAATTTATCTACAATGTTGTCAATGTTCGATAAAGCATCCGAGCTATTCGGAAAAGTAGCTAACATATTGTGAATTTCATTTTTTATAACATTTACTGATGATTGCATTAAATCAGACGTATTTTGTATAATTTCATTAACTCTTTTTCTCGTAAGATCTGGACACTTATGTAATTTTGCAACAAAAAGTAATTGCTCCTTACTTACATTTGAGTAGAATAATGGTTTTTTTTTAACTGGGTTGTTTCAGATAGAAATCCAAGTCGTCCTTAGAATCGGAAATGCCATCATCTTCATTAGAGTTATTAATTTCCATTAAAATTTTATCTACTGATGATGCTGACGATGTCTCATTATCAATTGATTTTTCTGAATTTATTTGCAATTCTTCTTGTATTATAGTAGAAACTATTTCATAAGCATTCTTTGGAGCATGATTAGTTTTTCTGTGTTTATTATATTATTTTAATAACTTGAAATTTCTGTTACAAATTGCTTCTGAACATTTAAATGATTTGACTGAACTATAAACTAGTTCGATATGTTTTAAAAGCGATTCATTGCTTTAATATTCTAAATCACAAGCGAAACATTTCATTTTGGCTGACTTTTTTGTTTAAAATTTAACAGCGTATAAACAAAAATTTTTAACAAAAACAATATTTGGTTTTAATCCAGCAAAGATTTAAATAAATTATTTTTTCCCGTTTATAACTAGTAAAATTAAAAATTATCTAAATTTTTTACATAAATTTGATTGTGTTTTTTCGAGATCTAAACAGAATTTAAAATTTTTTTTCTCCTTGTAAAACGCGACTGTGTGTAGAAAGCCTTTCTCCAGAAACTATTGCAATTAGAGGTTGAAGTTTTAAATTTCTAGACTTCAATGAATTCCTGAGTTCAGTCAATTTAGTCTCTAGTTCCGTTGTATTCTAAAAAATTATTCTATCAAAATTATTTGAATCTTTAAATTAACTGCTTACTTCAACATGCAGAAGATAGCCACTTCTTTTTTCAAAAACACTTAATCTTCGAAATTCTAAAACATTCAGTGATTGATAGTCATTACTTTTCCTCTTGTCTGACGTTGTAATGTAATGCAATAAATGGTAAATAATAACATCTTGTTTCTCTAAAAAAGTGAAAAAGTCGTACTACAATTATTTGAGATTTAAATTTTTTATAACTAATTTGTTAGTACAAAGTATTACGAATTAAAATAGTTCTGTCATGTGGATGTAACATAATTGTCTCTTGCGTTAAGTGGATCCCTCAGTTTTAATGACATTATATACCACACGATAATCCTGTGATGACTCTTAAAAGTGCTGCATCTTCAATAGTTGTTGATTTTACTGTTTGTAATTTATTAATCAAGTATCCTCTAATTTTTTGCCACTTTTGAAAAAGCTTTGACGAAGTATTTTCGTTGCCTTTGTTAAAATCCAATTTAATCTGTAAATATAATAAATATATCTTACTTGCATAATTTGATAGTATATAAATTTAATATTAGTATGATTTAGCTTATCAATACTAACCTAAAACAATATTTTGTGATTGAATTGCGGTTTCTTTTTTTTTTACTTCCAATAAGAATACCTGACACTCGCATCAAACTTTGTGCATAATGATGAGCATACAAATTCCCTCCAGCATCTAAATGATTTCCTTGTTCACAAGAAAATGGAACATAATATGTGGAAGCTGATTCTCCATCAAATAGCGTTTTAATTTCTAAAGATAATTCTGTAAACCGCGATTTTGAAATGCTCCAGGACTCCAATTTTTCTCCACGTTTCAAGTTTTTTAAAACCTCATTTTTTTCTCTGCGAATAATCAAATCAACCAAAGCTTTACGAGTTTTTGAAATTAATAATTTTCCATTTTGTTGATAGGAAATTAATATTTCCTTTCCCTCTTCATTATTATTGTTCAAAAATGTTGACAAGGTCTAAAAAAAATAACCGAATTGCACTTTGAAATTAATTATTAAATTAATATAAAAGTAATACAAATAGGCTATATTTACCTCCTTATAATCTTTTGAATTAGCTGCTGCAGTTATCTGAGTATAACACAATATACAATATTAAATTTAATAAAAAGAAAAGTATAAAACATTAATAACACAAATTTTCATTATTAAATAAATATTATAAGTTGGACTTCAATTAAAAATACCTAATTTGAATCTGTAGGTTTTTGATTCACCTGATTATTTTCATTTACTATAGATGGGGACAAAGTTGTTTTGGAAAAATGAACAACTAAAAGAAATAATACACTTCAGATATAAATTTAATATTTGCAAAAACATTGTTATATTTTAAAAAATATATAAATTTATGTTTTTTTAAAAGTTTTTTTAAATATTTTAAAACGTGCATTTCTCAATTATTCTTAATTTAATTTAATTCTCAGATATTTAAAATGTTCAATTTTCTCAAGCTCATTTTAAAAAAAATTTTGTTTAGAATTTATAATATTTATAAAAAAATATTAGAAAATTATACTGTATATATTCAAAATAAATATAAATTCATATTATAATCAGATTTGTTCAATATTTTAAACTCTTAGATAAATAGATTCATTTGTTTTGAAAATTTCTTTGGAAAATTATATTCAATAGAATATGAATTTCGTGTTATTATTTTGGTTCTTATCACTTAAACTTAAACACTTGTAACTTTAAAGGAAACTTTATATTGCTAAATCATTAAAATGTTAGTCAAAAATAATTGTGTCATGGAACTTTTATATATTCTATTTAAAAAATAATTAAACATTATAACTTTTAATTTTATTTAATATTTTTTTAATCAAATTAAAATAATAAAAAATTCTATTTATATCAATTCAAATAGATGAGAATAACTCGAATGAAAAATGATTGAAAATATATTTTATATATAAGAATAGTTATTGCTTACAGAATTTATTACAGATGACGACCTCAATTTTTTTTGAAGCACATTAAACATTTATTATATGAGAAACACCCCTGACGGATTGTATGACGCGAATGCTCCACGCAATTGGCAGAGCATTCGTGGAGCACGAAATCGAAATTGAAATTTTATCTAAAATGTATAAAAATGATAAAATAAATATTAAAATCAGTAAGTTTTATGCATTTTAAGATGATTATTGTTGAATAATTATAAATTTTTTATGTTTTTATTAATTTCAATATATTGCAGTTGATTGTCAACATTTGTCGATAAAATCAATAGAGCCGCGCTTTTTAGAAGGTAGATTGCAGTACTCTTATTTTCTTTTCTTTAAATTTTTTCTATATTTTTTTTATCAAAGCAAAATTATTTGTTCAACCGAAATATTAGTAAAATAATGTATTATTATATTTAAATAATTAATATTTTAATAAAAAAATATTATTGGTAAAAAAATTAACTGTTTTTATCAAAACATTTGAAAAAAATTAATTTTAAACGTAAATAATTGTGAAAAAAATGAATTATTTCATCAAAGAAATTGATTAATTATTCAAAGAAATTGATTAATTATTCAAATAAATTGGTGAAAATTTATTTTTTTTATCTAAAATATTGTTGGCAAACATTTATTTTTTATCCAAAAAAAAATTTTATTTAAAAAAAATTTTTTTTATCAAAAATATTGGTGACAAACATTTATTTTTTATTAAAAAAAAAAAATATTTTAATTAAAAAAAATTTTTTTTATTTATTTATTTATTTAAGAACAGTGTACAGGCTTACAAAGAAAAAATGCCCTTTTGTGCATATGCACTACAATAAAAAGAATTATAACAAAATCATATTCATTTGGTTGGTAGTATCAAAAATTAAAAAGTTAATATTTCAGAACCAATTTACGAAGGTCGCAAATAAATTTGCTTGGAGAAACGCCAAAAAAATCGAGTTGGTCACAATATTCATTTCCCCTAGAACATATTCTATTTAAAACAGAGTTCTCAACATAATTAGCTCTGTACCTTCTAACCTTAAATAAACTGTAATTTCTGAAATTCTTGGACGGAACAGCATAGTCAAAATAAATGGACAATCTAAAAGACCATTAATTATTATAAATAAAAACAAAAGGTCCAAATATAATAGTCTTTATGTAAACTTGGGAATAAGTAAGGTTCTTCTTAGGTTAGTATAGTTGTGACTAAAAAATCATAATATATGTTGGCTTGCTTCGCTACGAAGCGAATAAATCTGTTTTGTACGCGCTCCATTTTTAGTATCCTGATAAGATTCCCAAATCAATACTGCAGATTCAAAAAGAGATCTAACAAAAACAAAGAATATTGATTTAAGTACCGTTATATTCTTAAAATAAGACGCGTTTCTAACAATGAAGCCAAGCACTTTAAGTGATTTATTTACAACTTCAGTAATGTAAAATTCAAAATCCAAGTTGGAGCAAAAGTTAACTCCAAGATCATTTATGACAAAGACTCTTTGCAGTTAAGTTTTATCAATAACATATTTATTATCGATAAAACTATTACTTCTAAAAAAAGATATAACACTACATTTTTTAGGGTTAAGACTAAGTTTATTATCAATTGACCATTTTAATAAGTTATTAATGTCTGCCTGAACCAACTTGCAATCGTTCTCACTTGTGATGATCCTAAATATTTTAAGGTCATCCGCGTATAAGAGGTATACACAATGCATAATTGAATCAGCGATATCATTAATTTGTAAAAGAAATAGAAGTGGGCCCAAATGTGATCCCTGCGGAACCCCTGATGTAGCGCAGAAAGACAGCGAATAATCACTATTTACACGGACTGATAAAAAACGATCTTTAAGATAACTACTGAACCATTTGATAAAGAAATCAGTAAAATCAAAAGAATAGAGTTTCGACAGCAATATAGAATGTTCAACTTTATCAAAGGCCTTAGAAAAGTCCGTATAAACAACATCCACCTGTCTACCCTGCCCCATATTATTCAATAAAAATCCTGAAAAGGACGTGAGATTGGTAACGGTTGACCTTTCCTTTACAAATCCGTGTTGTTGAGGAATGATTGAATGTGATACATAACTATAAATTATATCGTAAATGATACTTTCAATCACTTTAGAAATAGAGTCAAGAATCGTTATTGGTCGATAGTTATCAATCTCATTCCTGTTCCCAGACTTGTATATTGGGACGATAATTCCCTTTTTCCATTCTGATGGAAAAATACCCAATTTGAGAGATAAATTAAAAATAATGTAGAGAGGTTGAATGAAGGAAGACGAACATGATTTTAAAAGGAAGGGAGGAATATCATCGGGACCTGCACCCTTGTTAATATCAAGACTTCTTAGTTTTTCTTGAATCCTACCCGCGTGAAAACGAACTATAAGAAAAAGCTATCAAAAGCTGGCAAAAGATGGGAGAAGATTTTCGCCATTGTTTTTAAGTTTTATCCCATACTTTAAAGAATTGCAAAAAGCTCAAAAACCATTGCTTATGAGCCTTTCCCATACTTTTTTTAATAACATATATCATTGCTAAAATCTTGCAAAACAATGGGAAAAAGATTAAGAAAGAAACCTTTTTTTTCTCATTTTTTCATCTTTAAAAATTAGATTTTTAAAGTATTTATTTTTAATTATTTATTTAATTATTTAATTACAATGTACGGACTTACAAATAAAAAGTTAAAAATGCCCTTTAGTGCAAAAGCACTTAAGGGTATAGGGTATAAGGGTATAAGAAGGTATAATGAATGTAATCACAAAATGACGAAATCATGTAGGTGACTTATAGACTAATACAAAACTAATTTTCGTAGGTCGTTTGTGAATTTGCCTAAAGATATACCAAAGAAGTCTAACGCGTGACAGTACTCGTTACCTCTAGTACAAATTCTGTTAATAATACTGTTGTCTAAATAGTTAGATTTATTGAATTTAACTCTGAACTGTTTTTGATTTCTTAAACCTTTTGAAGGAACAATAAAATTTATGCTTGACAATATCGATGGACAATCGATTAATCTGTTAATAATCTTGAACAATAATAGCAGGTCCAAAAAAATAATTCTGGAGTAGAATTTTGGAACCATTTGTATTTTTCTTAAATCTGTATAATCATGACTGAGTATGTTGTAATATACACCAACTTATCTTGCTGCAAAACGGAGAAATTTATTTTGTACACGCTCTAATTTTAACAATTGGTACTCTTGGTATGGGACCCATATTGCTATTGCAAATTCTAATTTTGTTCTTAAAATGACACGCATTTCTTTGGATTGAGCCAAACACTTTAAGTGCCGCGTTAACAGTATTAGCAATATGAGTATCAAACCTTAGATTAGATGAAAAAGTGACCCCCAAGTCACTCAGGTTGGAAACCCTTCTCAATTGTTCACTGCCTACAGCATAGTTATACAAAATTGGATTTTCATGTCTAAAGAAAGATATTACACTACATTTCTTAACATTGAGAGTAAGCCTTATATCAGCAGACCATCTCACGAGATTGTTAAGATCATTTTGTACATCAGAACAATCATCATTACACGTAAAAACTTTATAGATTTTTAGATCATCCGCAAATAATGAAAAATTGTAATGCAATATTGACTTATCTACATTAATAATGTATAACAAAAAGAGAAGAGGTCCTAGGTGAGATCCCTGAGGAACACCAGAATTAGCTATAAATGGTAACGCGTATTCGTTATTTACACGTACAGACAAGTAACGATCTTTAAGATAACTACCGAACCACAATATAAACCCGCGAGTGAATCCAAATGTGTCTAGTATATCTAGTAGTAAACAATGATCAACTTTATCAAATGCCTTAGAGAAATCAGTGTATATTACATCAACTTGTTTGCCATCCCCAACGTTTTCAAATAAAAATTCAGTAAAACATGTTAGATTTGTAATTATTAAACGTTTCTTCATAAAGCCATGTTGTTGTAAAATTACAGAATGTGAAACATGACTGTAAATAATATCATAAATCAAGCTTTCAAATATTTTTGATATAGAGCTAAGAATTATTATTAAAATTTTTAGGTTAAAGCCAATATATTTCAATTAAAAGATGTTTTTTTCATTTTGGCCTAAATGGCTTTTAGTTTATTGCAAGAATTGACATAAAAATGTGACGCGTTTCGACACAGAATTCTGTGTCCTCATCAGATGCATTTCTGCAAAGATAAATTTTTTTAGAATTTTTTTCAAACGAAGATTAAAGTTCTTTTTTTCTTTCGAAGAATACATACCGACATTGTCACGTCTGTTTAATTTTGTTTATTTTATTTACATATAATAATTTTAATCATCTGTAAAAATGTAAAACTGTAAGAACCAGCTATTACTTAAAATATTTTATCTAATTATCAAAAATTTACCTTTAATTAATTTTGAAAGTTGAATTGAAAAGATTTTTTATTTTATATATATTGATTTAAAAAAATTTTTTTGGAAAATTTAAAATTAAAAATAAAACTTTTTTGAAACACATGTTTGACATGTGTTTCAATTTTGTTGGTTAGAAAGGTCAATGAAAAACAGATTTAGTATTGAGAATCAGAACGGTGTCAAGCCAAGGTTCATATAAAAAGTGCTAAAAGTATAAAGGTCGGTTCACAAACATTAACTGATAACTGTAAATAAATATAACTTAACTTTTCAACATCAGTTTTAAAGTTAATTGAACTATTTTCTTTTAAAATATAATACATTTCTATAATTTTTCGTTTTCGTAAATTTTTTTCGGAATATAAAATTTTAACATCATTTGATGAAAAGTTAAACTGATGTTTTAATTCCGTTGAATGTTTACAAAGGGCTGTTTCTTTACTTTTAATCGACTCCTGATATTTGTGTCTAGATATTCTATTCTTTAGATGCTGTGATGTCTGACCTACATAACATGAATTACAATTTTTACAATTTATTTTATAAACTAAATTAATTTTTTCAAAATTGGGAAAACAGTCTTTGGGCAATTTTAGTATATTATTTTCAAGTTTATTTATGGTTTTAAAAACGACTTTAATCTTCGTTTGCAAAAAATTTTAAAAAAATTAATCTTTGCAGAAATGCATCTGATGAGGACACAGAATTCTGTGTCGAAACGCGTCACATTTTTATGTCAATTCTTGCAATAAACTAAAAGCCATTTAGGCCAAAATGAAAAAAACAAGAATTATTATTGGTCTGTAATTCGATATATCGTTTTTATTACCAGATTTGTAAACTGGAACAAGAACACCTTTTTTCCATTCGGAGGGAAAAATTCCCGACTTTAGTGACATATTAAATAGTATATAATGTGGCTCAATAAAGTACTCATGACAAGATTTTAAGAAAGAAAGGGGGATATCATCAGGTCCCGCCCCCTTATTACCATCAAGACCTTTAAGTTTAATACGAATGTCTGATCTTTTAATTAACACAGAATGTAAATTATTAAAATTTGAAAAATCAGAGTTAGAATTGTTACTGTTATTTAAACTATCATGATAAACATTCTTAAAAAATTCCGCAAATAAATTGGCAATATCTCTATCGTTGTCGACTTCAACATCTAACAATTTCATTATCTTGGGTATACCACTATCATTACGTGAAGCATTCGCAAAGTTCCAAAACATTTTTGGACAATCTAGCAATGACTTTTCAATGTTCACAATATAAGAATCATAGCAAAATTTTGACAATTTTTTACATTCTGACCTTAAGCTTGAGAAAGTATTATAATTGTATTTAGTACTATTTTGTTTATACCTCCTATGCGCAATTTTTTTAAAACAAGTAATACGCTTTAAGTCTTGGCTAATCCAAGAAGGATTTTTATTATGAAAAATTACTTTAATTGGAACAAAAAATTCAAATGCTGTATAAACGTATTCATAAAAAATATTTAAAGCAAAATTAACATCAGTGTTATTTAGACAAGTACCCCAATCAATATTACCAAAAAAGACATAAATCCAGCATAATTCGCATTTTTAAAGTCATACTTATATAAGCGAGAATTCGAAGCAGTAGATAAGTGCACATAATCAGTATTAATCGTAAACAAAATTGGAGGATGTAATACATCGATTGGAACAATTATATCGATCGCCAAAGTTAGCGTATAGTTGTATGAATTGTAAAATATAAGATCTAAGATCGTATTACAACTATTAGTAAAAGCGTTTAATTGCCTCAAATTTAAATAGTTTAATAACTCAAAAATATTATCTGCAATTTTTCTTTGAGATAGTGAAGAACCCGGCAAACAACTATTAGCCAAATTAAGATTTGAGTTATAATCCCAACAGATAAAAGGTGTGTTGAAATCACCCAAGATACATAATACGGCATGTGGATATAACAAAGCAACATTTTCTAAAATTTTGTTAACTGTAATATAAATATTTATGTCAGAATTTGGAGGTATATAAAAGGCACAAAAAATATAAATATCAGAATTTATGTGACATTTCACCAGTAAATGTTCAATTGAATTTACGGAAGTCATTATTTAACCATGTTTCAGTGAATACAAAAATGTCATACATTGTTGAAGACAGACTATGGCGTAAGGCATCCAATTTCGTTCTGAGACCTCTCACATTTTGATAATATAAATTGACATCAGTTTTAGGTAAGTGTATAGCTGAGGAGACAGATGGTTCACAGCGCGTAGTAGTGGGAATAGACTGGGAGGGAGTACGCTGCGTGTAGGAGTGAGAACTCACACATTTGGAGACTGTATGTCTGGAGTCACCAGCTGATTCACTGCTTGCGAAGTGAGAATAGACGCTCGATCTACTACCACTGGCAGTGTGCGTTTGATTAGCACCGGTACACCTCGTTGGTAAATTAAATGGAGATCTTTCTCTCCCTGGGAAATTCGATGCTCCAATTGCTTTTTCAGTGATGTCAATTCCTCTAACTGGTTTTTCGTTTTGTCTGGATGCAGTGATATCCCTTGTAGTGTGTTGTCCAGTGCAGCCTTCTTTGCTCTTATAAATTCTTTGTGTAGTGACTTCGCCAAAGTTTCGTTTTTCAGCACCAGCATTATTGGTCTTGGCTTCTGGTTGCCCTGTTTAAAATTCCCAATTCTATGAATATTAGTACCAGCTATTGAGGAAGAATCGAAAAATGTTGAAATAAGTTTGAGTGTATTAAGTTCGTCAGTTTTTTTATCATCATTGTCACAAGTAGTGACACTCGATTCAGAAAGCCCAAACAGTATTAGATTACATTTTCGTTTTATTCTGTCCTCAAGTTCAAATAAACAATTATTAATTTGAGAAAAACTATCTAATTTTGTAGATGTTGTAACGCTATTCTCTGTCTCTTTCTATTTCTTTAATCATTTCCCATTGAACTTATGCTCAATGGAAAATTCCAAAGAAAAACGCTACAAAAATGGCGACGATGGCGGGAACGATTTTGATCTGGTAAATCTTTCTCTTATAAATTTACCGGCAACCAACGGTGATCCGTTTAGGGTTATCCCAGCGCCAAGTAATTAATTACTCGGACCTCCGCTAATTAATAATGACAATGAGCTCTTCCCGGACTAGCTCTATTTACCGCGAACTCATAATTATATTTTTACCATGCCGCACTTTATCTCAGGGACGTGGATTTTTCGTACACGGGAGAGAGAGAGGGAAAACAATACACTTTTATTACCAATAAAACACTGTAAAAATTAATAACAATTTGAACACTTTATTAATTTTTGACTCTTTTTTATTTTTCGAGAAATCCACACTGCTGTGTCGTTGAGACTAGTCAGAGAGAAATGCGTCGGCGTCCTTTGTTCCGCCATGCGGTTAAACACTTTTCCCGACTTTTCCCTTTATCTTTATGGTGCCATTACCGGAAAGGAAGAATGAGACACTAACCTTGGAGTTTCTTTAATATTCTCCGGTAATCCATATTACTCTCCCTTTAACCTCGGTTACACCGTATCTATTGGAAAATTAAATAGTTTTTCTCGATTTCGTGTTGTCACTCACGAGTAGCCAAACTCGAACTGGCAATTACATCAGGGTCGCCTGACCCAGTGACCTGCGCAATGCGGAAGGCCCCTACCGGTTGATAACCTCGGTACTTCCGTGTCTAATTATAGTCGGCTTTTCGTTGACAATTATTAATTATAATTCATAATCAATAATAGAGACTTTGTGAAGATTGGACTTTTTCAGTTGACTCTTCTTTCTCCTCTGACTAATCAATTCTATTGATAGATTTACATTATTACTTATGTGGATTTCTCTTTTTATAGAGAAATACAATATCACTTTTCTCAATAATAATTTGTGTTCTTATTTCTTGTCGACGTATTTTACAAATTATTATTATGATGTTTTCATTAACAAAATAAAAGAAAGAATATTTTACGTAAATGAAATAACATTTTTCCTTTCAATAAACATATGAAAATTACAATAATAAATGAAATGTGGTAGGAAATATATAAGATAAAAGTTGAGTCCGGGCTTGGCTAATATATCGTGTTATTCAATTGAAACACGATCATTTACGAATTTAAGAAACTTTAATCAATATGTTATTCGGCGATAACTCTGAAAATCGCGTTTAAACAGGGTAATTCAATTACCACGTTACAATGTGTTATTGGATAAATCGTGTAAATTACCTTCAATAACCGTAACGGTTATTGAACCGTTAAGCAGACATTGCATTATTCACTATTCGCTCAATATCAGATACAGTACTCTCTAAAACTGAATCAGTGAAATTTCACTGAGAATCAGTGAAATTTCACTGATTGAAATCGTGAGAATAGAGTCACTGAGAATCAGTGAATGTTGATAGATTTAATCAGTAAAATTTAATAATTGATTGAATCAGTTGATGTTACATTGATTTAATCAGTAGATATATGATTGTTTAAATCAGTAGATTTATGTTTTATTGAATCAGTAGATGTATTACTGATCTAATCAGTAATAAATCAGTTATATACCTAGATGTATTTAAATTCTACCATTATGAATATGATTTAAATAAAAAATCAATCTTTCTTTTTGTAATTAATTGTAATTTATTATTTATAAATTCATAAAATAATTGAATATTGCAATTATTAAATTATAAATTAAAAATGATAATTTTTAATTTAGTTAATAGTAATCATACTTCTTAAACAATTTTAACATTTGTTACAATTTACATTGTTACATTTGTTATCAATTTACATTTAACTATTAAATTGAAAATACTTTAATAGTATTACAATTAATAATGGTGAGTTATAATTTAATTAACAGTTATCAGTCTTTTTAATCAAATTTAAAATTTTTTAAGGACGTATGGAAGGACTGAACAGAATTCACGACTGTTGAATTCGTTTTGTAAAAAGATGTTTCGATGAAATTATAAAAAAACGTTAATGATGACGCGAATTTAACATCAGTTACATAATGTAACTTAAAAAGTATATCGAAACCAGCAAGTGGACTTTCATCTTTATGAATTTCGACATTTTTTAAATACGTATTTTTGACTATAAAATTGAAAGTAGTTTAATAGTATTATAATTAATAATTATAAGTGATCATGTAATTAACAGTTATCAGTCTTTTTAATTGATTTTAATATTTTTTAAGGACCTATGAAAGTACTGAACAGAACTCATGATTGTTGAATTCGTTTTGTAAAAATATGTTTTGATGAAATTATAAAAAAACGTTAATGATGGCGCGAATTTAACATCAGTTAAATAATGTAACTTAAAAAGAATATCGAAGCCAGCAAGTGGACATTCATCTTTATGAATTTCGATATTTTTGAAGACGTATTTGACTATAAAATTGAAAATAGTTTAATAGTATTATCATTAATAATTATAAGTGATCATTTAATTAACAGTTATCAGTCTTTTCAATCGATTTTAACATTTTTTAAGGACGTATGAAAAGACTGAACAGAACTCATGACTGTTGAATTCGTTTTGTAAAAATATGTTTCGATGAAATTATAAAAAAACGTTAACGAGGGCGCGAATTTAACATCAGTTACATAATGTAACTTAAAAAGAATATCGAAGCCAGCAAGTGGACTTTCATCTTTATGAATTTCTATCATTCTGCCATCAGCTATAATAAAGTATTTTTTAACTTTTTGACCGGACACAGACAATTAATACGGCTGTAACGATCCTCTTGACTCTACTTGCGATCTTGAAACTGCCAAATTTATATCAGTGCCTTCCTATAAAACAAAAAAATTAATTCAGAATACACAATTTTCTCATTCAGTGTAGCTATTTGAAGAAAAGTAGATATGCAAATAGTCCAATTAGCTGATATTACCTTCAGAATTTTTATTAATTCAGGATTTGGGAAAGATGAAGAAGAAATTTGCTTTGAACTCCCTGGACCAAATAAAATCTCCATCTCATTCTCAGCAAATGCAGATTGCTGACCTTTGGCCAATTTTATCCGTTTGCTTTTGCTTGGTCCTGTGCTCTTTTCATCAGTTTTGCGATTATGTATAAAATTAGCAGCGGGTAATAAAGCAGGTATAAGAACGAGTGCTCTTAAATTCTCTGTAACAAAAGTAAAACTATTATAAAAGGAACATATGTATTACTTATTAAAATTATTATTATTGCCAAAAAATTACCATCTTCTATAAGTGACGTTGCCTTACTAAATACTTCTGGTTTTCTTTCGCTACTGTATTTTAAAATCCTTGGAACATACCATGATTGGAATTTTTTTAAAAAATTTCTACTATCGGAATTTGTTTCTGCAGTTGACATTAGTTCATAGTCTTTGTCAATCTTATAAACAAAACGCACATTATTAAGAATAATTTTAAAACTTTTGTAATTGGAATAGTATTTCACGTTCTTGTTATTTACAAAATTAAAATTTTGTAGAAAAATTTTCTAATAAATGAGAAAATTCACCAAAATAATAATTAAAGGTTTTACCATATATCCGTTAAAATCAAACAATCGTGGATATTTGGCTCCTATATCATCAATAGTAGGATAACCCTCCAATATCCACTTGTGTCTGTTCGGAAACGTCAAATAAAGAGATTCTTCAATCTCTTTCTTCCTATCTTCCCTAGGCATTGTGAGTTGCATCCAGGAAATCTGTAAAATTAAGAAACGTATTTTAGAATAATTAATTGCATAAATCAAGAAATAAATAATTATCATTGAATAAATATACCTGTTCTTCTAATTCTTCTTCATTCAATAGAAATTTATCAGTTTCGTCGACTTCACAATGATCTTTCTTAAGAAAAGCCTTCACCTTCGTAGTTTTATATTTTTTTTGGTCTGCAGGTAACGACTTACGTGCATTCCAAAGTCTATGCTCAATGAAGCCTTTCCCAGATTGTTTATCAAAATATTGTTCCTAAATTATAAATTTGAAAATTCATTAACAGTGTTACATACAGAAACAATGTATATCATATTATATAAAAAATCCTCTTCTAATATCCCATCATAACAAAAGTATTTTCCTTCAATGCAGAACATTTTTATTTTTGGAGATTAATAATAAAAGAAATCAATTTTTTGAGATGCTAGTGTAAAAAATCTTGAATTTAAGTTGAATAAATTTAACTAATTAATTAATGTGGATAATTAATTATTTATTAATTACACTGCCACGCAAAAACATAGAGGAAATACACCCTAATCATCAGACCTGAATCAGTTTTTATTTTTTGTGTGATCAAAAAATCATTTTTTGAGGTTCAGTCAAAATCCTGACGTGATGAGGTAAAGACGACATTGAATTTGGATGCAGCACCCCCCAAAAAATAGTAAATATGGTCTGATACCAGGATAAAAGCAGTTTCTTTTTTTTGTCTAGCTAGAAAGTATTTTTAAGGTTATGCCAAAATCCTGACGTGATGGGATGAAATGGATCTCGGATTACTTTTCAACGACCCCAAAGACATATAGTACATAGGTATGGTGCGAATTTCAGGCTGTTACATCCCGGTAACAATTTTCCCTAATTTTCCTTAAAATTATCATTAAAATAAGACATTTTATATAATTCTATGATAATTTTACAATACTTAAACTATATGTCTTATTTTAATGTATTTATTTATGTATATATTGATAGGATAGAGTGTGGAAACGAAATTGATCTCAAAAGAGATATGACATTCGTTTTCACCATATAAGTTCAGAAAGTTGAAAAGCTAAAAATAGGATATATGTAAGCAAAATGTGTAGCAAGTTCGAGTTTGTTTGTTTATACGCGTGAAGAATGTGAAGGTTGTGAAGATCCAAGTGTAATATGATCTTCAAAAACCCATTGTCAGCATATAAAGAGAGAATTCAGAAAGAAGAAGATTCAATGTCATACATGCGATGTAGACCATTACCATATAAGGAAAGTAATTCTATTTATAGATCACCCCTCCTCAATAATATGACATTTCTCCCACTAATTAGCATAATCGACTAGTATATAAACAAGAGCTTTTTCCATAAAGCTTGTCAAAAGTTCCGGTGCAATCTCTAACATCGTAGAGCGACCCTTCAGTTTACTTTCGCCCTAATTATTGTATTCTTTCCTGATAGCCAATAGGTGCAAGTTAATTTGACTTTTCACTTAGAACATAGTTCTTTCCTGATAGCCAATAGGTGCAAGAGAAGCAAATTAACACTTAGAATCAATAATTTAATAGAAATAACTGTCGTATTTATAACTATAAATACTAAAGAAATCTTGCATTATCTCTTTTTCTAAATTTGTCAATTTAGTATATGTTGCTTCTCTTACACCTGCTATAAAATTCATTCCTGTCAAAGGTGCGAGTGACGAGAGATAACAATAAAGAATATTGCAATTCTTTAAATAGTTATAAAACAATTTAAGTCGTTAAAGTTACACAAGTGCAACCAAAACGAACTATTTCAAATCAAATCAAAACCAATTTATAGCGACTAAGCTATAATCATCGATTTATCCGACTTCATTGCTAAAAGTAAGTAAACGAATTGTAAACTTGTATCATTATTGTTTAATCATTACTATATAATTATTATTT
This sequence comes from Leptopilina boulardi, assembly GCF_019393585.1. Lineage (NCBI taxonomy): Eukaryota > Metazoa > Arthropoda > Insecta > Hymenoptera > Figitidae > Leptopilina > Leptopilina boulardi. The sequence continues at coordinate 280,367 of NW_026137751.1, read as the reverse complement.
AATCAATAAATGTTATAAAAGGGAATATTTGACTTGTTATTGTAACGCAAAACCCGTAGTTTTGACAAGTGACCACGATCCTACATAAAAATAAATATCAGGCTTTACCAACCTGATTAATCAGCCTTATTACCTTCAAGTAAATAAAATTCATTTTTATTTAAAAACCACGCCTAGTTCGGAACGTAACACAGGCCATTAAAAATTTTTTTTGTGTGCTGTACAATTAATTATAATTATTTTTTTAACTAAGAATATTTAATTTAGTGCACGAGAATACTTTTTTTATCAGTTCATAACCATTTATTAGTTTAAATAATATGCGAGAGGAAAATTCTTTCAAGTGAATACTATTACTTTTTATACCATATGTAAGAGAAAAATATGCATTAAATTTAAAGGAGTCTATGAAAATGAAGATTACTTTTTTCACAGTGTGATAATTTCAATTTTAATTTGAATACTTGTAAACATAAAATATTATTGGGAAATTTATATCTCTGTAACAATTGATTCTAGTGTCATTGACAATTATTATTTAATTATAGAATAAAACTTACACAGTCTCACTGTCTCAGAAACAGGAAAATTCGCGTACAATACATTTCGCTAATGACCATTTAACATCTTTTGAAGGATAGCTTTTAAGGGAAATAAATTATATTGAATATATTATATTAAATGATTATTGTAAGAAAACTTTACCAAGAAATTTTTTTGCAAAAAGACTTACTAATTGTTGTTTTGGGCTTTAATCAAATCAGCCACTAGTATTCGAACGAGACATTTTCTTTCTTCTTCTCCAAATTTATTGTTCTCCATGGCAATTAGAAGATCACTACCTTGTGGATCATTTTGTAGTGCACATGTTAAACTTGGAAATGTCTGTAACATACATATTACAATTAACAAATTTTTTCTGACTATTTTAATAACCAACTATAAATAATTAGAAAGTTAAGGAAAATTAACATTGAAATTAGAAACATGTCAATAAGACAAATACTTACAGAATAGGCATTGTTAATATCTGAATTATCAATTTCCTGTACATTTGAAGTTATATTATCTCTTTGTATTCGTTGTACTCTTAAGTCATTCATTTCTGAATCATCCAAATTTGGGATATTTACCTGTAAATAGTAATAATTTGTAATACATGTATATGTAATAAATTTAGTACTATGGCTATTTGAAAAAATAAATAAATTATATTAAAAAAAATTTCAATAATTCTTCTAAGTTTATAATAAATACTTACATCTTTTTTGCCTCCATCGGATTCTTGGCAGTTTTCTACACTTTTATTGTTTGCTGTGATTATTTTTAATAGTTTTTTTGTTGGGCCCAGTCGTATGTTTAAAGATTGTCGCAAATCATTTTCTGTTAAATCAAAAAAACTTTCGCCGTCTATCTGCTCATCTAAAGGAAATCCAGAAATTAGTCATATAATGATATGGCGTAAGCTAATAAACAATTTATTAGAAGTTGTTTCAGTCTAAATAGATAATGGTTTATAATGTGCAAGATTTGCCACTAAGGTAAATGACGTAGGCCCATTTAAATCTCCTAGTTGAATTGAATAAGCGTTAAAGTCTATATCAAAATATAAACTTTCACAGAGTGTCAACTTTAAATAAATAGAATTTTGTTCCAAGATGATAATTTCCTTTATTTCACCGAAAATTGGAAGATTATCATCAGATGTAGTTGCAGCAGCTACACAAACTACCACTTCGTTTCTATATTCTGTCCCATTCACATTTACTGAATTTGTACGAAATACATTATCAGTATCGATGAATCCAAAATTCAGCAATTCTTGTCGACTAAACGTATCTTGAACTTCAACTGTTTTACCTCCATAAGCGAGGATAATGTTTATTTCCATATCCTGACCACCCCATTGTGCACTTTGTGTACATTGGCATATCCTAAGAAGTGTTTTCGGACAATTGCGGTAATTGTGCATTACATGACTCCTTTCTTTTAGTTGCCCATGTTTTAACTCAAATTTCATGCACCAGAAGTTAATTAAAGGGCCTGACCATTTAATGCATTCGACATAATGCAAAAGGTGGTGAAATTTATTGATAAAATTTATGTCAGGAAAAAGCTTTTTAAACATTTCGAACAGATCTTTAATTAAGTGAGATAAATATGGACGAAGACTTTTATTTATTTTTGGAGCAAAGACTATTTCCATAATCCGCAGCAACAAAATAATTAATTCCATATGTCTTTCACCTTTTGGTACTTTGTCTGACACCAAAAATGGAAACACTCGAATTAAGCACCAAGTTTGCATGGCTTTTTGACTGATGCTGTGGTAATTAATATTTCGAACATTCGCATAAGTAAAATTAGGTGACGGTTTATTTTTTTTTCAGAAAATCCATATTGGAAGGATGAAATTCTTTCATTCAAAAACGATATATCAAAAACAGAAGCTACATATACATAATGATTTATGACTCTCTAGAAACAAGACATAGTCGACAGAACTTGTTGGCAGACGGTCCTAGAAGACCGTAAACATCGTGAACAGCGAGAGTGTCTCCATAGAATGCTGCTAGAGAAGCTCTAAGAACGAAATTCTCATTGTTGATTTTAATACTCACGCCCTCGTCAGATTCTAGTTTATTTAGATCACGCATGAATTCCCTCAAAATTTGTTGAAATCCATATTTTTTTACATCTTCGGAACAACACAAACATGCGACATGAATATTTCCAATTTTACTTCTGATGTGTTCTGGCAAATTGTCAATTAGAAAATAAAACACTCCTAGCTTATGAGGCCCTGTTTTCGATCCAAGAGGATTAACTATTTCCAAATCGTCATAATATAAAACTATTCTCAAAGCATGTTTAAATCGCTGGAAAAAATTACTTTGTTTGAAATGTTCCCCATCTATATATGATGAAAGAACTTCATTTTCTGAATCCCTCTCAGTTAAAACTGCATTTCGGATTGCAGGATTTGACATAATTAAAGTCAAAACTTCAATGAGAGGAACATATTGAAACGTTTCTTTGACTAACTTAGGTACTGTAGTTGATGAATTAGTATCCAAAATATTATCTACTCTATCACCTAAAGGAATTTCAATGCCTTCTATGTAGTTACAATAATTTTTAAGAGATGCTATTTGCTCCTTCAGTGTTCTAAGACCAGAAAATGCTGTACTCGGTGATTGAAAATTTTTAATTAACTCTTGGCTATCTGGATTGTGTAAAATATTATTGTTTTGAAGAACCATCTCCGTTTTTTTCTTTAAAAATTCATTGTAACTTAATAAAGTTTGCTCAAATTCATCAAGAACATCGGTTATAGTGTTTCCTGTCATTGCAGGTTTTGATTGCAGTCTACTTATCATGCGGACAATGCTGACTCGCAAGTTGAATTTATCATCATTTACAATATCGATATTTTCATGTATATCAATATTTTCAATTAAAGGTTCAGGTGACTCTATTTGTTCATCATTATAATTGAATCCTTCTTCATGAACAGCATCGTCTATTATATTAACAATTTCCTCATTATTTCTTCCAAAATGAATTTTTCTTATATGGTTGCGCAATGAATTAAAAAGTGCAAATCGTCTTCTGCAGCCATCTTGTCCACATTTAAAACCCAATTGCCCACCTCCTTTACTAACAGTGAACCCATGTTTATGTCGTAGGCAATTAGAAGAATTCGCAATTTAGCTAAAAGCCTAGGCGTTTAGCTAAATCGCACAAGTTAGACGAATGGACTTGGAAAATGATTAAATTCGTCTATTTGCCTGAATAGATTTGACATTTAGCTAAGTGACTAGTCATTTAGCTATTTGCCTAAAGCTGTGTCGGCAAATAGAAGAAAATGGTTAACACATAGAAATTGAATTATATATTATAGTTTACATAGAATACGGAGACAATTTTTTTCGGGTTTACCTCCAGTAATTTGTCGTAATAACCCTCGATCGCAATGACATAAATTAATGGATCTTTTCCTTGTTTGCGTTTTAAAATTATATGATTTTCACCACCAAGTTTAACGATTTCATAAAGTTTCGAACAGTGATAAAATGAACTGCTTTTCGTTATTTTCACTCCTTCGGATTCTAAAAGTACTTGTGTCACTTCCAATAAACGTTTTTTATTCCAAGCGTTTCGATTACTTTTTTGACCACTGTTAAACACTTTCAATTTTTCTTCAAATTCATTGCGATTTACACTCATTTTTGGTAAAAAAAAAATAGAAATTTAAATAAAAATTCGCGTCAACTACAATTTTCACTTAGAGGGTACGGAAAATATGATTATACTAAATAAAATTTGGTTTTGTAACGTAATTTAAGGAAATAAATTTATTTTCTTTTGATCATTTGTTTACAATTTCTACAAATTAAATGTACATATCTGACGTTTGTTTCAGAAATTAAATTTATTTTGTTTCCAGCTCCTGTTTATAATTTCTATGTGTAAACCATTTTCTTCTATTTGCCGACTCAGCTTTAGGCAAATAGCTAAATGACTAGTCACTTAGCTAAATGTCATATCTATTCAGGCAAGTAGACGAATTTAATCATTTTCCAAGTCCATTCGTCTAACTTGTGCGATTTAGCTAAACGCCTAGGCTTTTAGCTAAATGGCGAATTCTTCTAATTGCCTACGACATTTATATTGTAAATGATAAACGTAGTTATTGAATCCTTGTAGGAGAGTTGGGCATTCAGAACATTTAATACTTTCCATGGTCTCATATAAAATAATCTATGTTCAATAAAATATAAGACACTTTATGAATAAAAAATACTCACTTGTTATTCATTAGTATTAAGTTTTCTACAAACTATTATTTAAGTTCTAAACGTTCAAATTAAAGAAAAACAATTTTACTATTTCATAAAGTTCAAATGCTATTTTAAAATTTACTCCATATAAAAGTAACGTTCATTATTAATGTATTAATATATTATTAAAGTTTTGTTTATTTTAACATTTTGAACTTTAAGCCCATTTTTTAAATTGTCACAAATTGCTTTACACATAACCTCCTCTCATTTATGGAAAGCAACTTATAATTATATAAAATTTAACATAATTGTAATTTTGTTTAAAACGTACCTCTTAGTATTGAAATTGTTCCTTCGTCAATCCTCATTGATTTTAAAACATCAAGTAAATCATTTGTGTTTCTTGTTCTTAATTCTTCCATAGTGCGCACTGAAACTAATAAAATTTTTAGAAAGTGAGGTTATGTTATTTTATACTGTAAAATGTTTTTACTTTTTTGAAAAATTTATTATGCATTGGCTTTTAAATTGCAAATGTATAATATTCAATTTGTGTTATTTTTGTGAAAAAATTTGGAAATGTGCTATAACTTATAAAAAAGGTTACTTTTCGAAAAGAGACAAGAAATGTTGATTTAGAAATTCGAATTTTTACTGCTTGTCTCACTTTTTATAAATATCTATAAATATAATCCAGAAATTTCATTTTATATAAATATCTTACCTTTGCATTAATTCTTCTTGTCAGGATGTTAAAAAAATTAAATTGTTTATATAACAAATAAAATTAAACCATACTTTTAATCGCAAGTTGATAGGTAACCACTGTGGAACAGTCTATGTGAACAAACTACAAAGTGTCACTAACTATAGAGAGCTAAGTCACAATTTAATTGTAGGAGGAAAGTTGTTAAATTAAATTATTTTTATATTATATATGACAAATAAAATTAAACGATGCTCTTGACCACAAATTGATATTTTCTCCAGTTGATGAGCAGTTTATATAAATTAACCATAAAGTAACACTAATGCTTAGAGCACTTACTCACAATAGGTAAATTCTCACGCCGCGCCGGTGGACAAATATGCCATTTGTTCGTCAACTGCCCAACTTTGCTTTTTGAAATTTTGGACACAAACCTGAAAATTTCATCTAACAAGATTGGACAGTTGACAAAAAATTAAAAATTCCATTTAGCACGGATGGGCAGTTGACAAAAAATTAAAAATGTCGCATTTGGACATTTTCTGGGATTTAAAACAACAGCGCCCCCATATTTTTACAAATGCAAAAGCTAGGCTTTATGCTATAGGTGTATTTTCCCATCTCTAGTCTTCTTCATACCCGTCAAATTATTGAAGAAAACAAACGCGCATGCAATTGTTTATATTTACTATTCCATTAAAGTCGTTCAATTTATTAATTTTTACGCAAAAATAATTAAAAGATTTTAAATATCACTAAATTGTAACTTATTGACTGAAACAATGAATGTCAAAACAATGTGAAGATATTTATATCCTTATTTGATTCAACACCAAACTATATTATATATATTCCATAAAGCGACATTCAATGCAATTCGCATTATGTCTTAAAGGTGAGGCTATGTTAGTTGATCATATTATATAATTAGTTATAATTATATAATTAGTTATACTTTTAGTTAACGGAAAAAGTGTCCTGGACAAAATTAGAAAAATATCTTACCTTTAACTTGATAAATGTCGCTCTATTTCTTGAAGGTGAGGTTATGTTAGTTGATCATATTATTTAACTAAGATTGTTTCACAATTATTGATTCAATGGAATATTTAATTTTGCTTTCAGTTAATGGAAAAAGTGTCCTGGACTTAAAATTAGAAAAATATTTTAACCTTTAACTTGATTTTTATTTCTTGAAGTGTCAAAATTTAATTCTTATATGTAAAAACTGTCAATTTCGACGAATTATTTTTTTTTCATTGGTCAATAATAATTTTACTATCAATATACAGACTTCTAATATGTTTCCCTTCGATAAAACAATAACTATAATTACTCAGAAATATGTTTACTATTAAAAAATAGTGGAAAAATGTAGTGTTTCTTCCTTTTCTACAACATTTTTTTCAATTGCACTACTGAATTATTTAGTGAAACAATTAATTGATTAAATCTATGACATATTTTTACTGATTTAGTTCAGTTAATACTTTTTACTGATTTTTCACTGATTTTTCCAATAAACAGTTAATAATGACTGATTTACCAGTTAAGGGGTTACATCTGGTTGGAGGCCTAAAAAATAGGCTTTTTTCAAATTTTTTTTCTGAGTAGGTCTTTGAATAAACATAAACAAATATTATAAAGATCAATTAAGCAACTCTTCAGGTATATGAAAAAAATTGTTTATTGACAAAATTAAACAAAATGGCGGCTTCCGATAGATAAATATAAAGTGATGTTTAAAAATATGGCTCCGCTGCACGCAGTAGAAGTCTCCTGCACCATCATCTGCAAGCATAAAATTTTTTTTTTCATAAACTAGACGAGTTTGTCTAGAGAAGTACACACGATTATAATTTTATAAAATTTTTTCGAAAAATGGCGAGACTTTGAAAAAAAAATCGATTTTTTGACCAAAAAATCGCTATTCAAATATCTCTAAAAAAAATTTTTTTTCATCCACTGTAAAAATCGTGTGTACTTCTTTAGATAATCTAATTAAGAAGTTACAGTTAAAATTTCAAGTCATTTGGATAAAAACTCTTCGAGTTCTACTGCGTGCAGATTTCAAAAATGTGGTTTCTAGAAAATCGCAGTTAAAGTTTAAGAACACTACAACTTTTTGAAATCATGATAATATGGTCTGTAATAATTTTTTACCTTCACTCTGCTATCCCAGCACCATACAACTGCCCTTCCAAATTAGAATTTTGGTCCTCTTGTTCCTTTCTCGACGAAGTAATACTGCGTCTCACCATTTTCTCGACTTCTGAAATCGAGTGTTCAGCGGCCTTAATGCGATTTGCGTCCGATTCCATACAGAAGTCGAGTAAAAAACGCCCAACTGTCATGCCTAGTGCATCGTAGATGGAAAATAAGCCGGATAATCCCTCGTTGAAAGTGATGGTGGAGATATCAGTCGCTATATCGAGAATTTTCTTTCCGCTTGACATCGATTTTGGAGCGATGGCCCATACGACTGAGTTAAAAGACTCATTTTGATTTTGAGTGTATCCGCCCCTATTGCCTTTCTTGCCACTATACACTTTATCACTCATGATTCAGAAGGTTTAAATAAATTACGAAATCAAAATATCAACGGTAAACACTTAATTGCAACGCACATGATTGTGCGTTAACGATATACTCGAAATTCGCTCTTTTAACATCTTAAAGTTGCTCTACAAAAACCAATTTTTAGAGCATTTCTGAAGTCTTTTCATGCTTGGCCGTTATTGATTATTAATCTAGGAATGTTTTGACGCAATTTCAGTCAATAAAAAAAAAATGCAAAAAAAAAAAATTCTAACCAGATGTAACCCCTTAAACTATACATGACTGATTCAATTAGTATTAATTTCACTGATTCAGATTTAGAGAGTAACTGCAGTTTGCACTTGAGAAGATGAGGGGGGGGACATCAAGGCTGTTGGGTGAATTCGCACGTGGTGGACCACAACATCGCGAAAAAGAACCATTTTCTAGCAGCACTGACCTGGATGCACATGAGGAGTGGTACGGAGCATGACAACCAATGCACTCTTTAATAGCGTCTACAACTTTTTTGCCACAACGAACACAAAATTTATCACCAGTATTTAATTTCGAGTCCCACATTTTATATGAAAATAAATTTTGAGGTTAGGAAACTATAAGTACGGTCCTCAATGATTAAGAGGAAGACAAAATAAGTAAAAACAGTAACAAATTGTAGGCACCAAAACAAACAACCAGATTGACCGAAAACGCAGAAGCCGAACCAAACTCGGAAAAATTCATTTAAAAAAGTATACTGAGTCACAAGCGAAAACGTGTTCAGGGGTAGCCACCTAGCGGCTATACGAACAAAATTAATTAATTTTTCTGGTTATTTAACTTTAAAAATCTGGTTTTTGAAGTATTGCAAAAATATGGGAATCAGAATTTGAAAGGAAAAATCAATTTTCCTCTATTTTTCAACTTTAAAAATTTGATTTTTAAAGTATTGCAAAAATATGGGAAAAAGATTGGTAGTGAAAAAATCAATTTTCCTTATTTTTTAAACTTTAAAAATTTGTTTTTTAAAGTATTGCGAAATCATTGGAAAAAGATTGGAAAGAAATAAAAATCAATCTTTCTCGATTTTTCAGCTTTAAAAATTTGATTTTTAAAGTATTGCAAAAATAAGGAAAAAAGATTGGGATAAAAAAAATAATTTTTTTTAATTTTTGCTTCCTCGTGGAGGTAGCTTTGTAGTCCTTTCGTTTATAAAACTTTTCAAAGTGGCGAAAACAAATTTTTTTCTTTATAGAAACATGTTATATAAGATCCTGATCAATTGTCCGGATGTATGTATGTGTGTGTGTATGTGTGAGTGTGTGTGTGTGGATCTCTTTTTTGTTTAGAAGATAACTTTAACAGGTTTTAATGGATTTAGATAAAATTTTGTATGCTCATTTATCATATTAATATCTTAAATCTGACCAAAGGATTTTGAAAAATACCCCAAAATAAAAATTTTATCGTCTTTTTTCCAAAAATTTTTTTTTAATCGAAAAAAATTTTAAATAGGAAAATTAAAGGTTGTATATAATAAAATCGTATTCCTTACGTCAATACGAATCGATCGATATATATAAAGTATACATTTGAGGTAAATTTAAAGAATTAATGAAAGTTAAAAATTCACATTTTGGATATAAATTTTGTGATTTTTTATATTGAAGTTTATATATGAAATAATTGTATTCCTTACGTCAATACGAATCGATCGATATATATAAAGTATACATTTGAGGTAAATTTAAAGACTTAATGAAAGTTAAAAATCAAAAATTCACATTTTGGCAATAAAATTTTGCTTTCTCCACGAGGAAGCAAATTTTTTGGCTGATCGTAAAGAGGAAGCAAAATGTTCATGTAATGAACATCTGAATTTACAACTAGTTTTAAATATTACAAAACTAGGTGACAAATAAGGTGCCAAAAGGAAATAATTTTTCTCATTTTCTTACTATGAAAATTTTGTTTTTTAAATAATTTTTTCTTAGTTTTCCAAAATTCTTTTTTTTGAGAGCACTTCAAAATATAGGAAATGCATGGAACCAAATATAATTTTTTTTACATTTTTGACTTCTAATAATTTTGTTTTTCTAATTATTGTGAATCTACGGGGAAAATATAGTACATGTTATTTTATTATTCCACTTTTATAAATTTGTTTTATAAAATATTGCAAATGTTGTGAAGAAACATGATACAAGAAAATTATTTTTCATTACTTTTTTTATAATTTTCAAACTATTACAAAAGTACTGTAGGAATATGTAACATAAATGAATAATTTTTTGCATTTTAAATTTATAAGTGTTAATATTAAGTGAAATTCAGTTTATTGGAATTTCCCTGAAAATCAGTTAAAAATGACTGAAATATCAGTCATATTTCACTGATTGTCCAATTAAAAAATAACTGAAATTTTCAATATGCTTGACAGAAATTTTCAGTAATTTTTTAACTGGACAATCAGTGAAAAATAACTGATATTTCAAACATTTTTAACTGATTTTCAGTGAAAATTCACTGATTGAAATCGCGAGAATAGAGTCACTGAATCAGTAACTCTATTGAAATCAGTCAAATTTTACTGATTCAGTTTTAGAGAGTAATATAAGATTATAATTTCATTAAAAAAACTTTTGGAATTAATATTTTATTCATGCTCAATTTTCTTCTTCAGCTTCTTCACCACTCTCATCATCTGCTCTTTCATTGTCTTCTGAATCGCTATTCTCTCCTTCATTGTTACTGTCACTTTCTTCTTCATCAGTACTATCTCTTATAATTTTTCTGTGACTTTCGTATTCTTTCCTTGCTTCGTTGTTCTCTTTCTCATTATTAATGTCGTTGTTATTTTCTTCTCCTTCACTACTATCTGATATCATTTTTCTGATATTCGCATATTTTTTTTCCACCGCTTCTATCTTCTACACCATTCTTAGCATTTTCACTTGTCATATTTTCATTGCTCTTGTCCTCAGTCCTTTGCTTTTTGTTTCTTTCTTTTTTATATTCTTTTTGATGTTATCTCCTTCTTTCTTAGGGTGTCTTAATGTGCCACATTTATTATTAATGACTTTTATCAAATCCTCATTTGTAAATTCATCTGGAACCGTTTTCTTCCTCTGTACGTAAGCTGGAAGATAAATCTATATTAATAAAATCAGACTTATGTTTGTACATTGCTCAAAATTAATTTTTCTTGAATAGTTTATCATTTTAAGTAGTGAAGATTCCAAATATGCCAAAAATAAAAATTCTGTCTGCCTGTCTCAACTCAATCGATCAAGGTGAAACTTGTCAGTTTGTTGAATCTTAGGGTAATTTAAAATCTTAGCCATCTTTGCTTATAAAACATTAACATGAATGGAAGTTATGACACTTTTTCAAAAAATTTGAAAAATCAAAAAAATGCAAACTTTTTCGTTTTTGTCAGATTGATGTGAAACTATCTGTACCTAATTTTTTCATATAAATACAACCAATTTTCACACTCAAATTAGCGCAACTTAAAATCTTAGTCTTATTCCATTGAAGAATGCTAATTTGAACAGAAGTTATGACACTTTCAAATAAAAAAAAATTAATATTTCTTATTTTTTGACAATTTGTTGCTAAAGTTTCTTTATTTAAAATTTTGTGACCAATGAAGTACATTTTTAACAGTAAAATTGAAGAATTTTATTAGAATTGGTATATTAATAATTCTAAATCTTTAATATGAAATTAGATATTGTAAAAAAAATAAAAAATGGCTATACTAACTCTTTGAAATTAACAATTATTATTTCGTTGTCAAATTTTTCAATTAAACAAATATATTATTAATATTATTTAAATTACACCAATTGTGTACTGACACTCTACGTTTCATTAAAACTATAAAAATTTAATTATTTTTTTAAATAAAGTAAATAAAAATATTTTTAAAAAGTGCCAAAAGTTTAGAGGGGTTGTTCAAAAAATACGTAACGCATTTAAGGAGAATGAGAGATCAAGTAATTTGTCAGTCTACAGAAAAGAATGGTGCTAATGTATGCAACAGAGCGTTACATAGGGGAGGAAGGGATTTTCAAAATTGTGGCCCCTAGTAAGTTCAAATAAACGAAATTTTTTCTATAACTTCTTTAAGCACAAATTTCATTATAAAATATTCTTTTAAACACCAGAAAAAAGAAATTATTAATTTAATAATTATTCAATTTAGTGCGTTATTTTACATTATTATAACAATTTTTAATAATTTGTAGATAGAAAAAAATATTTTGTTTATTTACCAATATAGGAAGTGAAAACCCTTCGAAAACGGGTACGACAGATAGTTATTTTGTAAATATTTAACATTTTTTTGTACAAGATAAATGATGAATTGCACTTACAGAGAATAGCAATTCTAATGTCTTCAGGAACCGCTGTATTCGATTTGCTGTGCCCTAACGCACACATTGTTTTTAATTGCTCTTTCTCTATTAATTCAAATAATTGCGATCGAGCTAAAAGCTTGGGTTTATTTTTAAATCTGTTAATTAATATTAACTTCGACGATTTAATATATACTGGTATCCCTTTTCGGAGTTGAATTAGAGGATCTGAATCCTTTGAATCGGCCTAGAGACAGAACAGAAAAATATTAGGTCGATCATGCATATTAAAGAACAATGATTAAATCATCATTATTATTAACAATAAACAATAAAAATAAAAAAAAATAAAAACGTGGATTTAAAATGAACTCATTTTATTGTAGCTCGAAATGACCCAAGCAAAAATTTCTGTCATATTCCAATATTAATAACAGGCTCAGTATTGCACCAATACTGGCTTACCCGTACTGATCCAGTACTGGTATGAATAAAAATTCGGTACTGTGCCAGTACATTCTCATTACTGCGCTAATATTATGTGGACAGTATTGGCAAACCAGTACTGAATATAATTTCTTCCAGTACTAAACGCCAGTAATAATATATTAATATTTGATTAAACGTTCATTATTATTAACAAATAATAATTCGAAAACTAAAAAAAAATGAATGACAGAAAGAAATATTAAATAAATAAAGTGTTTCAAAAATTATTTTAATAATTATTACTATTTACTAATATTCAGATTATTAAATGACAATTGCTCACAAATTTGTTTAAATTAAATGATTCAAATATTGTAATTACTTGTTCAAATACAATTTGTTCAATTTGAATGAAAATTATATGATTCTGGTAAATATTTATTTAATAATAGATAACTTTGCGTTTATTTATTGCAACAAATGATTTTTTTCTGAGTCGAACCTATATTAATTTTAATAAATAACTGGTAAATTTCAACTGATTATTAGTAAATAAATGACTATAAGAAGATATAAGAAGATAGATATTGATTGATTGATAAGAATTATTAAAATGCCTATTCTGTGGCAGTACCAACAAGTTAAAATAGAAAAACTTTGTATCGAACATATTCCAGTACTGGCTGATTACCGGTTAGAATAATTGTGCCCGTACTGGCTCGGGTAATGAAAGCGGCCAGTATTGCGCTAGTAATTGACAGTACGAAGCTCATTTTGAGACAAGGCTTTTTTTACTAAATAGAGGAACTGAATTAATTTATTAATTTTTTCAGAATTTGTTAATATAAAAATTTCCTTTAATATAATATTAAAAATCAATATATATATGAGGCATTCTTCGTCAACGGGACCCCCCTGCTCTCCAAAAATGGTTTATGTTTAAATTATCGGGCATAGGCTTAAAATTTAGCTAAAAAGGAATACTTTTAAATGCCGAATGGCACTTTTTGAAATTTCAAAATGGCGGCTGAAATATGGCGGGCGAATTTTCAAAAATTAATTTATTTCACTTGATACTTGTTACTCGGGGGTTTTTGGGGTCGCTGATTACGAATCTGATGTCAGAATTTCAAAATTCAATATGGCGAATCCAATATGGCGGACGAATTTTTAAAAAAGGGCTGGAGATACTTAAAACTTGTTACTCGGGGGTTTTTGGGGTCGCTGATTACGAATCTGAAGTCAGAATCTCAAAATTCAATATGGCGTATCCAATATGGCTGACAAATTTTTTAAAAAGTGATTGGATTTGCTTGAAACTTGTTACTCGTAGGTTTTTGGGGTCGCTAAATACGAATCTGAAGTTAGAATTTAAAAATTCAATAGTATGGATCCAGTATGGCGGACCACTTTATTTAAATGTAATTTTTTTAATAAAAATTGTTACTAAGGATGTTTTAGAGTAGTTGCTTTTGAATATAAGTTAATTTTTAAAAAATTCAATATATTGTATCACATATAACAAACGATTATTTTAACTTATATGATTTACATGATAAATGTTAGTTACTGGTTTTTAGGTTAGCTGATTACATAAATATAAGGTCAATTTTCAATAATTCTAACTGTGTAAAATATATCGGACGATATTTTTTAATTTTATTAGATTTTCGTAAACTTTAAAAATTTTAAAAAAAGGTTTCTGTGTTACACGGTCTGTCACTGTCATATATTTCTAATGAGAAATCTTAGTACAATGAGTATTTGAACAGCAACTTGTCCTAAATTATAATTTTCTAGAAAAAAATAAATGTACTGATTTTTCCTACTTAATAATATACCTGAATATTCTCAAGGTATTGATTCTCGGAAAATTCCCTAGAAAATCCCGGATTAGTATCGGAAAAATGGATACCCGAGAAATTTTCTGTAATTTTCGTAAAGTTTCTTGCGAATATTTTTATATAGAATTGAATGTCACAAATATTACTTTTCCGATTTTTCATATACTAAATTTGCTGCTTTGTAATAATGAATATGATTTTAATTTCGCAAGTTTATGACATAATTCTTCAACAAAATCTTTAGAAGAAATTGAGTATTTTAATCAATTTGCATCAACTTTAACTGGTATTTACACAAGACATTAAAGACATTAAGACATTAAAAAATTACATTTAAATAAAGTAGTCCGCCATACTGGATCCATACTATTGAATGTTTAAATTCTGACTTCAGATTCGTATTTAGCGACCCCAAAAACCTACGAGTAACAAGTTTCAAGCAAATCCAATCACTTTTTAAAAAATTTGTCAGCCATATTGGATACGCCATATTGAATTTTGAGATTCTGACTTCAGATTCGTAATCAGCGACCCCAAAAACCCCCGAGTAACAAGTTTTAAGTATCTCCAGGCCTTTTTTAAAAATTCGTCCGCCATATTGGATTCGCCATATTGAATTTTGAAATTCTGACATCAGATTCGTAATCAGCGACCCCAAAAACCCCCGAGTAACAAGTATCAAGTGAAATAAATTAATTTTTGAAAATTCGCCCGACATATTTCAGCCGCCATTTTGAAATTTCAAAAAGTGCCATTCGGCATTTAAAAGTATTCCTTTTTAGCTAAATTTTAAGCCTATGCCCGATAATTTAAACATAAACCATTTTTGGAGAGCAGGGGGTCCCGTTGACGAAGAATGCCTCATGATAAATATTTATGGGATATTTCACATCAACTGAACCTCCCTTCACCCCTCTGCTCAGAAGAGATTTAAATTAAAAATTTCACTATTTGGGCGATTTTGAGCCTTCTCTAATTCCAGTGAATCTCGACGTTTTGAGACTTTCTGATGCCGAAAAAATGGGTCTTAAAAAAATGTTTGTCTGTATGTATGTCTGTATGTATGTATGTATGTATATATGTCTGTAGACAAATTTTGTCCGACGATAACTCGAACAAATTTTAATGAATCGACTTCAAATTTGGTATACACTTTAAGTGTACCAAAATCTCGCCTGAGTTCGTTGGCCTGATTTCGTCAAAAATCAACAAAATTATTCAAATTTTGAGTTTTTAAAAATTTCAAAAATTCGCATTTTTCAAAAAAAAAAAATTTTTAATTTTTTTTCGTAAATTACGACTAAAAATAAACCCTTTTTTCCTTTGACAATTTTTAATAGCGATTAAAACAAAAAAGTTATACCACTTTTTTAAAAAAAGACAAAAAATGACAAAAACGGATGAAAAATGGGTAAAATGCTGGGCAAAATTACTTTATTTTGAGAAAATATGAGCAACTATGTATTATTTCTCTTTAAACCACCTTAAATTAACATAAATTAAAGTAACTTACTTATAAAATACCGAATTTTTTTTTTTTTTTTTTAATTTTTAATTAAAAATTAATTTTTTACATTCTCATCATAATGAGAAGGTATTACATTTGGGCGATTTTGAGCCTTCTCTAATTCCAGTAAATCTCGACGTTTTGAGACTTTCTGATGCCGAAAAAATGGGTCTTAAAAAAATGTTTGTCTGTATGTATGTCTGTATGTATGTATGTAGGTATGTATGTATGTCTGTAGACAAATTTTGTCCGACGATAACTCGAACAAATTTTAATGAATCGACTTCAAATTTGGTATACACTTTAAGTGTACCAAAATCTCGCCTGAGTTCGTTGGCCAGATGATTTCGTCAAAAATCAACAAAATTATTCAAATTTTGAGTTTTTAAAAATTTCAAAAATTCGCATTTTTCAAAAAAAAAATTTTTTTAATTTTTTTTCGTAAATTACGACTAAAAATAAACCCTTTTTTCCTTTGACAATTTTTAATAGCGATTAAAACCAAAAAGTTATACCACTTTTTTAAAAAAAGACAAAAAATGACAAAAACGGATGAAAAATGGGTAAAATGCTGGGCAAAATTACTTTATTTTGAGAAAATATGAGCAACTATGTATTATTTCTCTTTAAACCACCTTAAATTAACATAAATTAAAGTAACTTACTTATAAAATACCGAATTTTTTTTTTTTTTTTTTTTTAATTTTTAATTAAAAATTAATTTTTTACATTCTCATCATAATGAGAAGGTATTACATTTGGGCGATTTTGAGCCTTCTCTAATTCCAGTGAATCTCGACGTTTTGAGACTTTCTGATGCCGAAAAAATGGGTCTTAAAAAAATGTTTGTCTGTATGTATGTCTGTATGTATGTATGTATGTATGTATGTATGTATGTCTGTAGACAAATTTTGTCCGACGATAACTCGAACAAATTTTAATGAATCGACTTCAAATTTGGTATACACTTTAAGTGTACCAAAATCTCGCCTGAGTTCGTTGGCCAGATGATTTCGTCAAAAATCAACAAAATTATTCAAATTTTGAGTTTTTAAAAATTTCAAAAATTCGCATTTTTCAAAAAAAAATTTTTTTTAATTTTTTTTCGTAAATTACTACTAAAAATAAACACTTTTTTCCTTTGACAATTTTTAATAGCGATTAAAACAAAAAAGTTATACCACTTTTTTAAAAAAAGACAAAAAATGACAAAAACGGATGAAAAATGGGTAAAATGCTGGGCAAAATTACTTTATTTTGAGAAAATATGAGCAACTATGTATTATTTCTCTTTAAACCACCTTAAATTAACATAAATTAAAGTAACTTACTCATAAAATACCGAATTTTTTGTTTTTTTTTATAAGTCCAACCATTGTTATCCATTTCCAAACATTGCAATTGTTTTTTAAAAAATCCTCTATTCCAAAATAGTTTATATTGCGTTGTTTATACCAGAATTTCTTATGTTTTCGATTACTAACTCGCTGAATCGGAATTTGTGTTCAAATTAAATATTTCAAAATGGCGGACCCAATATGGCAGAATAATTTCTAATTGATTTGTTTCGTTTAAAATTTTGTACTCGGCAGTTTTTGGAGTCGCTGAATCCAAATTTAAGGTAAAATTTTAAAAATTCAAAATTGCAAACCAATATGGAGGAAATTTTTTTTATTTCAAATTATTTATGAATAATTAGAATGTTTTATGCAATTTAAATATTGTTTTTTAGTAAAATGAGACTTTTTACAACAGTATTCACTGTAAATGTAATTAATTACCTAGTTAAATTAAATTATTTTTAAAATAATTTAACTTTTTCTAAATTATCTAAAATTAATCTTTTATTATCCTATCTATTACTTTATTCTATGTAAGTTATTTTACTTTTTCACATTTCATAATTTAAATAAAGAATATACTAAAAAAAATGTTTTTTTCTTCAAATTTTAACGGTGGAGGTCATCTTCCACTGTTTTTGAAACATAAGAAAACCAGTATTTTTGAAAAGAAGCAAATTCCCGTTTTAAATTTTAATTAATCGATCATGCTAAAAGTTGTTTGTACATTTACTAAAAGTTTCATATAATAGATTAAAAAAAATTTATATAATCATTTTGATGGAAAAACAAAACCTGAAGCACAACTCCCCACTCTCACCTATTATAATTGCTCGCTTTTGAGCCTTCTCTAATTCCAGTGAATCTTCACGTTTTGAGACTTCTAGAATCCTAAAAAAATAAATTCACAATACAAAAATCTTTGTCTTTGTCATATACGCATGAATGTCTGTAGACAAAAAATTTGTCCGACGATAACTTGAGCAAATTTTAATTTATCGACCTCCAATTTGGTATACACTTTAAGAGTACCAAAATTTCGCCTGAGTTCGTTGGCCAGATGATTTCATCGAAAAACAACAAAATTATTCAAATTTTTAGTTTTTAAAAATTTCAAAAATTCGCATTTTTCAAAAAAGAATTTTTTTTCGAAAATTACGAGTAAAAATAAACACTTTTTTCATCTGACAATTTTTAATAGCGATTAAAACAAAAAAGTTATACCACTTTTTTTAAAGAAAGACAAAAAATGACAAAAACGGATGAAAAATGGGTAAAATGCAGAGCAAAATTACTTTATTTTGAAAAACTATGTTTAATTTAACTATCATAGCTAGCTCAGTTATATTGTATGTAAAGTGAAGGTGTATATCGATTAAACTATTTTTTTGAACCTTTTTTGTTTAATATTGTGCACGTCGTAAATAAAAGATTGGTATTTTAATGAAGAAAATTTAGATTAATGTTCTGATAATGGTGCAATATTGGCAAACACCATTGGCCTCATGCACCCCAAAAATTTCGACATGATAACAGCATTATCAAGAATTTTTTTTCTCTTTAAGATTAGATTTATGCTATTTTGAATTTTCTTTAATAATTCCTCTAAATCTGCAAGTTTTGCTATCGCTTTTTTCTAATTTTCGAGCGTGAAACGCGAGTGCCGTGATGAGAATGTTATCCTTAAAGTCAAAGTACTTTAAGAAAATTAAATGTTTAAAAAATTTCACTTACATCCATTGTACACAAATTTTTTAGGAATTAAAAAAAAGGGCGATACCTC
Source organism: Leptopilina boulardi (assembly GCF_019393585.1). Lineage (NCBI taxonomy): Eukaryota > Metazoa > Arthropoda > Insecta > Hymenoptera > Figitidae > Leptopilina > Leptopilina boulardi. The sequence goes on along the minus strand of NW_026137751.1, from coordinate 261,066 downwards.
CTATAAAATTAAATTTTGTTGTTGCTTTAAAAATTGATTTACTATAAAGTTATTTTTTTAAAATGTTTTAAAATTTTCAATTAATTTATTCGTTTACTCAATAGAAATTAATTTGAAGAGGAATAACTTATTTTAATAAATAATCTGGGTTTGTTGATTTCGTTAATTACAAAGAACTGGCCAATCAACGGCGCAAAAGTAACGAACTAAGTCTGAACAGCTGCAGTGCCGCCCTTTTTTTTTCTCGATAAAAAATTTATTCTAATACCTTTAAACCTTACCTATTTGTATAATTTAATTTTGGTGGCCATATTGGATCCGCCATTTTGGATTTTAATTTTTGACATACACAAGACGAAAAATATCTTTTCAACATAAAATTTCTACCCATAGAAATTTTTTAAAATTTTACTCTCTTCTGGACAGAGAGGTGGTTCAGTTGACATGGAATAACCCTTATATTATATTATATATATTTATTATTATTATATACTATTTATTGTATAAATAAATATACCAAATAATGTAATAATTATAATTACCTTAGAATTGAAGCCGTTTTATAGACCAGAATATACTAAAAATTGAAAAATTATATAATTTGTTTATTTAATTTAAGTTTATTTAAGTGAAAATTTATGCAAAACAACTTTTTTATATACTTAAACATTCGTAGTAAGTCATCTGTTGATAAAAATGTTGATAGCAATTTTAACATATGCATAAAAACGATTAGGGACCACGCAATGATCATGCTACCTCAGCGTCACTCAGCGCTCAGGACACCGGTGAGTTCAAGACCCTGTAGAAACGAAAATATTTTGCGGATCGCAAAATCACTTCACACGCGTATTCTACACATATATAGCTTTCAAGAAATGCAATTAAAAAGAAATCGATTTTTTGAACCCCCGCAATGGGAACCTCCCCTTAAATCAGTTTTTAACTCAAAATGTTTTAAATCAATTAATTTAATTATAGTAATTCATAGCTTCCTTCACGAGGAAGCAAATTTTTTGCTTCACACAATGAGGAAGCAAAATGTTTATGAAATAAACATAAAGGACACCCTCCTTGTTCTATTAAATATTCAACTACTTTTACAATTTTTGACTATTTTTCATCAGCAATTTTTAGCACGCTTTTTTAAGGGGTCTACCCACTTTAGACGCGCTAAAATGAGGGCTGTTTTTAAGAATTTTTCTAATTGGTTTATATTATAAATATTGACATATAAGTTGTTAGACTAAAGAAATACACTTCCGAAATACATGAAAAATTTTTTGTTATTTGTTTTTTTAAAATTTTATATGCATGCAAATGGTAGTTGAAAAAAAATCCCCCAAAAACGATGGGTCCACGCTGTTGATGAAATCTCTGACATGGATTGTCCGAAACCAAAAAATCAAAAAGTTTTGGATTCAGTGTGGTAATAGCTATAGCGCATATCAAGGGATTTTTTATTTTTGCAAAATTGACAAAATGGCGGACATTTTTCGAAAAAACTAACACACGGTTTTCTTTAATTTTTCGAAAAATGTCCGCCATTTTGTCAATTTTGCAAAAATAAAAAATCCCTTGATATGCGCTATAGCTATTACCACACTGAATCCAAAACTTTTTGATTTTTTGGTTTCGGACAATCCATGTCAGAGATTTCATCAACAGCGTGGACCCATCGTTTTTGGGGGATTTTTTTCAACTACCATTTGCATGCATATAAAATTTTAAAAAAACAAATAACAAAAATCTTTTCATGTATTTCGGAAGTGTATTTCTTTAGTCTAACAACTTATATGTCAATATTTATAATATAAACCAATTAGAAAAATTCTTGAAAACAGCCTTCATTTTAGCGCGTCTAAAGTGGGTAGACCCCTTAAATATTCTGTATAATCTTTTGCATTGATTTTACAAGTTTTTTTATTTTTCTCTAAAGTGCAAATTCTAAAATGGTCAAAATTTAAGATTTTATTTTCTGCATTAACTTGTACGTTTTTAGTACCTATATGATGCAGTAAAAATATTACGTCGTGTGATTAATTGTAAATTATCGAACGAAAACATTTTAGTGCAAATTTTAATATTGTCCAATCACAAAATATCAAAAAACCGCTGCCAAGTTGAAGTATGAATTGCTTTCTCATGGGAAATGTACTTTTGTCTTCATTCTATAAAGACTTGGCTTCCTCATGGAGATTATTTGTAATCAATTTCGGATAATTATAATATAATTAAAAGGTTCATAACTAGGTCACTCGATTTGTTTTTCAATATTTTCTAAGTTGGTTATGATTATTTTTTAATTACACAAAGATTTGGGACGCATGAAAATGCACCACCTGTCATTTGTCGGAATTGTCATTTAACAGAAAGGCAAATATCAGAAACGCCAATTAACGGAATTGTCATTTGACTGAATTGCCATATAGTAGAAATGCTACTTAACGAAGTCGCTACTTAACCGACGAGTCAAATAACAGAAATGTCACATAGCCGAAATGACATGTAACTGAAATGTCAATAAACGGAATTGTCATTTAACGAAATTGTCATTGCACGTAATTGTCATTTAACAGAATTGCTACTTAACAGAATTGTCAGTTAACAGTAATGTCAGTTAACAGAATAGTCATTTAACGGATTTAACATTTAACGAAATTGTCATTGACTGGAATTATCAGTTAACAGCAATGTCAGTTATCGGAATTGACATTTAACAAAATTGACAGTTAACGCTATTGTCGTTTAACGGAATTGTAGTTAAACGGAATTGTCATTTAACGGAATTACCGGTTAACTGAATTGCCAGTAAACGGAATAGACATTTAACAGAATTGTCGTTTAACGGAATTGTCATTTAATGGAATTGTCAGTTAACCGAATTATCAACTAACGAAATTATCAATTAACGGAATTGACATTCAACGAAATTTTCTTTTAACGGAAATGTCATTTAACGGAATTGACATTTAACGGCATTGTCATTTATCAAAAATGTCAGTTAACAGAATTTACATATAACGAAATCGTTATTTAACAATATAGTCATGTAACCAATTTGTCATTTAACGGACTTGTCATTGAACAGAATTGTCATTTAACGGATTTGACATTTAACGCAAGTGTCAGTTAACAGCAATGTCAGTTAACGGTAATGTCATTTAACGAATATGTCAATTAACGGGATTCTCATTTAACGGAATTGTCAATTAACGGATTTGACATTTAACAGATTTGTCATTTAACGAAATTGTCTTTTAACGGATTTGTCATTTAGCGGATTTGCCATTTAACGGATTTGTCATTTAACAGAAATGTCTTTCAACGGATTTGACATTTAACAGATTTGTCATTTAACGAAATTGTCTTTTAACGGATTTGACAATTAACTGAATTGCCATTTAACGGATTTCACAGTTAACGGATTTGTCCATTAACGGAATTGTCTTTTAACGGATTTGTTATTTAGCGGATTTGTCATTTAACAGAAATGGCTTTTAACGGATTTGTCACTTAACAGACACTATTTTAGTATGTGAGTTTACACTCTATCAAATCTATAGTTACATTTAAATTTCGCGCGATTTTATAACAAAACTAAAACTATAGATTCGATAGAGAGTAAACTCACATAATAAAATATTATCCGTTAAGTTTCAAATCCGTTAAAAGACATTTTTGTTAAATGATAAATCCGTTAAATGTCAATTCCGTTAAATGACATTTCCGTTAAAAAACAATTTCGTTAAATATCAATTCCGTTGATTAATAATTCCGTTAGTTGATAATTCCGTTAACTGACAAATCCATTAAATGACAATTCCGTTAAACGACAATTCTGTTAAATGTCTATTCCGTTTACTGGCAATTCAGTTAACTAGCAATTCTGTTAAATGACAATTCCGTTTAACGACAATTCCGTTTAACGACAATTCCGTTAAGCGACAATAGTGTTAACTGACAATTTTGTTAAATGTCAATTCCGATAACTAACATTGCTGTTAACTGATAATTCCAGTCAATGACAATTCCGTTAAATGTTAATTCCGTTAAATGACTATTACGTTAACTGACATTACTGTTAACTGACAATTATGTTAACTAGCAATTCTGTTAAATGACAATTACGTTCAATGACAATTTCGTTAATTGACAATTCCGTTCAATGATAATTCCGTTGGATGGCATTTCTGTTAACTGATATCGCTGTTAACTGGTAATTCCATTAGGCAACTATTCTGTTAAATTTTAATTTTATTAAATGACAATTCCGTTAATTGACAATTCTGGTAAATGACAATTACGTTAACTGACAATTATGTTAAATGACAATTTCGTTTACTGACAATTCCGTTAAATGATAAATTCGTGAAATGTCAATTCTTTTGAATGTCAAGACTGATAGTTGACAATCCTGTTAACTGACAATTGAGTTATATGTCAATTTCGTTTAATGCCAATTGTGTTAACTGACTGTGCTGTTAACTGTTAATTTCGTTAAATGTTAAAACTGTTAAATGGCAGTCCCGTTAAATGACAATTTGGTTATGTGTCATTTTCGTAACCTAACGTTCTTATTAGCTGGCAGTTCGGTTAAGCGTCTTTTCCGTTGATTGTTGTTTCTGTCAAATAACATTTCTGTTAATTGACATTTCGGTTACTTGTCATTTTGGTTATGTGACATTTCTGTTATTTGACACATCGGTTAAGTAGCGACTCCGTTAAGTGGCATTTCTGTTATATGGCAATTCAGTCAAATGACAATTACGTTAATTGGCGTTTCTAATATTTGCCTTTCTGTTAAATGACTATTCCGACAAATGGCAGGTGGTGCATTTTCATGCGTCCCAAAGATTTTTAAGCAAATAATGCAAAAATGTAAATTTTTCAAAATTTTAAAATATTAATAACTCTGAATAGAATAACAGGGAAATGTTTGCTAATAGGTCAAAAGATGCGTCTTGAAAAAGTCTACAAAACTAGGGATAAACATGCATGGGTAACAACAAATGTATTGACATTTGTTTTAAGTTATGGGCAAAAACGTTTTTTTCTAATTTTTAAAAATTCAATAATTTTGGATAAAATATCAGTTGATTGTTTGCTAATAGCTCAAAAGATGCGTCTTAAAAAACTCTACTAAATTACATTAAATATTCATAGGTGTCGTAACATTTTTTTAAAGTTATGGACAAAAAACGGATTTAAAAAAATTTTTAAATGCAAAAAAATAATAGTTAATTTTTACTAATATGGCTGAAAGTACTCTCATTATTTGTTTGCCAGTGAGACCTACAATTTAAAAAAAGTTTAACCCTTTAGCTTCTATAGTATTCGAGATATTTATGAAAATGTACTGTATATATATGCACACACACGTAACGACATTTTTGGATTCCTGAGGTCAAAAAACATAAAGATACATCAAAAAATCGAGTTCGAAAAATTTCGGTATAACAATACTTCCTCTATGAGGAAGCAAAACAGATATGATTGAGCAATTTTAAAATTATCGCCAGTAATTTTTTCTTCAGACATTTGCAATTTTGTTTAAATATAAAATTTTATATCGCTATTTCGGTTCAAAAAAGATTTCCTTAAATGACAGTTAGTATAAATAAATATTTTACATTTTAAACATAAAAATCAGGGATTAAATTTAGCCACATTCAATAATTGCGGGTAAATTCACTCACCAAGTTATCTTCCTCAGATAACTTTAAAATAAAATTTGATACTCTTATTGGTCTCATTATTAATTTAATAAATTTTTTGTCTAAAATGTTAATTATAAAATATTGCTTCAAAAATATTTCAATTTTGTCAAAGTATGTTTTTTATATACAATTCAAAATTGACGTCCAGTTTTCCATTTCAAGAGTCTTTACTGACATTATGTTTGTTTTAATTGTGCAAAAAAGCCGGTAGCGCTAGCATATAATTTTTTAATCTACTTTACCTAAAACAACGCGAAAATATTTATTGAGAAGTGTGAAAAGTTGTAAATGAAAAGTGAAAGTTGAAAAGTTTCGATCATTTATTAAAAGTGTCAAATCTTAATATTATTGAATGCAACTCTTATACATTATCTGGAGATGGGCAATTCTCGTAAATGTGGTTATTTAACTGCAGAAAAAATGAAAAAATCAACGAAGATGAAAATGGCTAAAATCAGGTTGGTCAATTAAATTTTCTTCTTGTTTTCTATTTTTAACATAGACAACATTTTTCAGACCTCATATGCATTTTACAATTGAGCCACCGCGTACAATAACCGCAGATGCGCTCGAACACATCTTCTGTCTCTTTTTTCGCAAGATAAATGCTCCAAAAAATTATCTGAAAGTAAAAAGTAAAAAAAACAGAAAAATAAAAATAGTTTCTTATACAGCTAGACAAGACACATATTTTTTCCTTATACATTTTTTTCATAGACTAATATTTTCCTCAATAAAAAATAAAAACTAAAGTTTTTACTATCCTTGAAAATAATTAAATTTCAGCAATCTACTCGAGATATTTCATTAACCAAATAATTTAAAAAGACGAAACTTCACTAAGTTTGGTAAAAAACCCTGCTGAATCCAACAAAATCGTCAGAATTTAAGAAAAAAAATTATTTTTTATTATTTTTTAATTTTTAAGTGTGCGTGTCATTATTTATGCATGAATACCTTTGATGTAAAAATGTCAGTGAGGAAGTTTTGAATTTCGAAAACTTCCAGTGAAGAAGTTGTTAATATGAGTATAAAGAAGTTTTTCAGAAAATATAACGTTTTTTTATGAATAACTTTAGCTGTTAGAATAATTTGTTTAACGGCGCTATTGAATTATGTGGCGCATTCTCGACTACAGAAATATAATCGTTCTTTTTATTCGCTGATAAACTTTTAGAAACATGCGAAAATCAAATTAATGCATATACCTATTTTGTTTATCGTGTTATTGTTTTATTTAAAAAATTATTATAAATTTTTTTTATTTAGTATTATGCTTATATTTTTCAAAATAATTATTTTATTATTTTTGTAGCTTAGGGAAGATTTGAAATTACTTCTTGCCTACTGACAAAATTTTTCCTCCTTTGCACTGACTTTCCTACCAAATAGCTATATTATATGCTAATTAATCAAAATATTTATTATTCAGAGTGAGGACTATTACTCATTGAAGTACAATAACTTTATTTGCACAAAGATTTATTTTAAATCAAAGTATTCTCTTTTTCACTGTTCAAAATCTTTGGAGTAAAGTTCCCGTACATTTTTTTTGCAACACACATATAAATAATAAATAAATCAAGTGTCAGTGCAATATCGTTTTGAGAAAAACTAAATTTGGAAATAAAAAATGACTAATGAGAATATTTTTTTTGGGCGAAAAAAGAGAAAAAGTGATGAGAATTGGAAACGCAATGTTTCTAAGAAATTACGAAACGAGGTTAGTTAAATTTTATACTTCAATTTAAAGAAATTTAAATATTAAGTACTTGGATATCTTATTGTAAATTACGAATTAAATGTCAATATTTAGCTTTTTGAAAAGCTCAGTAATGACTTATTAATTAATAACATGGGACGAATTTATATTTTTGAGTGATTAATTTTCAAAATTTGTCTTTATGTATTACTAAAGTTATAAAATGGTAATTGAAATATTCCAGTTTTATGCGAATAAAATATTTTCTTTGTTAAACATTATTTTTAAAAATAATTTAAATTTTTCCTAATTGTAAACAAAAATTTTATTTAATGTATAGGTGAATTTCGGTTATTTAAACGCTTTATAGATGAGTTAATAGAGAACTTTTCCTTACAATTCTAACAAATACATAAATTAATAAAATTGTTAATATGAAGAGAGTTACTTAACTTTATAATTAATTATTAATTATTACTAATTTTTTTACCAATTATCATTTTATTACATTTTGTATTTATTTTTTATTCTATTTTATAAATATTTTTATCTGATTTATTTTACTTTTTTTAAAAAAAAATTTTTTAATTAGGGAAAAGAATATGTTTCCTTGACAAATGGTAAAGATGTTCCTGCGAAAGCATTTCAAGTTCAAACTTCCTGTTGCACGAAGAAATGTTTTCTGAAAATCGATAGGTTGGAACAAGAAGAAGTATATAATAAATTTTGGAATCTTGGAGATTATGCAGCCCAAAAGGTTTTTTTAAGCATGCTTTTAAGAAGAAAAGAGTCCACTAATAATACTAATAAATATAAGAGATGAAATTTTTATTTTCCGAGTCAATTTGAAGTAAGTGGTGAACTTGCCGTTTGCGAATCTTTTTTACTGTCTGCTGTTTGTATAAAAGCAGCAAGATTAAGAAACATCAAGGAAAAACTTATAAATCATTCATCTTTGAAAGACAACAGAGGAAAATCGAATCATTTTACAAAGTTAACCGACGAATTGCAAAATTTGATACATTTACATTGTAACAGTCTGCCTCATTCGATGTCCCATTATAAAAGTACAAAATTAAATTATTTTAATGAAAGCACTTTAACGATCAAAAGTTTATATGAAAAATTTCTCGATTTTTATAAAGCAAAAACTGGTCTTAACAATGTGCCATTAACGGAGTCAACATTTGCAAAATATTTTAATTATTATGTCAATTTCACTTTTGATGTTCCAAGGACTGATGTTTGTAATCAGTGCTATAAAAGTGAAAAACTCGGAAACAACAACGACGCAGAATTCTTAAGGCACAAAAAAAATGTTTCTCAACATATGACATTGAAAAAATCCATGTTGTCATCATGTGGAGAAAATTTGTGTCTCGAATTCGACTTCGGGCAAAATCTTCCTCTGCCAAAACTCCCAGTCTCGGAACAATTTTATTTAAGAAAAATTTGGTTGCATATTTTCAACATTCACTTGCATACGGATAAAAATGTAGCTTCTCCTAGTTATATGTTTCCTTTTATGGAAGGTTTTTTTAAAAAGGGAGGAAACACTGTTTTTAATTTGATCCTTTTTGTGATCCTTCGTGAGTTTAAAAAAAAAATTACCATAAGATATTTCTGTTTTCTGACTCTTGCCCCGGTCAAGACAAGAATTATAATCTCATGATTTTGTTGTCACATTTGTCAGAATATTTGCAAGTTCCGATTGTACATTTGTATCCACAAAAAGGTCATTCTTACTGTGCATGCGATCGAAATTTTGGCATGTATAGCCAGAAAAAAAGCGACAGAAACAATTGAAACAGAGAAGGAATATATTCAATTAATTAAAAATGCGAGAAACCCACCTTTCATTGTTGTGGAACAAAATGAATACGTCATGAAAGATTTTGAATCAAAAATAACAAAAGAATTTGAATTACCATGTTACGAACCAAAGAAATTATTTGTTTTGAAATAATTATTATTAAAAATAATTAGAACAATACATCGGGCTTTTGAGATGGCCCAAATTTCAGAGGTTCTCGGAGGTCCAAACTGCCAAAGCCTGAAGGGCCTTGTTTTTATTTGTGGGTTCGTTTCGTTCTAATTGCTGATATTTTCTAGGATAAGATAGGAAAATATACCACGACTTCCTTTTATAACTTGTTACTATTAGAATACAGGGAACAGAAAATAAAGAGAAGAAAGAATTAAAAGAATTATTAATTTTATTTTATCATTCAAAAATAATGCTGACAAATATATTCCACTCTCTCTTACAAGAAAGGAGGGAGGGAAGAAGGATGTAATTACAAAATTACCCCGGAACGATACTGAGTACTTACCGTTCCGCTTCCTTATTCTACCGTCGACAATTTCTTCTCGACGGGTAAAAACATAAATTTTGAAAAATCGTCCATACACAATCACTCGAGTGGCGCATTCGCGGTTTGCCGTATGTTCTTTTATTGCGCGAACAATCTTTTTAACAGGGACAGACAAATCCACTCTCTCTTACTCTAATTCGCTAAGCCGTCAATTGCAAGAGCAGACGCGGGCACTCCGCACCCGGCTGGTCTTTCGACAAAAATTTAAAAAAAGAAAATTAATTAGATTTAAAAACTCTTCACTTGAATTGACTCTTAACCGGCCTCCGTGGACTTCGGAGTAAGTTGGCGTTTTACTTTACCGAAATTATTCGTGTAAGCGCACGAATCAAAACGGGTCCTTGGTACCGGACGGGAGCGCTTAGGCTTTTTAATCCGGGCAGTTCCAAACAGAGTTGGAACTTCGATGCTCGCGGAAACCGTACTGAACAAAAATTTAAGGGCTGGAGATGCCTCTACAGGTCGGCTTAGGGCACCTGGTGGGAAATTTTGCTGATTTTGTATTTCGCAATTGTAGGTGGAAAGGGAAGGTGGGGCCTGTTGCCATGCCAGTTTTGCTGAATTTGCAATAAAATCGGTTTAGTGAAATAGTGTTGAAATAATAAAGTTATTTTGAAACAAAATTATTTTCCAATTATTCTTTTGAATATGTTACGTTCACAAAATCTTTTTCAAAATCATTATTTAAAATATCTAATAATAATGATAGTAATAATTATATTGTCTTAGTGTGGTATAATATTGTGTAAAATGCATAATATTGTATAACCTATTGTATGGTATGATTGTTATTGCATTATTATATTAAACCTAAAATTAATACGAAATTAAAAGGTGCAGTATAAACCAATACGGCAATTAAAGTTCATAAGAGGTCAAGACTGTCACCACAGTACGTGACCATTAAAAGTCGTTCGCTTCTACAAAGAATAAGAGTAGAAGACCGACACAATGTAGCATATTTTTCGCACTCTGTAGACACATGCATATGGTGTCATACGAGGTCATCGCGGTCAATCACCTGATCAAATAATCTGAATCGATTAAAGATCAACTAATCTTAGAATTAACGTATATTAATTATTTAATTAATTAGTATTGTTCTTATTATATTCCATTATACAAAATTAGTGTATGTTTGTATGATTGAATGTTTGTATGATTTTATTATTAATTTCACAAAAATAAGACCTTTTACATGACTTACATATTTATTTATTTATTATTATTAACAATTAATATTTTTATTAATATCTTAATTAACTAAAAATAACTGGAATATATATAAGTCATGTAATAAGATCATTTTTTCCAAGAATTGTCTGGAGGAGAGGAACCAGTGCATTTCCCCACTTTTACCGAGAAACAACAATGACTCCTCCCCATCAGATGAATTCTTATTGGTCATTATAAAGCAAATTAATTCAGATTGGGTAACAGTGACGATATAAATTATTTAATATGTTGATTGGCTATTCAAAATCGTCACAACGTCACCTTTGCCCCGTCACCCCTATACCAAAGGGTATAAAAGCCTGGAAATTCTCCTCCAGAACCGATACATTTTTCTGCGACAGTTTACTTCAGACAGTTGTCTGTATTTCGGTCTTCTGTACTTTAATATTTATCCCATCAGTAATAGATTCGTTTATTTATTCCGAAAGCGGATTCGGGCCTAATTGTCAAAATTAATAATTATATGGCATGGTCCATACGAACCATTGTACTCGGTATAATTTATTTCGAATTCTGATGTAAAATCTGGTCAAAGATCGGCATTCGAGTATTTTTACTTTCGATAAAAAGATAACCAAAATCTCGTACCCGTATTGACTTCCAACCAATTCTAAACCTTGTTAAAATATCTAAACACATAATTTATTCAACCATACTACGTATACATTCCTTCGAGGAAAGCACATAAGTAAGTTGTGAGTAATACTTGGTTGTAATACTTTATTATACTTATAATTTAATTTGATTTTATATTTGAGTTCTTATTATAATAAACTAATATTCTCTTGCATATCTTTATATTTTATTTTCTCTTAACCTTTAATACTCTTTTCTGTCAAATAACTAAGAACAATTTCATAACGGTCCCCATAGGGCTGAGGCAAGAAACATTCCTACAAATAAATAAAAATAAAGCACGAATATTGCATTCGTGTGAAATATTTGCTAACGACTTCCGAAGTATAAAATACCTTTTGACTACGCTTACCTTCAAAATTAAATATAAACGTAACAGTTAGCAAATTTTCTGGTGGCAGCGGTGGGATTCCTGCCAAAAATTTGACATTGTTCTTAATTATAAATCTATCAGGTTCTTAACTCTGACAAGACTAATCACTCAAAATTATTACCTATTCTATCTCTGTTTTTCTTGATTTAAAATTGTGTAATTGTTGGAGAAATTTATATATTTTGTGTGCCTGTTCAAATTTATAATTTCATACATCATAACCCATTTGAACACTTCTTTAAAAAGAAGCCATATTCGTGTCGATTATCACTTGATACAAAATTCTATCATTCAATAAACACTCATTTATCATCAATTCTATTAAAAAAATTTTATAATAAATAAAATAAAAGAATCAATTTTATTTTATGTATACTTTGAAATTTTTTATTTGGATTTGGTTTGAATTGCACTTACCTGTCAATAAATCAGAATTAAACACCAGCTTTTTATTGTTCGTTTTACTAGATTAAGTTAATTTTAACGTATATTATTATTATTTTTTTATTTTTATTTTGACACTTGAGTTCAATTGCTCGTGTCTTTAATTTACTTTAACTTATTTTTAATTTAGTTTAAGTTACTTTAATTTAGTTTTAATTACTTTTAATTTAAGTTATTTTTAAGTTACATTTAGTTGACACTTGAGCTTAACTGTTCGTGTCTTTAGTTTAATTTAGACTAAGTAATTTAATTAGTATCTTAAGTTAACGAACAATAAATTGAATTCATATTATTGCTTGGTTATTTAGTAAAATTTAATTTAATTTTAGTTAATTTTAAGTTAGTACCTTGAATTCTTGAGTGTACTGCTCGTATTCAAGGGTTAAGTTACTTTAAGTTACTTTAGTTACCTTTAGTTTTATTATAGTTTTATTTACCTTTTTGCTTGAGTGTACTGCTCGCATTAAAAGGAAAAATATTATAATAATAATAAAACAGAAAAGGAAATATATACATATTGCTTATCTTTTTTTTGTCTTAGACTCTTGAGTGTACTGCTCGTATCTAAGGCATTTTAATTAATTAATTAATTAATGGATTTATTAACAACCAAGCAATAAGTTAAATAAATTAGTTTAAAATTAAAATGATTAATTATAACCAGGCCAATTCAAATGAAATCTAGAATAAACAAAAAACGAGATAAAAGAACTATCGAATATAAGTGGAAAGAAATACTAGCGAAATTGATTCTTGATTTTCCTCAAACCATTTTTGAAATAAATTCTACCAAATTAACTAAAAATAAAGAAAATTTTAATTCGTTAATTACTGAATTAAGAAAAGAACTACACAACCACACCAAAAACCTCAAAGCGGAATAAAACTTAAAAAGTATTCAATTAAAAATAAAATTATTATATGTATTCTAGTAACATTTCATTAAACACTATTTTTCCAAATTTAGAAATCGCATCAAACCCACATTTTCCTAAAGGAAAAATTCGAACTCTAAAATACGCCAAATCTTCTCTCGAAGAATTAACTGCAGAATACGATCTGTCCAAACCTATTTATTCTTTACACTACACAATTGGTTTAGAGCACGATAAAACTTTTTACGTAAAATGTGTTGTTAAAGATTATAATCAAAATAATTATTTTCAAGAAATAGGAGACGGTGAAAAACGACTAAAAGACGCTGAACATTCTGCAGCTAGAAAAATATTAGAATCTCTAAATAGAGTGTATTATTTTAGTGAACAGAAAAAGAAAAATTCAGAGAAAACTTTTGTTATCTCACTACCTCTTGAAAATCCTATTAGACCAAAATTAAAATTATATAAGTGGACTAATTGTTGTGAATATTGTTTCCAGCGTGGTCACACCCACTTATTTTGCTATAAATATAAATCTAATCCTAATAATCAAAAGGAAATTGAAAAATAAACTCAAACTTTTATTTTAATAACCCTACTGAGATACATCTTATTTTATTTCTTCTTATACGTATCAGTAATAAGTACGTGCAGGAAATTAGGATTAATGGTCATACAAAATCATACCCTTGGTTTTTACAAGAAATTGCTTCGATTCGCATGAGAAGAGGGGAAGGAGTAAATGAATTTCATGATAGACTCTCTCTCCTCTGCTCAGGTGCTGAAGCTGCCCTTGAAGAAAAATATGGGGCTGAAGCCGAAAATATGTATTCTCCTTTACGAGATTGTGCCCTAGAAGCGTTTATTCGTGGTTTGCCAGACGACATGTCATCTAACGTAGATATGCGTAACCCTGCAAATATACAAGAAGCTTTGCAAGCAGCTCTTCATGTGGAAAATAGACAAAGAGAACAATTTAGCGGACCAACTGCATATCGCGTATCAAGACAGGATCAACACATTTCAGGTCCCCCTATGCGTGACAGAAGCCCCAGTCCAAATCAACATTTCAGGTTAAATCAAAATCAACAACCAACAGTAAGCATTTTGAAAAATCCTTTTCCACAACCTTCTGGTTCACAATATCCAACATATCCTTACCCTTATCCTTATCCTTACTTTAATCCTTATCCATACCCCCCTTATCCACCACAATTTTCACCTTCTCATCAACCACCTAATCAAGCATATAATAACCCTAAACCATTTAACACTTTAACACCACCCCGTTCATCATCCCCAATTCCTCAAAAACGTCCCGAAAATTTAAACTACAACTACGCCCGTCGGAACGACGCAACGACGAGCGATGTGAAACCAGAGCGTCGTATGACGGTGAAGTTCCTCGAAAACTCGGAAACATTTTCCAAGCCAACGGAGAATGCTGTGAGTCCCCAGTCATAGAAATTTCAGCTCCCGAATTTCGAAACGCTAGAGCTCGATTTTTGATTGACACAGGCGCAGACGTAAATCTTATAAAAATAAATCAATTAAAAAGAGAATTATTAATCGACCCGACAGAAGCCATAGAACTTTCAGGTATTACAAAACTCAGAGCCAAAACTTTAGGTAGTATAATTTTAACTATCAGAAAAACACCCGTAAAATTTCAAGTTGTTATGACAGATTTTCCTATTACTACGGACGGAATTTTAGGCCGAAATTACCTTCGACAGGAAAAGACCGAAATATCATTTTGGCATAACACTATTGTTACACATTCCGAACCAACTAAACCAATACCATTTGTTGACCAAGAATCTTTTGATCCAGATAAAAAAGCACTAAAAACTTCAAAAATTTTTAAAATTCATGCTAGAATGAGAGAAACTATACCTATCGACGTTTTAAACACAGAAATCAAAGAAGGATATCTTCCTTTCGTACCAACAAATCCTGGAATTTATATAGGAGAAGCAGCTGTAACAAATCGAAATGGAGTTGCATATATTTTGGCTATTAATACCACTAACGATGACGTCACAATTGAATTAAATCCACAAGAATTAATACCTTTCGAATATTATAATATACCAGGTGACGAATATCTCGAATGTTTTGAATCTTCTGAAAATCCTATTCCACCAACAGACAGAACAGAAGCAGTTATGGAAAAATTAAGGTTAGAACATTTAAATACAGAAGAAATCCAACACGTAGAAAGTTTAATTAACGAATTTAAAGACGATTTTTATCTCCCAGGTGATAATCTTACTTCTACTCCTCTAGTAAGACATAAAATCCCTACAACTGATGATATCCCTATTAATACAAGACAATATCGTTTTCCACCAATCCAAAGAGAAGAAATTGAGCGACAAATAACTAAAATGCTTTCAGAAGAGATCATAGCACCATCTAATTCACCCTACAATTCACCACTGTGGATAGTACCAAAGAAACCGGACGCCCAAGGTAACAAGAAATGGCGGCTCGTGATAGACTTTCGTTCTTTAAATGAAAAGACGATAGGGGATGCTTATCCCCTCCCTAATATCACGGATATTCTTGATCATTTAGGGGAAGCAAGGTATTTTTCCACCTTTGACTTAGCGTGGGGTTTTCACCAAATAGAGACTGATCCAATCGACCGACCAAAGACTGCATTTTCCACACTCAACGGACATTACGAGTACATTAGAATGCCATTTGGACTAAAAAACGCCCCTGCTACTTTTCAAAGACTAATGGACCAAGTCCTTAGAGGTCTCCAAGATGTAGAATTATTTGTTTATCTCGATGATATTGTTGTTTATGCTAAAGACTTAAATGAACACGGTAAAAAGATTAAAAGGTTATTTTCAAAATTACGTCAAGCTAACTTAAAATTACAACCAGAAAAGTGCGAATTTTTGAAACGTGAAGTAATATATTTAGGTCACATTATAAGTAACGACGGATTAAAACCCGACCCTAAAAAAATTGAAGCTGTAAAGAATTTTCCCACACCAACAAATGTACGAAACATCAGACAATTTCTCGGTCTTGCAGGCTACTATAGGCGATTCATACAAGATTTTTCTAAAAAGGCAAAACCATTATCTGATTTATTAAAAAAGGACAAAAAGTTTATTTGGGCTCCTGAACATGAGGAAGCTTTTAAATTACTTCGCAATGCCCTTTGCGAAGAACCTATTTTACAATACCCTGATTTTAATAAAAAGTTTACTTTAACTACAGATGCGTCTGATTATGCGATTGGAGCGGTATTAAGTCAAGAAAAAGACGGATTTGACCACCCTGTAGCTTATTTATCACGACTTTTAACAGGACCTGAGAAAAACTATTTTACAACAGAAAAAGAATGTCTCGCAGTTTTATACGCTGTAAGATATTTTCGTCCTTATTTATATGGCCGAGAATTTTTATTAGTAAGTGATCATGAACCCTTGCGTTGGATTGATAGTATAAAAGACCCTGGTCAAAGACTAGTTCGTTGGAGATTAAAATTAAGAGATTACGAATACACCTTCAAATATAAACCAGGAAAATTAAATTGTAATGCAGATGCTTTATCTAGAAATCCTTCCGAAACAAGCGACGATTTACAAAATAAAGTATTCATGATGACAAGATCAACAAAGAAAAGTTTAGAAAAACCATCAACTTCCAGTAAAATTCCAAGCGATGAAAAAGAAAAACTAAAAACATCTATTCCCCCACTAACTAAACCAATTTCGAAAAACCCTCTTTTGAAACCTAAAGTAATTCCCAAACCAATTACCAAACCAAAAATCCCCAGTTCCAAATCTACCTCTGATTCACAAACTTTTCAAGATCTAGCTAAAAGACCCATGACAAGTCGATTAAGATTACGATCAAAAATCACTTCTACTTCATCAACAAAATTACATGACGAACAAAATGTTAGTTTAATTGCTAAAAGATACCATCCACGTAAAGCAAAAGAGAACATTCTCTTAAAAGAACTAGACGACACAGAAAGTGAAAGTGCTGCTAAGGAAACAGAAGAATCTGACCTAAATGAAGAAGAATCAACCAGTTTACATATTCCTATTTGGAAAAGAAGAAAAAGTGTTTTTCCTAGTTTAGATATAACCGCAGATTCCGCAAAATTTCCTACTCCACTTAAGAGCGCACCTGCTCTTACAAATATAGAACCTTCTTTTCAAGAAATGGAACCAGAACAAAGTCAGGACAACAACGAGCCAATCACCGATCAATCGATTGTTCCAATCTCCTTAGAAGGACCTCCGCAGGATGAATCAGGTACTAACAGTGAAAATGATGATTTTCAACTTAACGAATCCTCTTTAGATAGTACACGTCAACAAATATGAGATGAATTACACAAATCATTTGAAAAATTTAATCAATCTCTAAAAGAACGCGAAGATAAATTTTCACAAGAACAAGATTCTATTTCTCTTAAAAGAATATCTGAAGGAGAGTCAGATGAAGAACTGTTAGAAACTCTTAAAAATTTAGATCCCTATGACACAGAAAATGAAGATCACGAATTAGAAAGTCGAATTGAAAAACTTATCGAACATACCCAAAAACAAACTGGACTAACAACATTAAATACAGATAAAGAAAAAGAAGAAATGAATGAAGAAGAAAATTCAATAATACCTTCTAACCCACAAATTACATCAACCCCTTTGCCATTACAAAGCTTAGCTACTCCACTAACAACAATACAACCAAAAGCCAGATCTACACCATCTGTACGTCAAAGAGTTTTTCCGGAAACTATTCAAGAAGAAAACGAAGAAAATTTGACTATAATGAAACCAAAGGAAAATGAACAACAAACAAAACACGTAGATAAACAAAACACGAATGATACAACTCATCCCAATATACAAGAAAACACAGCTTTTTACCCTACTACATTTCAAGAATCTATAGATAAACCAACTAAACCAATTTTAGATAACGATCTGCAAAATTCAATAAAAGGATTATATGTTCGAAATTTAAATATTCAAAGTTGTAGAGAAAATCTCACTTATAAGCGAGATAATTACGTACACTTTACTTCTGCAAATTGCGAATTTCTTACATCAATAGATAAACTATTCATTGATCTAGGAATTATAGATCCTGAAGAAATAAAACTACAGAATCCAAAATTAGGTCAAATTTTGATTACTTCTTATGGAAGTTATAAAATATTTACAATTATAGTTAAAAATAAACATTCCGATAACTTAAGTAAAACTAATCTCGAAATTTGCCTCAAAAATTTACAGAAAATATTAATAAAAGAAGCAATAAAAACACTACGATTTTCTTTATTAGGAAACTATTTGGATTCTCTAGGACCAACTCAATTTTCCGAAGTTCTAACCAAAATTTTCTATTTGGATATTGTAACCATAACCCTATGTTATAGTAATGTTTTGATTCCACCTTTACAAGACCGTTTGAAAATAATTACTGAAATGCATAAAAGTCTTATAGGAGGTCATAAAGGTATAACCAAAACATATCGAAGAATTAGAGAACGTTTTGTTTGGTCAGGAATGAGAAATGACGTCACTGATTTCATTAGACATTGCAAAACATGTCAGGAACAAAAGGTAGTTAGATCTAGAATAAGAGAGCCTATGCTTATTACTGATACGCCGATAGATACTTTTGATAAAGTTTCTCTCGATACCGTAGGTAAACTTCCAACTACCCCTGATGGCAATAAATACATTTTAACGATTCAAGATAATCTATCCAAATATTGTATTGCTGTACCCGTACCAGATATTTCCACTACTACAATTGCACATGCAATAGCAAGAAACCTTTTCTCACAATTTGGTGCCCCTCGCGCAATATTAACCGATAGAGGTGGTAGTTTTGTAAGTAAATTAATGAGTAACTTATGTCGAATATTTGGAGTAAAACAACTAACCACTTCTGGATATCGCCCTCAAACCAACGGGTCATTAGAACGAAGCCATACAGTCTTAATGGAATTTATAAAACACTATGCAAAACATTTTGACGATTGGGATCGTTTAATACCATTTGCAATGTTTTCCTACAATACCTCTGTTCATGAAGGTACAAATTTCACCCCCTATGAATTAGTATTTGGAAAAATTGCTCGTGCACCAACTGCATTTCCTCAAGATGAAAAATTAGTTACCTATGGAACTTATCTACGAGAATTAATAACACGACTTAATGAAATAAAAATATTAGCTGCTAAAAATTTAATTCAAGCCAAAGGTCGTTCTAAACTAAACTATGATAAAAGTTGCAAGGAATTTCAAGGTAAAATTGGCGATTTAGCTTATATTCAAAAAGAACCTAGAACCAGTAAATTTGAAAAGCGATACCATGGCCCTTACAGAATTATTGACATAACCAACATGCATAATGTCATACTTGAAGGAGAAGATGGTCAACGATTCCAAAAACATATGGACAAAATCAAGATAGCCTATGAATAAAATAATAACTCCTACTCTGTTTGAGCAGATTCAGATGTTAGAGAAAATTTTTAGAACTCTAACACTGATAATTGCTTAATCAGCTTGGAAGCAAAATTCTTCAAAAAAAAAAAAAGAAGAATAAATAATATTCTGGTATGAAAATATTATTATTTTTACTAACCAACTAAAATCCTTAAAAATAAGCAAACGAAATTTTTATTATGAAAAATAGATATCTGTTCTATTTTCAGCTACAATATGAACAACCAACATCTTGATGACGAAATAACCCCCGGACATTTAAAAATCTACGAGTTATTGGAACTCGAAGAACTCGATACAGAAGAAATAAAAATCGTGCTACAAATAATTACAAATTATTGTTATATTTTCACAAACACTATTACTAGACCAATTGAAGAACACAAAATAACAACCAAAAATGAAAAATTAATAAAAAAATCTTATAAAAAGATTACAGATTTTTCTGCCCAACAACAAGAAAATATATTTTCTCAAATTACTACACTATTATCTATAGGAACAATTATACCATCTGATTCAAAATACAACAATGAAATTATTGTTTCACGACAAAGATTATCACTTACAGAAGAACCACAATGGCGAATAACTGTACCCCTTACATCACTCAATCGGAAAATTATTTCAATAGAACCTGCTTTTCAAAAACTCTCTGAAATACGGGGATTACTTAGTAAGAATTTATATTTCTCAATTATGAATTTAGAAGAGCTATATGGTCGAATACTTCTCCATCCAGAAGACGCATCAAAAACAGCATTTACTACACCAGTTGGAAAATATCAATTTACATCACTTTTACCTTCGATAAAAGGATCTCAAGTAACATTTATTAATTTGCTGCGACGACTGTTCCCAAGATGGAAAGATGAAAACATTGTCTTTCTCCCTCTTGGAATAATAATAGCTAGCCCGAGCTTAATTGAACACAAGAAAATACTTACTAATACCTTTCATACTCTACTATATCACGTTATTACAATTAACCCAAGTAAAATCAAACTATTTCGATCTATTGTTGATTGCTATGAATTTGTAAACCAATCTATGGGAATACAAAATTTTGTGTATGAACCCCAAACCTATACAGGTAAAATATTGCTTCAATTAGTAATGAAAGAAACAGGATTCGACACCATTCTTTCTGAATACCATAAAACTCATATTACACCTTTAAGTAATTCATCTAGAACATATAACGGACAGGAACAATTCTATGGTTATCACGATAAAATTGGCCTTGCCATTATACACTCTATAAGAAGATTTAAAGGATTCATTACTAACAATTCTATCCTTTTTTATGACGGAAGAAATAGTTTAGAATGGTTAGAAACTATATCAAGAGGTTTTAAACACATGCAATGGCTTCTAGACATAGAAAAAGTCAATTGGAGCTATATTCCCAGCGACGAAAATTAAAGAATAAAATACCATTTTTTTTACCACTGTTATTATTTTCAGGTTACAATGGAGGAAAATCGTCTAATTTGTAATGAGGAATATACACGAATATTTGAAGAATTAGAAACAGAAAAGTTGAGTTCCAAAGAAGTTGAATTTGTAAACGAAATAATATTTTTGTTTTACCCACTTTTTGCTCTACATTCATTTGAAACTTTTCCTCAAATTCGGCACTGTATTGACACTATTAATCATTTACCATTTCAAGAAAGTTACAATCCAATAACATCATATACCCAACACCAAAAGGAAGATCTTTTAGAACAAATCGATCACTTGTTATATGCAAAAATTTTTGAAAAATCAACATCACCTTATAACAATAAAATTTCTGTGAGACTAGTATGGATACCTCATACACAACGACTTACTTACAAATTTGGGACAGATTTCACAACATTAAATTTACTAATACGTGATACTATCTCACAACAAACAACAATCGAAGACATTCGAATAAAAATAAATGATGCAAAGAAAATATCAATTATTGACTTAATGGAATTATACTCTCGAATAGAAATAAATCCATCGGACACAGACAAAACGTCATTTATTACACCAGTAGGAACATATAAATTCACCCGTTTAGCACCATCAATTAAAAATGCGGAGAAAACCTTTTTAAAATTTTTAGAAATTGTATTTCCTCCTACGCATAGAAAAGATATAATCTTTTTCCCTAAAGGAATTCTTATTACAAGTAAAAATCTAAAAAAACATCAAAATACTATAAAAACAGCATTTAATATCTTCTCCGAAAATGGAATTACTATTCAAGCAGCTCAATGTAAATTTTTTGTCGACAAAATTGATGCACATGACTTCATAGATAACGAGTTTGAAACTGAAATTCCAGAAATAATAACCTACCCAATATATTCAGGACAATTAATATTATATTTTCAAATTTTGAAAGAAAAATTTCGAACAATCCTTGCTGAATATAAAGATAATGAGATAAAATATATAACAAAATCCTCTCGAACTTTTCAACCAATAGAGAAAAATTATAGCTATCACGAAAAGGTTTGTTTAACTCTAGTTCACGCAAGAAGAAGATTCAATGAATATATTGGAGAAAACTCTATCTTATTACCACATGGACATGATGCATTTGATTGGCTAGCAAACCTAAATATAACAAATAGCAGACTATATCGTTGGATTCTAGAATTAACTGCAGATGAATGGATATTAGTGCAATATAATTGAATAAATTTTCAAAAATTTGATATAAAAGTGAAAATATATATATTTTCTTCTTAAAATTTAATAAAAAAGGAGAATAAAAATACAAAACTATAAAAATCTAAATAAAGAAATATAAAAACTAACACTACTCGAAAGAAAATTTAATCTATTTACAACGTTAAAAATCCTAACAACCATATTTTTTATCGACGAAGAACTCGTTTCTCTTCATATTTTTAAAAGGCGGACTCCACAAGAGAAGAACGTCCACCATAGGTCGCTGAAAACAAAATAAATAAGAAAATATTAATACTACAGAAAAAATACATATACAGGTAATTTAAATACGTATATATTTTTTTTATATAACCCACCAATGACCAAAAAGACGTCGGTTTAGAAAACGGACCATCCGAAAATTCTTCCACCAAAACTAAAACTAGGCTGTTCCTTATCGGAATCCAATCAAGTCCTTCTCGACCATTTGGTAACTCCGTAAGCGAACACTCTGATGCCTCATTATTAATTTTCCTCAATTTTCTGTCCTTCTCACGGAGCATTATATTTCCCGGATGTACAAAATTCCACTGAAAATAACATACTAATTAGCACACTAAACATTTAACTAAAATTAAAAGGAAAATTTAAATCTCTTTTAAAAATATATAAATAAAATAATAATAAACAAATTTTTTCTTATATAATTTCTATATATTTAAACATATACAACTTTACACTTACCGGACGCCAATAACCTCTCCAGTAAATTTTACCTTCAGGCTGCATTTTTATATACTCCTGACTCCAAAAAATTTCCCCATCAAATTGATCAGGTAAATCCTCCCAAGGAACACCTGATAACCGAACTTGCCCAGGAAGACTATCGGTAGGGTCAAATGGTTCCCAACAACCAACATTAAAAATAGTCCTACAATCAAATCCAAAAATATTAAAATTAAAAAAAAAATATATATATATATATATGTATAATATAATAATATACCCATTTATTAACTTACTATATAATTTAATAAAACAAACAAAAACAAAACAAAAAAAAAAAAAAAAATATTTTTTTTTTAAATCGCAATTTACATGTCTTAGATCTCAAAATATCGTGTCCCGTTGTGGTGATCAAATGTTCCTATTCACATAAACTACAATAAAATGACATTTAAAAATTATAAAAATTCATTCTTTTTATTTATTTTTTATTTATATATAAAAAAAAAAAAAAAAAAAAAAACTCAGTAATTTTTATATTTCTTTTTTTTACTCACCCCTTTTCAGTTAGTTCACCTGTTCTCACCTGGTACCAAGAAGAAATTAGTCGATTAATCCCACACTTAAAAAAATGAAACGAAGAAACTAAAATATTTACATCTTCCTTGGAAAGATACCGACACAATAGAGGAACTTTGCCCACACCCTTAAAATAATCTGAGACTAATGTTAAAAATTCTGGAAATTCCTTTTTTATTAATTTTTCAAGTTCTTTTCGTCCTTCAGAACAGTCACTTAATTCACTATCACTAATATATCCACTTATAAACATAAACATTTTACTTATTTCTAAATCATCTGATTTTTCTAACACACTCATATTAAAATTTTTATATTTTTTTGATCCTCACGATAATCCAGTCAAAAAGACACTGCAACAAATTCAAATACGAAACACCATACTGACCAGAACATCACAGTATCAGACGCAGTGTTGCCAGATTGGGCTACAAAGCGCGATTTGGGCTATTTTTTGGGAATGTTTCGCGGCTTAAATTTCAGTTTCGCTACAAGTAGCAATTTGGGCTATTTTTTCTTATAAAATTGCTTTTTTGGGCTACTAGGACATTTTTTTTAACAATACTAGAAAATCGAATAGTAAATCATTAAAAGTATGAAAACTGTCAATTGGCGCCTTGTAGTGGATTTGTTTGAAAATCACTTCGAAAAGTGTTCATCGGTTCCCAGTGCTACGTTTTTCTAAATTTACGTTCCTGTTCATGTTAAAATGTTGTTTCAGTTTTTATTGAAAAATTTTAATACCTGCGATACCTGTATATTAAAGTTATTTAATATATATTATATTAAAGTTATTTAATATATAAAAATAAAAATTTTATTAGCATAATAATAAAAAGAAATAAAAAAAGTAACTTTTAAATTAGTCTTACATCTATTTTTTCATATATATGGGACGTTCCACGTCAACAAGGACAGGCTTCTGCCCAAAAATGGTTTTGACGGATTTCAATGTTCTAGGGATTAAAAAATTCGTAAATTTCTATACTTTCGAATGCCGAGTGGCGTTTTTCAAAATTTTAAATGGCGGCTCCATTATGGCGCATAAATGGCAGTAAGTTTGAAAATTTAAAAATAAATTTGTGAATTAAACGTCTTAAAGAATTCCATTCAATCTAAAACACCTCATACAACAGTTTTTGGGGTCGCTGAATGCAAATATAATGTTAGTTTTCCAAAATTCAAAATGGCGAATTCAAAATGGCGGTAAAAATTTTTAAAATTGATCAAAATGGCTTAAAACTTATTTCTCAGGGGTTTTTTGGGTCGCTTATTATGAATTTAAAGTTATTTTTAATAAATAAGCAAAAATAAAATAAATTTTAAAATGGTGGATCCAAAATGGCGGACAAATTTTTTTAAAAACGCTCGAAATTAATTGAAACTCTATTCTAGAGGGTTTTCTTGGCCGCTAATTACGAATTTAAAGTTATTTTTAATAAATAAGCAAAAATAAAATAAATTCCAAAATGGCGAATACAAAATGGCGGACAAATTTTTAAAAACGCTCGAAATTAATTGAAATTCTATTCTAAGGGGTTTTCATGGCCGCTGATTACGAATTTAATGTTATTTTTATTAAATAAGCAAAAATAAAATAAATTCCAAAATGGCAGATCCAAAATGGCGGACAAATTTTTTTAAAAACGCACGAAAATGATTGAAACTCTTTCCTAGGGAGTTTTCCTGGCCGCTGATTACGAATTTAAAGTTATTTTTAATAAATAAGCAAACATAAAATAAATTCCAAAATGGCGGACAAAAATTTAAAAAACGCTTGAGATTAATTAAAACTTTTCGGTATTCCCGAAAAGGACTGATTGTAGTTTAAATTGAAGATTTTGGAATTATGCAAACTGGTAGTCCTGAAAACGACTGATTGTAGTTTAAATTAACGATTTTGGAATTATGCTAACTTGTAGTCCTGAAAAAGACTGATTGTAGTTTAAATTAAAGCCAAAATAATGTGAACGAGCTAGGATAGTTTTTACAGTGGTGGGGATACGCGGCGTGGTAGGACCCAGCAACGCGCTGATTGGTCCGCCCGAGTCACATGATTTCTAGAACATGTCCATATATGGTCATATAAGAAGCGACTAATTGTGGAATAAAACTGGATCAATAGGTTTACTTTGTGACTGGCAATATTATTAAAAAAATTTAATTACCATTATTTTATTATTAATATGTGAAATCATTAAATTACAATTGAAGCCAGATCGACAAGCTCCGGTTCGATAAGACTGTTTCCTTCGGTTGCAAACTAGGAAAAGTAGAGAGCATAGTGAGGTTCTGCAGTGTCTGTCAGTAACGTATACCTAAAAGGATCTTTGTGCCCGATGTACTTCATATACATAACCGGAAAAATAAATTTGTATTTTTTTTTGTTTATCAATAATTTATTATTAATTAATTTCATTATATTCTATTATTAATAATACTATTCGACAATTATTAATTTTTAAAAATTTCAAGTTCCAAAGAAAGATGTACATGCATAAAATACTATGTACGGCTCTCTTTGTTTTCATTTTTACGTTCGGCAAGAAAAACCACCTAGAATAGAGATTCAATCATTTTTGGTCGTTTTTAAAATCTTTGTCCGCCATTTTGCAATTTATTTTATGTTTGCTTATTTATTAAAAATAACTTTAAATTTGTAATCAGCGGCCAGGAAAACTCCCTAGGAAAGAGTTTCAATCATTTTCGAGCGTTTTTAAAAAAATTTGTCCGCCATTTTGGATCTGCCATTTTGGAATTTATTTTATTTTTGCTTATTTAATAAAAATAACATTAAATTCGTAATCAGCGGCCATGAAAACCCCTTAGAATAGAATTTCAATTAATTTCGAGCGTTTTTAAAAATTTGTCCTCCATTTTGGATTCGCCATTTTGGAATTTATTTTATTTTTGCTTATTTATTAAAAATAACTTTAAATTCGTAATTAGCGGCCAAGAAAACCCTCTAGAATAGAGTTTCAATTAATTTCGAGCGTTTTTAAAAAAATTTGTCCGCCATTTTGGATCCACCATTTTAAAATTTATTTTATTTTTGCTTATTTATTAAAAATAACTTTAAATTCGTAATTAGCGGCCAAGAAAACCCTCTAGAATAGAGTTTCAATTAATTTCGAGCGTTTTTAAAAAAATTTCTCCGCCATTTTGGATCCACCATTTTAAAATTTATTTTATTTTTGCTTATTTATTAAAAATAACTTTAAATTCATAATAAGCGACCCAAAAAACCCCTGAGAAATAAGTTTTAAGCCATTTTGATCAATTTTAAAAATTTTTACCGCCATTTTGAATTCGCCATTTTGAATTTTGGAAAACTAACATTATATTTGCATTCAGCGACCCCAAAAACTGTTGTATGAGGTGTTTTAGATTGAATGGAATTCTTTAAGACGTTTAATTCACAAATTTATTTTTAAATTTTCAAACTTACTGCCATTTATGCGCCATAATGGAGCCGCCATTTAAAATTTTGGAAAACGCCACTCGGCATTCGAAAGTATAGAAATTTACGAATTTTTTAATCCCTAGAACATTGAAATCCGTCAAAACCATTTTTGGGCAGAAGCCTGTCCTTGTTGACGTGGAACGTCCCATATATATAAAATTGTTATTAAAAAAAAATTATTTACAAATTTTTTATAAATTTGTAAATATTTGAAGCTTCCTGCGGTTTTTGGGCTACGTCAGTGCCGTCTATCCGCGGTTCGGCGCGTTGAAACTTTGGCAACCCTGATCAGACGACAAATTTCTTTGATACTCACATTGTATATATAACGCATAATCATAACATCGACGGTATGATAGTATGCGAGAAGGCAAAGAAACTTGAGAATTTAACTTATAAAATTAATATTCATTTAAAATATTTTATAAAAAAAATGATATATATACGTATAGTACATATATAAAAAAATATATATATAAATAATAATTAAAAGTAAAATTTTTTTTTTATATATTTAGTTAAAATAATTAAAATTTTAAATAAAATCTATCAATTATATTAAAAAAAAAAAAATAATAATAATACTATTTATTATTTATTTAAACATTAAAAATGCATTATTTAAAAAAAAAGGGAATTATATATGTATGTATGTATATCTATATATATACACCTGTATATATATTCATATATAATTATATAATTAATTCTCCATTTTCAAGAATTTATATAAATAAACAATATAAAATTACATATTTTTCATATACAAATTTTTTTTTTATTCTATCCCCTTTTAATAAAATTAACTGATATATTATAATATATCAGTGTTCTTCGCCCGCAAGCCATCAGAAGCGCGCCGAAGGAGCAGAGGTTGAGAATACCGGAACGACCTTGATAGAGAGAACGACTGCCTATAGCGAAGATTTTTTTTAAGAGCAATAGAAAGTGAAAATACAAACTTGCTAGAGCTCTCGGCTCTTACGGGGCCAACCAGGGTTCAAACCCCGGGACCCCCAATATTTTTTTTTATTTTTTTTTCTCCTTTATTTGTTCATTATTTTTTATTTATTTAATTAATTTTTATTTTTTTTATTTTTTTTTCTCTTTATTTTTGTTTTTTTTTTGATAAATTTTTCTTTTTATTTTTGTTTTTTTTTATTGATAAAATTTTTTTTTATTTTTTTTTTCTCTTTTTATTTTTTATTAACAAATTTTCTTTTTTTACAGTTACTTACATACAAAAATCTTATAAACTATCTATTACTTCTAAAATTCTTATAATTATAAAATATAAAATTTAATATTAACTTAAAATTATTCTTATAAAAATTAATACTATTTACTAAAACTAAACTTAATATTATTGTACCTCCTCATTATTTTCATTTTCATTATTTTCATTTTGATTTTCATTTTCATTATTATTATCATTATTATTATCATTATTAATATCATTATTAGTATTATTATTATTGTTATTTGGAGGTTGCGGTACAGGAATCTGAAACAAAAATGGCAATAATATATATACTACATGTTATTAATAATATATGGTGGGTAATGGCGGGGATAATAATGAATAATGATAAATTTTATTTAAAAAAAAAAAAAAAAAAAAAAAAAAACACCCTAAAAATTTAAAAAAAAAAAAATATACAGGGAAAAACAAAATTTTTATACTTACAACACGAGTGACTCGCGACACCGGTCGGGACTCCGATCCCTTAAAGGACGCCAGTGGCCTTGGCCTTCGTGGCAACGTGTCCCACGTTTGCCACCCCAAGAACCACTGATCCTTGTCCAGGATCTCTCCCGACCCCCAAAATTTGGGCAGCACCATCATCCTTCTTCTGCCCTCAGGTACCTTGTACCTGCACAAGGGGGCACACCTCTTCTTGGAATCGGAAGGTTCTTCTTCCGGTTCTTCCCTCCTTGGCATGTACCCCCCACATGCTGGACACAAGAAACCTGAAAATAAATACAAAATATCATTTATAATTTTTTTAATTTTTTTTATTATTTTGTTTATTTTTAAAATAAATTACACATTATTTTTATTTAACATATACTTACAGCTGAGGACAGTACTGCCACCTGCAATTGATCCCCTCCTCACCTTGCCGCAAACATTGCACCTAAAACCTGAAAATAAAAACAAAATAATATTATATTTAATATTATTATCTATCAAATATTAAAATTTTCTAAACTATAATAATCTTCATTTAAATTATATATATTCATACTTACTCTCAGACATCTTCCACGTCCAATGTCACACTGATCACAACCAGATCACTGCATATACGTTGTCCAAATATCATAAACATATACAATTAAAAATTGATACACATATACCAAATCAAAATCTATATGTATATCAATGTCTAATTTACTATACGTAATTTAATATGGTAAAATAATAACGATAAAATTAAAACAATTATTTTACAATAAACAATTAATTAAAGTTTTTTTTTATAAAAATTTCAAAATTTAATTAAATGATTTCCAAAAAATTAAAATTTCTAATAACTATTTAATGAAATAAATCTTAACTTAATTAACATATATTATATTCGTTATTATAAAATTAACAAATTATTAATTTTAATAATTTTCTTATTAATAATACTAGTGATTTTTACAATGGAATGATTCAAATAACTAATTGTTTATAAAAATAACTTATTGTTATTATTAATATTATCGATATTTTTTTTTATTATTATTTTTTTTTATTTATTTTACAGGTATAATTTTTTTAAGAAATTATAAATTTTAAATCATTTGTAATAAAAAAATTTTTTTTTATTGCAAATAATTAAATAATTAACAAAAATTTTATAAGTAAAAGAAAGAAAATAAAATTTTGAATAAAATATAATAAAGAAATACAATGAGAACCTAAAATGTAGCATCAAGTCATGGTCACCAGCCAGCATTTTCCTCACACCTCATAATCTAAACATCACGTACTCATAACACCGCCGAGTCTGAGACACCGGTCAATGAATACCACAGTTCGAAAGAACCTTCAAACTTAAAGATTCTCAATGCATTTCTCTAAAATAATATTTCATTACAATAATTAATAATGAATTTGTTAATTAATAACAATATTTTATTTATTAATTATAATAAGTAATGATTGCGATCAGGAATGACAATAATACTGAAAATACAAATCTTCATAATTAAATCTATATTCTCTTTACTTATCATTTCCTCTTTACTACACCTTTCGTACATAGTAACCTTGAGAAGGCAAGGCCGATATACGCTCCGCATGTAAGACACCTTACTCTTAACAAACCGTACCGCTGTATATTAAGCCGCATACAACCTGCGCTACGAAACCCACAGACAAAATTCAACCCCAACCACCCCTAAAATTTTTCTCCCTATTATTTAAATTTTTTTTTATATAAATAATTAAATAATGAAAAAAAAAATAAATAAATTTTATTATTAATATTAAATATTATTAATTTTTTTTTTAACAAAAAAAAAATAATAATATTTTAAACAAAATAAGGAAAAATAATAACACCAGAGGCGATGTTAACTCTTAAGAGGGGAAGGGAGTGAATAATAATTTTAAAAAATTTTTATACCCATTTTTATTTTAAATTTATTAATATTATTATTAATATTAATATTCTAATTTTTATTCATAAAAATTGAATAATGAATTAATTAATTATCATGTAATTTATTTGTTTATTATATATAAAATAATAATAATTATTATTATTTATTTTATTTTTGTCTTATTTATTTTTGATTATTATTATTATTATTTATTATTATTTTAATTTAATTTTAATTTAATTTTTTTTGTTTTTTTTATTATTATTTTTAATTCTTTTTTTTATGTATACATCGATACTTGTATATATATATATATGGTACCTCGCAGATTCTCTCAAGGTAGCCTTCCGCCATGATGATAAGAGCATCAAGGGGAAGCGGCGGAAATGTTTAGATGACACAAGAAGAACACAAGGTGAATCCTCTCACCCTACAGTGTTGCCAAATTATTAATAA
The DNA here is from genome assembly GCF_019393585.1 of Leptopilina boulardi. NCBI lineage: Eukaryota > Metazoa > Arthropoda > Insecta > Hymenoptera > Figitidae > Leptopilina > Leptopilina boulardi. The sequence continues at coordinate 229,720 of NW_026137751.1, read as the reverse complement.
TAAAATTTTTATTTTATTTATTTATTTTCTTTTTATTAATTCTTTTTTTTATATTTCAACCAACAATATTTAAATAAATATTTTTAACAAAAATAAAATTTTTTTTTTATATAATAATAATTTAATTTTTCACTCAAAATTCTTCGAATTTTTCTGCTATATTGAAAATTTTTAATATGACCTATGACATTAATTTAAATAAAAAAAAAAAAAAAAAAAAAAATTTTTCTTTCAATAACTCATCAAACATGAACACAACCATAATTATTTTTTTTTACCATAACATTTAGTCATACCATAAAGCATATTATTCTACTTTATGAATTGGATTTGAATGTGTAATTATATGCACCTATGCATATATACATTAGTATTGTTTTATAACTATAATATCAAATTAATATAATTTTGCCTTTTCACAGATTAAAACATAAAAAGATGTTATTTCAATGGAGTTTCCTTATTATAGTCACTACAATATACGCAAATCCAGAAAATTACAAAATCACTATATTTGACAAAAATCCGGGATTATTTTATGAAAGAATAAAAACAATAAGATTCATTCAGACCTATTGGAGATTGACAATTTTTATTGATTTTGAAAAATTACAAAATCATTTTCCCATGAAAACATTGATAAGAGAAATTGACCAAATATTTATTAATTGTGCAAGACCTTATACTGAGCCATGTGAACAGACCTTAAGACCTCATATATTAAGAGAAAAGGTCGTTCGAGCAAATAATATGTTTCAAGATGCAACAAATTTATTAACTAACCTCAAAGAAACACCAATAGATATGGAAAATTTACCTATAACAATGAGAAAACGTAGATCCCCTTTAGACTTCATTGGACAAGCATTAAAACCAATAATAGGTATATTAACAACAGAAGACGGAGAAATTTACAACGAAGCTATTGACGAACTTTACGAATTAAATAGAAATTTATCCCATCTTGTTGGAAAACAAACTCACATAATACGATCTGATTTACAAAAATTATATGAAGAAGCAGACCGTCATTCAGAAGTTTTAAATCATGTGCGAAACAATCTGAAAGGTTTAAACGCATTAACTGAGTCATTAAATCGCACTCGATACTATATTTATTTAGCACAATGGACTCAAAGTCTAGAAACACAACTAGACCATTTTATCCATGCATTGAAAGAAATAATACAAATAATTCTTTCAGCTAGAGAAGGAAAATTCCACCCATCATTGTTAAATAGTGAACAACTTGTAGATATTAAAAATAGATTACAAACAATTAATAAAAATTATGATTTTCCAATACAAGGATCTAGGATTTTAGCAGAAGAAATATCTACTTTGGCAAGAACAAAAACAGGTTACCACAAAGAAAAATTCCTAATGTTAGTAGATATTCCTTTATTAAACAAAAATATTTATAAAATATATAAAATCCATTCCTATCCAGTTCCTCAAAATATTAAACCACAAAATTATTCCGCATACATTATTCCTGAAACACCATACATAATCATATCTGAAGACCGGCGATCACACATATATATGGACCAAGAATTTCTCAATACATGTATAAAAACAGATACTTATGATATTTGCGATAATAATCAACCAATATTTGAAATAAATGCTTTAAAAACATGTGAAAGCCAACTACTACTCGAACCAAATGAAAAAGCTTTGGATTTGTGTGATATACGATTAAAAATAAATACAAAAACCTATTGGAAGCAAGTTACTACACTAGGAGGATGGTTATTTTCTACTCCTAGCCAAGAAACTATGACTATAACTTGCCCTGATAATTACGAACGACGTATTAAAATTTCTGGATTTGGATTACTACGTCTCGGAAACACCTGCGTTGGTAGAAGTTCCTACATAACTATAACTGGAGGATCTATACAAAATACTGGGATAGAATATCTTTATCAACCTGACCTATCTCTAAATATTTCTACCATAATATCAAATACAACAGACCTAGACAACATGCCAATATTAGACGAATTTTTAACAAAAGATGAATTATTCCAAACAACTAAATGGGATCTCTCTGAAGGAACACCCCTCTCAGAAATTGAGAACCAATTAAAAGTTTTAAGCACTCATCAAAGAAAACCTTATTCCAGTTTTTATAGAGACTTATTTAGAGGTTTATCTATGATTGGAATAATTATTAGTGCACTCACCACATACTATGTAATTCGACTAGCAAGAAAGCCTTAAATTTTTCTTTTTAAAAAAAAGGAATATAATAATATATCGACTCTAAAAACTTTACTAACCGACTAACAATTAAAGAAAATTTTGCATGCAATTAAAAAAAAAAAAAAAAAAAAAAAAAAATAATAATAATTGATTCATACTAACCTAATTAAACAATATAATATAAAATTTTATACATTAAAATAATAAATAAAATATGTTATAATACATAAAAAAAAAAAAAAAAAAAAAAAAAACAGATTTATAATTTTTTTTTATTATAATTAATATTCAATAATTTTAAAATTAAAATTATAATCTAAACAATAATATATAAACAAAAGGGGTAAGTATCCTATAAACTTTTACGCAATATAGATATTAGAATTCATCCTCTTTAATCAATCCGCAAGTAGTTTCTATATACATATATATAATATATCGCTTTAAGCACATCTTACCTTTACACTGTATTCTTTATACCAAGCATGCTCATAACTTCCGCCTATGTCTTCTTTTTATCCTGCAATTGTTTTGTTTAATTCACATATTTCGAAATCTAAAATTTTTAAATAAATAATTTTGATTTATTTATTTCTTTTATACAAACAAAGAGAGAAATAAGAAATTTTTGATTAAAATCGTTAATAAAATAATTTTATTTTATTTTTTTTTACATGTGTAATAATAATTGTGTATAAAAATCTGAATAATTGATCAATTTGATTTGAAAATGTAAAAATTTATTATAACTGTTTTGAATATATAAGAATGAATATGTGTGTATTTTGTTATTAATTTTAATATAAATGATGCGAATAACACTATTTGACCCATTTTGTCACTAACGTCTGAAACAAAAAAAAATATATACTTTTAATAATTAATTATTTTGGTATTAAAATTTTCTTTTAAATATTACAATTATTTTATAAGGAAAAGAATAATTAGAAAAATTTGAATACATACTGTAAATTTGAAATTCTGGTTCTGCGAAGAGAAATGAAACGATGGCCGTCATGGTGTTCAATAACAGGAAACAGAGGACGAGAAAGGTTAAAATTTTGGCGAGTTAAAGATAAGGCCTCGTCTTTATCAATAGAGATGGATTCTCTAAATGTAGTTTTCTCCTCCTCTGGTTTAATTAAAAGAGAAACACCTGGATCCATTTCCATCGATAAGGCTAGTTTGTGTTTCCTTTTTCGAGCTAGAAATTTAAATATAATAAAATTTTAAATAATTACATTTTTTTTTATCCTAACAATACAATCAAAAAAATTAATTGTTTTGTAATTAATATTTTCTTTTTGGCACAATAATCAAAGTCAATATTTACCTGGTTTATTGTCAGTAATCCGCAACTTTGACATCATTTTTGTTAATTCGTCAAGACCACCATGTTTCCGCTTTGCTCCTAAACTATTTTTCGATCCTGAAAACAAATCAATGTTAATTAACTTATAATTATATATTGACATTAAAACATCACATACATATTGTATAAAAAGGGTCCCTTAGCATCACTCGCACCACTTCGCCATACATCTGTAACAAAATTGTTTTTTTTATTTATCCTTCACATATTTTTATTACCAAATAATTAGTATCAAAATGTAATCATACTAACCTCAAATCCTTCCCACTGAAATTCCATGACTGGTTAAGGTATCTCCCGATCTTAAAACAAAATCCCTAACCAGCCTTGATGTAAATCTTATTAATACACCTTTTCTTGGTTCAGGTAAATAATCCATCACTGTTGCTGTATCCCTGGAGCCAATCCTCAAAATATTGTCCATGACATTCGCAACCTCTGTACCAGGATCAACCATTGGCAAGCCCCACATAGTGAGATAATAAATGGACATATTTTCCTCAACTGCTGATACCCGATTTGCCAGCTGAGCCAACAACCTGGTTATTTCCAACCAGCTGCTATCAACAATCCGAGTTCTGTTTGTTGCATCAGTTCTTAAAACAACGTTATTAAGAATTGGGGAAGTTCTTCGACGATGGCGACGGGTACCACGAAAAATGGGACCCAAATATGATGGTTGTGTTGACACATTACCGGAAGAAGAAGATTGAGCAACACACTCTAGTTCTGCAGTACCTGCCACATCAACAGCACGGTCTGCAGAAACAAAACTTGTTCCACTTGTTTCCCGAATCTCGGAAATCGAAGTATTAGTTACTTGATTTCCTGGATTTTCAATCAACGCGGAAACTACTTCTTCTTCTCTTGAATCAGACACCACGACTTGATCATCGTCACTTAGAACTACCACGGGCTCTTGATCTGCACGAGACATCTTCTACTTCAGAACTGATCTGTATCTTGAGATATTTAACACTGCCAATGCTCATCATACCATGGGATTTCGATCTTAAGAGAGGGATGAAAAATTTTGATGAAGTCATTTATATAAACTATTTTTATCACGATTTCAAATACGCAAACATCAATGGAAAGCCGATATATCAAAGATGAAGTATATACAAAGTCTCGGTTGCATCCTCTGCACTCATTATCTCCAAACCCCCTTCCATTTACTTACTTACCCTGTCAGTGTCCCACGTTCCATAAACAAATGCCATTCCACTACATCACCAACCGAATTATTGTTCAAGAATACCAAAATTACACATAAATTAATATTCAGATCTAAGCATGGTTGATCTTACGTTAGTTCAGACATTATCGAGGACGATAATACTTTAAGAGGGGAAGATTGTTACGTTCACAAAATCTTTTTCAAAATCATTATTTAAAATATCTAATAATAATGATAGTAATAATTATATTGTCTTAGTGTGGTATAATATTGTGTAAAATGCATAATATTGTATAACCTATTGTATGGTATGATTGTTATTGCATTATTATATTAAACCTAAAATTAATACGAAATTAAAAAGTGCAGTATAAACCAATACGGCAATTAAAGTTCATAAGAGGTCAAGACTGTCACCACAGTACGTGACCATTAAAAGTCGTTCGCTTCTACAAAGAATAAGAGTAGAAGACCGACACAATGTAGCATATTTTTCGCACTCTGTAGACACATGCATATGGTGTCATACGAGGTCATCGCGGTCAATCACCTGATCAAATAATCTGAATCGATTAAAGATCAACTAATCTTAGAATTAACGTATATTAATTATTTAATTAATTAGTATTGTTCTTATTATATTCCATTATACAAAATTAGTGTATGTTTGTATGATTGAATGTTTGTATGATTTTATTATTAATTTCACAAAAATAAGACCTTTTACATGACTTACATATTTATTTATTTATTATTATTAACAATTAATATTTTTATTAATATCTTAATTAACTAAAAATAACTGGAATATATATAAGTCATGTAATAAGATCATTTTTTCCAAGAATTGTCTGGAGGAGAGGAACCAGTGCATTTCCCCACTTTTACCGAGAAACAACAATGACTCCTCCCCATCAGATGAATTCTTATTGGTCATTATAAAGCAAATTAATTCAGATTGGGTAACAGTGACGATATAAATTATTTAATATGTTGATTGGCTATTCAAAATCGTCACAACGTCACCTTTGCCCCGTCACCCCTATACCAAAGGGTATAAAAGCCTGGAAATTCTCCTCCAGAACCGATACATTTTTCTGCGACAGTTTACTTCAGACAGTTGTCTGTATTTCGGTCTTCTGTACTTTAATATTTATCCCATCAGTAATAGATTCGTTTATTTATTCCGAAAGCGGATTCGGGCCTAATTGTCAAAATTAACAATTATATGGCATGGTCCATACGAACCATTGTACTCGGTATAATTTATTTCGGATTCTGATGTAAAATCTGGTCAAAGATCGGCATTCGAGTATTTTTACTTTCGATAAAAAGATAACCAAAATCTCGTACCCGTATTGACTTCCAACCAATTCTAAACCTTGTTAAAATATCTAAACACATAATTTATTCAACCATACTACGTATACATTCCTTCGAGGAAAGCACATAAGTAAGTTGTGAGTAATACTTGGTTGTAATACTTTATTATACTTATAATTTAATTTGATTTTATATTTGAGTTCTTATTATAATAAACTAATATTCTCTTGCATATCTTTATATTTTATTTTCTCTTAACCTTTAATACTCTTTTCTGTCAAATAACTAAGAACAATTTCATAACGGTCCCCATAGGGCTGAGGCAAGAAACATTCCTACAAATAAATAAAAATAAAGCACGAATATTGCATTCGTGTGAAATATTTGCTAACGACTTCCGAAGTATAAAATACCTTTTGACTACGCTTACCTTCAAAATTAAATATAAACGTAACAAATAATTTTATATTTTATATAATCTTTGAAATTTAAGAATTAACCCTCTCATATAAAAGGTTAATATACTTTAAGATAATGGACATTTCCAAGCAGAAAGAAATTCCATTTTATTTTGTAGTATTTGTCGAGGGACGCGCGGGGAGCCTTCACTCAACGCGTTCAGTGAGGACTCCCACCCATGGCTGCAGAAATATTATTTTAATTTCGAATCTTATTATTTTAATTTCTATTTTAAATTTAATTTTTAATAATTTAAAATTTAACAATTCTTTTGCAACAATAATATAAATATTTTGCGATATATTTAGGATAATATAATAATACATTTTCATGAATAAATAATTAATGATTTTGAACGAAATTCGCACTTGTTGCTTAACATCTGATTATTAAATGTATATATCTATTCAATAGCGACTCGCAATGTTGCTGAAAGGTTTTCGGACGATATCTCGGCTCTTTACCATTCAATAAGATTTTAGCACGATTTAATAGCTTCAGGAGGTTGTGGCAATGTTGATTATCGAAGCCGCAACATTCGCAAAATTGCGGTTCGCTAACTACGGAAGTTACAAGTTGGTAACATTGCGACAAAGTCCATTTGCTTGTTAAGGATGTCAGAGTCATGAATCTTTATTCTACAACCTTCGCAAATTTGCGGTTCGCTAGTTATTTGCGAGTTTCGTCTGCAACGTTGCTGCAAGGTTATCAGTGTACTACAATAGACGCGGGTCTTGCAACGACGTTATTGACGAAGTTACAAGAAATTTTTATTTAAAATAAAAGAACAATCAATCAATGAAGATTATAAAATTAATACTCTTCATTAATTGATATATTCTTAAAATTCGTGTTGGCTCCAAGAGCTTGCTTCATATAAATTAAATTTTAAAAAAGAATAAAATTATTATTTTTCCAAGATGCGAGTTGCCTAATAAAGTCGCGTTATTTCTTTATATTGTTTCGCTGACGTCCCGAAATTCCTGACGGTAATATGATATTAGAGTTGCTACAATCTAACTTGAAGCAAGTCTAAGAATAAAGAAAAATAATTTTAAAATAAAATAATTCTGATATATTTAATTAATAATTTTATTATAAAAATTTAATGTTTTAATTTTATTTATGTTGCCAAATAAATATTGGCGTAACAACCAAATGAAATGTTTATTAGTCGGGTTTATTATTTTCCTAATAGTAGCATCAATGTTTATGAAAATTATGACAGTGAACCGGTCACGCATTTCATTTCCAAGTCCGTAACTTTTGACAATTAAAAAAACACGACACCTGTCGAGAAAATAGGAGTTTCTAAAGAAAAGGTAAAAGACTTGAAATCTTTGATGCAATATTTAACAGCTAAGGCCCGTGAACATTATGAAAAATACTTATGTGAAGTAGGAGTCGGTAGGAAAAAAGTCAAAGATCAATTTAAGACAAAAAAAAGAGTTAAAATATTGGAAATTTGTTTTGAAATTTATATTTGACTAAAATATTATATTTTTAAAAAAAATATAGCTTCTTACATAAGTCAGTATTAATATAGAAAGAAAATATATTTATGTTTTTAAAGTTTTTATGTTTCTTGATGTTAGTACAAAATTTAAAAAATAATGTACTTTCAAAAAAAGCGGAAAAATAAGAAATGACGTTTAAGACGTATAAAAATTAATATAATTTTATAAAACATTTGTTTTAAGAAAATTTGTTTAATTACAATTTATTGAATTAAAAATTTGTAAAGCTGTTTAAATCGGCGTTAATATTAAAAAGAAATATGTTTAGGTGCTTATTGTAACGAAAAATAGAACAATGTTGTTTAAAATTTGTAATAATTATTTAAGAGGGTAATAATTATTTGTTATTAACTATTATGAGAGCAATCTGTGTATTTTATTCATTCATAACGTCCATGATCCTTTAATTTCATTCAATGCTCTCTTCGTGGTCGAGAATGCGCCACATAATTCAATAGCGCCGTTAAACAAATTATTCTAACAGCTAAAGTTTTTCATAAAAAAACGTTATATTTTCTGAAAAACTTCTTTATACTCATATGAACAACTTCTTCACTGGAAGTTTTCGAAATTCAAAACTTCCTCACTGACATTTTTACATCAAAGGTATTCATGCATAAATAATGACACGCACACTTAAAAATTAAAAAATAATAAAAAATAATTTTTTTTCTTAAATTCTGACGATTTTGTTGGATTAAGCAGGATTTTTTTCCAAACTTAGTGAAGTTTCGTCTTCTTAAATTAGTTGGTTAATGAAATATCTCGAGTAGATTGCTGAAATTTAATTATTTTCAAGGATAGTAAAAACTTTAGTTTTTATTTTTTATTGAGGAAAATATTAGTCTATGAAAAAAAATGTATAAGGAAAAAATATGTGTCTTGTCTAGCTGTATAAGAAACTATTTTTATTTTTCTGTTTTTTTTACTTTTTACTTTCAGATAATTTTTTGGAGCATTTATCTTGCGAAAAAAGAGACAGAAGATGTGTTCGAGCGCATCTGCGGTTATTGTACGCGGTGGCTCAATTACTGTACCTGCCATTCATAAAGAAATTTTTTTATATGTGACCTTGATATTGAAAAGGGGGCTTATGTGCGAAAAAATTAATTTTTTATTGATTGGTGATTCTGATAGAAAAAAGTTTTCTCTTTCAGAATCAATCAAAATTTTATTTCAAGATATAGTATAAAAAAGAAATATTTTTTAAATTTCATGAAAATTACAAGATAAAAAATATTTTATTTTGAAAAAAATCTAGTGATGATTTAATTTATTGTCATGAATATGACCTCAAAACTTAGAATATTTTAATAAATGAAAACCATTTATTTCCTGACTTTTGAATTAGCCTAAGCTTTGAGGTTATGTTTATAACAATAAATCAATTAAAAACAGGACTTTTTTAAACAGAATATTTTTAATCTTTCCAATTTACATGACATTTTAAAGATAATATTTTACTTTTTATACGATGTCTTAAGAGAACAAAATTTCATGATTTTTATTCTAGCGAATTTCTAACCTATAAATAATGTCAAATATAACACTCATTAAAATATTTACACGCTTTTTTTTAACGAGAAAAAATTTTTAGTTCACTTCTTATATACAAATCTAGTGGTACCTCAACTGCGAGAAAGAGTGATTGGTGCCCTCCCTTTGCAGCGTTTAGCGAACTAAAGTGATCAAAGTCACGAATTAACTGACGCATTTATTGAATTCGTACAGACGAATTAAAAAGAATTAAAGCTTAGAAAACTACTTCACTGAAATTGAACGAACTGAGGGTTCGTCAGTTCAATAGAGGCTTATCGAATTCAGGAGAATTAGCTAATATTAGGCTAATTTTAGGAGCAAGAATTAATTTTTCTGCTCCTTTATTTTTTTCAAAAAATTGATTTTTCGGTGGAGGTGCTAAATGACAATTTAGTTAGCACCTCCACTATATAAAATATCATAAATTAAAAAAAATAGACCATAACTTCGGGCTTCAAAAATCAATAATTACTTTTTTGAAAAAACCACCCCTATTTCCAAAAACTACACTTTTACCAAAAATATAACATTTTTTCACAAAATCGCCAGTACCATAATTTCGGGCTTTCCAAATCAATAATTACTTTTTACCATAAACCACCTCTATTTTCAGAAACTACCTTTTGATTATTTAAATATTTAATTTAATTGTTTATATATGGGGTAAAATTCCTGTAGCGAACTAAGTGAAAAAAAAGTTGATCTGTAACTTGCATAATTAAAAATCATTCTGAGTGGTTTGTGACCATGATTGAAACCTAATCTTTTAATTGAGATAATATCTTTCTCCGACACTCTAACTTTCATTGAGGAAAAAACATTGAGCACTTTATTTAATAGGTCCTCATTTTCACTTTTCTCAACGCCAAAACATGGTCAGGTTTTTCTCCCTCTGCTTTTTCTGCAGATACTGAACGGCAGAATCAGCATGGTCCAGTCTCTTCCTTAATTGATGATTCGTCTTTTTAATGTATTGTATTTGTCCACACAACCTTGGAGGCTAGAGGATAACTTTTCGTTCGCCTTTTTAAACTTGACACATCAGTAGCCACATTATTTAAAGTTTGTTTACTATTGTTCACATTGGTTTTTATTTCTAACAATAATTTCATCAAATCGTCGTTGGTGGGCATAGTTTATAAAATCATTATATACTGGGAGAATATTATATTGAAATACGGAGCGAATATAAACACGTCCGTTCTGCATGAGAGCCAAAATCAAACTCCACATATATAAATATACTACAATAATATTTAGCAGAACAATTTATAGTAATTAATTGTTTTAAGCATTTGTAATTATATAAAGTTAAATTCGTTAAATAGTATACTCGTTAAACACTTTCGCATTAAAATATTTTTTAGACACACACACATGTACATGCGTGCGCGCACACACATGTATAAATAAACAAACATGCATGTCTAATATTTTAAAAAGAAAATAATTTCGTTTTATTGAAATTTCAATTTTTGTTGTACACTAAACTGTTCACAGCCAAAAGAAAATGGCTTCCACTAAACACGCGAGGACGCCGCCACCACGCCGTTTCTGAATTATTAGAATTTTCACTTGAAAATATATTTTGCGCAGTGAAAAATGTTCCTGGGATCATAATAACCTGTTAGCTTAATTCGTTTATTGAGAAAGTTTAAGTCAGTAATAACACACTAAATCACTATATATCACGATAGTTTATTTGGCACGAAATCAATGCAGCGCGGTCAATCACACGAGAGTAAGTGTAAAGGGATGCGCAAGAGTAAGTGAAGAAGAAATGCGCACGCAAACGGACGTGACGTAGGCTCGGACTATACGAGTCAATCGAGAGATACATAAAGGCGGTTAAATTGAATATTTCAACAATTGCAAATACGTCAAAATCTTCATTTTCCACTTGCTCAAGATTATGAAATTGCGCTTCTAGATATGCGTAAATTTTCTTCGAAGAAATTCTTTTATAAGATAATTCATTGTATCGTAAACCACCTTTTATGAGCAATATTTCAACAGCTGTTGATGCTTTTAATTTATTTGACTTCATCAAATTATGTTGTGAAAAAGTTCGCTCTGCAGCAGCAGAGAAATGTAAAAAAGAATTACATATTTCACAACTTTCATCAAGTTTAAGAAAAACAATTCGGGAGCTTCGTTTTTCTTTTTATCACCCAAGCACTAAAAATCGATTGTTTTTAAAGTTGAGCATTCTTGTAGAACAAATACTTCTGGAAGCAATTGCCATTCTAAATTAATTAATTCCGCATCAGCACCTATTGAGGGATATAAATTTAAGTACTCTGATATTGACATGAATCTGCCGGATAAATCACTTTCAACTGAAAAGTTGGACGCATAAACCAGATGAGGATTTTTAATCAAAACTTACTTTGATTTGTTTCGATAACTCGATATAAAAGTCATGTGCCCGCAATCGAAAGTTGTTCAATTCTCTTTGATCTATATAGGTATAACGCTTTTAATAAAAGCATCGACTTTTGCACCAAAGTGCATTTCTTCAAGCGGCTTTAAATTACGAGGCTAATCTACTTGACTCCTTGACAATTCATTATAAGCGAGAATATCCGGCTTCATGTAACATTATAGAATAGATTTGTATAAATCTATCACACTTTTGAGGAATGTATCGATTTGTGGCCTTTCACGTTGTAGTTCGAGATTCATCTTAACTGACTACATCAAAGCATGTGTCAAAGTTAGGCGGACTACATGCCAAGGCATGACTTTAGGTATGCCTCGGCATGCAGGCTGCCTAACTTTGTACTAATTTCAATGTTACAGATCGACGAAATTACATAAGCATTATTTATTTGCCTTTATTACTTATATAACCATGTTATCTCTACTCGGTTCTCTGCGATCCTTAGTAGCCATCGTAGCTCAGGTAATTGATACTATTACCAACGCTGGACTTGGGGAATGTTGGTGAACCGTATTGAGCTGCTACGGGGTTATTGGACCAAGCTGCAAACAAATCATCTGGTTCTCATCGGCAAGACACGACTTGCAGAGGTCCATTATTTTACTGATATTATCTACGAGCATATTGAGGGGTCTACCCACTTTCGACGCTCTAAAATAAAGGTTGTTTTCAAGAATTTTTCTGATTGGTTTATATTATAAATATTGACATATAAATTATTAGACTAAAGAAATACACTCCCGAAATACATGAAAAAATTTTTGTTATTTGTTTTTGTAAATTTTTGTATGCATGAAGATGGTAGTTGAAAAAAAATCCCACAAAAAATTTTTTTTCCGCGCTGTTGATGAAATCTTGGAAACGGCTCCACCGATCCTTACCAAATTTTTACCACATATTCATTGTGACCATAGCTCTTGCGCATATCAAGGGATTTTAAAAATTTTGATTTTAAATATTTTTTTTAGGCCCAAAACGGTCAAAAAACAACGTTTTTTTTACATTTTTTTCGTAAAATGTCCGCCATTTTGTCAATTTTGCATAAAAAAAAATCGTATGATATGCGCAATAGCTATCAACATGCTGAATCTAATACCGTTTGAATTTTTTGTTTCAGACCATCCGTGTCAAAAATTTCATCAACAGCGCGCACCACATTTTTTTTAAACATATTTTTCAACATGTATTTTTAAATAAAAAAATTAATTGAAAAAAATCAAAAATATTTTTTTTTGCACTTCGAGAGTGTATTTATTATGTGCAATACCTCGCATATCAATATTTGTAATATAAACTTAAAAAAAATATATATGAAAATAGCCTTTTTTTAGCCTGTCTAAAGTGGGTAGACCCCTTAAATCAGCCGCATTAACGGTTTTTAGTAATCTTTATGATGAACGTGGCCGCTTTGATGCAGCTCAACAAGCTGCTGTTTGTTCGCTCCCTGCACTTAACCACTTACCTCGCCGCATTAAGTGATGTCCAAAAATTGTGTCAACTAAAGGGTTAATTTAAAGGAAAAGCAAAAGGAGCTCTTGATAGCCTTCCAGTCAGAGACGCCAATTACCAGACTGTTTGGCTACTCTTACTGAAGCGCTACGACAATGAATGGATCCTCGTTCAAGAAAGTTTATCGACTCTTGTCTCCATTAGTGGATTAAAATAGGAGAGTGCAGCGGACTTGCAATCGCTATTAGACACGCTTAACCGAAAAAAAGATTCCCTCAAGGCTCTTAGACGTCCAGTTGAACATTGGGACGACTGGTTCGCGTTTACTTGCTGCTCGTGGTATGGACCCCTGTACTCGATGTAAGTGGGAACATGAGCTTCGCGGGTAAGACACAATTTTAACTTTTATTAAAGTCAAGTCTTTTCTTCAGAGAAAGGTTTGGGCCTTGGAGGCCACGGAAACCAACAGCGAAAAAAACCCTATATTTCAATGCAGAATTCGCGAGGCAAAAAGTCAACTTTTCGTAGCTGTTTACGGTTACTAACTGTGTCTACCTCTCAAGGATCATTTAGCCTTTGCGGGCATCAACATTATATCAGTCATTGTCCTGAATTCAAGAAGAACAATCCTGAAGAACGGAACAAGTCAATCACACAATTTAATTTATGCTTTAATTGTCTACGAAATGGGCATATCTTTAGGGAATGCCCTTCTAAATCCAAGTGTCAGGAATGCAAAGCATCCCACCATACCCTTTTTCACCGATCAGTGCGTTCTAAACGACCGAATATCGAACAATCACGATCTGCCGAAAAGAAAACCCGGTTGGAAAAGGGGACTTCAACTTCTCAAATTCCTCAGGAGTCCTCATTGCATACAGCATGATCAACATTACTAGCGACTGCCCTTGCCCTGGTAGATATCAGCAATGGTTTGCAAGTGTGCGTCCGAGTTCTCATCGACCCAGGATCCGAAGCAAGTTTCGTGTCATGCATCTTAGCTCGGCGCTTAGGTTTAATTCAGCGCAGGACAGATAACTCAATTAGCACAATTAGTGGTTCTCAGGTCGACACTTTGCACAGGAGTGTTACTCTCCATCTTCATTCAAAACAAACTCCTGCATCTCTCGAAATTCATGCCCTCGTTCTCTGTTCACTAAGAATAATTACACTCCAGAAGAAGCTTATGAGAACATATTGACCCCACCTAAAAGGAATCAAACTCGCTGACCCTGATTTTACCATGCCTCAAGGCATTGAAATCCTTTTAGGCGCCGGTGTATACGGCTCACTTCTCCTTGAGGGCATTTATCGGGGATGTGATGATGCTGATGGGCAACTGAAACTGGACTTCAGGTTAATCTGTCTACCGTGATAATGCGGTGGCGTTTCTTAGGTGTGGTGTTTGGCACTAACATCAAGATGATGTATCGCATGATTTGAGTCGATGAGCGTGACGTTGATCTTTAACGAATCGTTTGGAAGCGATCGGAGGAAAAAGAAGTCACTCACTTCCAGCTGCTAATACTAATCTGTGGAATGTCTAGCTCTCCTTACTTGGCTCTCCAAATGATGCAACAACTTGCTTCCGATAAACAAGCTAGATTTCCTGACGCTGCTTGCATCCTTCGCGAGAATACCTATGTTGACGATATCTACACCGGAGCTGATACTGAGTCAATCGCAGAACAGCGTAAAATTCAATTGATTTCAATGCTATCTATCGCAGGATAACATCTAAAAAATGGATCTTAAATCATCCACCTCTGCTGGAACGAATCCCGGAGTGTGATCGGCTATGTCCCCATTGGAGACATTTTAAAACCGGTGGACCCGCTTATGCGTTAAGTTTTGTTTGGGATCTTGTACATGATGAGTTTATCATGGTGTGTTAACACAGGTATAATTATAAACGTATTTTGTATTGTCGAATTCGCAATCAACCTGAATAAAATCAAATTTCTACAATAATACAACTTGTCTTTAGTTCTTTTTTTTATTATTATTTTAATTTGTAACACTTTGGCATATTCGGAATGTCGGATACGTCAAAGAACCCAACATTTTTCCCTTTATGTATGAAAACAACTTTGCATTAATATAAATAGTAACATGAAGGTCATAAATTTTTTTATTGCGTCCAATCTATGACTATAGTCACTTATCAAGTACCTCTGGAAATCCGTAAACCCTTTAATGGGTTAAGAGACAATAAAAAAATAAAAGAATTATAAAAACCAATTTAATAATTTGTCATATTAAAAAAATTTATAATTAATTTGTAACTTACGTAATTATCTTTTAAATCGGGATGATCTTTTTCCAATCCATCGTCTAAAATTGTAACGACAACACTACGACCTGTAATTCCTTCAGCCCAAGCTTCTTGTACATTCATGTCTAGTCCTTTTCCCCGATTCTGTAGAAGATAAAAAGCACACATTTGCACAATATTAAAGAAGAAATTCTTACATCTTGTACTTGTAAGAATTTTTGTAATAAATTTAGTGTGGATTTTTAGAAGAATGTTCTATACTGTTTCCGCAAATATTTTCAGACAAATGTACTAAATCAGAATAATACAAAATAATTTTGTTAAGAACTTTTTGATAAGCACAGGTACATAAATTGGGTTGGCAGAACAAAAAAGAAAGCAGTATTTAATAGGGTGGTCAGAAAATAATTTTTTTTAATTTCTCCAAGTCTTACCAGATTAATTTCTTTTACATAGTAAAAAAAATTTTCTAATTTTTTCAGAATTTTTAAACAATTTCTAGAAGTCGATATTGTCGCACAAAGTACGCAAATCCGTTATTTTCTAAAGAACAAATATTTAATTCGATGTTAGGTGTTGAAAGCATTTCAGCATTGCGTAAAATAATTTTTCAGAACTGCTCTTTTAGATTTTGCAATAAAAATTGAAATAGTTTAAAGGAAAAAAAAGATATAGGTACTTTCTAACAAAGAAATTATAATTTTTTAACATTGTCCGTCGTAAATGACTTTTTTGTGGTTTTACAGTATCAGGATATGTATGAACGCTTTCAATATCGCTTCCGCAAGTCCTGAGCTACATCAAGTGTATTTACTGATTTCAAAATTCAACATGGCGGGCTTTAAAATGGCGGTCAAGGGTCAAAAAATTTTGTTTAATATCGAATATTATTCTACATTCCCGATTCCACATTCTTAATTCCACATTTCGGTTTCCACATTCTGGATCCCACATTCCGTATCTTACATTCTGGAACCTACATTCCGGATCTAATATTTCAGATTCTAGATTCCGCATTCCAGATCCTACAATCTGGATTCTGCCTTCCAAATCCCACATTCTAGATTCCGCATTCTTTATTTTACATTCCTGATTCCACATTCCAGATTTCACATTCCAGATTCCACATTCCAGATTCTACATTCCGGATTCCATTTTCCGGATTCCACATTGCAAATACCACATTCTAGATTCCACATTCCAGATCCTACAATCTCGATTCAACATTGGATTTTCTTGATTTTCGTTTTTTGTGTGCAACATTTTCAAGTCGGATCCACATCACCTCCCTTTTTATTATATCAAAATATTAAATCTTGTGTATGGTTTGACACAATTTTTATTTTAATAATATTATATTATATAATTTAAATAAGTGAATTTTAACATATTTATTTATATTACTGATTATTATTCAATAATTATTATTGGTTATTGCGTGTACTTAATATGCAGTACTGTATATTACTGTATATTACTGTATATTAATAGAATTTTAATAAAGACAAAATTTTTTAGCTAAAATGCAAAATTTCTTTTTTTATTTTTGATCCGTAATGTGGGATCCGGAATTACAAACAATTACAAACAAAAGATGAAAAAAGAAGTTGTTGAATGAAAAAAATACTAATATTCTCAAAGTTTCCGAAGAAAATTATTACTCAAACCTATTATTTTTAATTAAGATTTTTTTAAAAAATTAGTTTGAATTTATAATTATTTACTAACTTATAAAAATAATAATTTAGAAATAATTAATTAAATTTAAAATAAAAAAATAATAATAATAATTAAATAAAATAAATAAAAAATATTTGCAACAATAGTGTTTCAAGTTTTAATTGATATAAGCAGGTAACTTGTTTCTTTGTATGTATCAACTTGTTGTTTTACTGAAAACCAAAATATAAAAAAATGGTGAACTTTTGAATCAAAATTTCGAAAAACGACGTTTTTTCTTACTTAAATCTAGCGGGGGGTGGAGGTGGGGAGGTTACCGATTCGATTCATCCTAGTTCATTAACTGCAGAAAGGTGTGCCAAAAAATATGCAAAAAGATTTAAGGCAATATCTTTCTTCATTTTTTCTGAAGCGTGTTTACCGTATAAAACATGATTTTCAGAAAAACACGTTTAAAGCCACGATAGCGCTATACGTTACAGTGGTTGCGCCATCCACTATAACTGATCTATCTCGAAAACTATCACTCAGATCTACTTAAAATTTTAGGAGGGCATTTTTGACATATTAAGAAGTAAATTTATGCAAAAAAATTGATTTTTTCATGAGAAACCCCCCTTAAGAGTGCTTTTTTCAATTTAAAAAAAATTCAGTGCAAAACTGAAAGCCCGTAACTTAATTTTTAAATAGGTTATTTTAACCATTAGTTTTTTCCTTCTCCTAGAATATAGAAATAGAAATTATGAAAAATTTGATTCATATTAGATAACAATAATTATTACTATCTTAACAAGACAAAATTTGATCAAAATTTTAATCTCTTTATTTTTATAGAAGTGAAAATGTAATAGTCAACAAAACCTAATTCAAATATGAAAAACTGTCTTTACTGTCTTTCAGTTTTGCACGGCAGCGTAGGTGTATGGTTCTGTTTATTAAAAAAAGTGTTATTTGATTTTTATATCTTCTAAGTTTGAATTTGTTCAATTAAGGGTAGTTTTTTCGATTTAAAAAAATTTAGAGGGTGTTATATCAGTTCTGGCTTTGTTTTTGAGTTACGAATATTCAAGAGAACTCTTTTTTTTACCAAGGATCTCATTTTCAATGTTACTTACTATTTTCGAAATTAATTATTTCACCGTGTATATCATTCTATTTTAGAGTTATGTAATAAACTTAATTTAATGTGAATTGTTCTGTGTTTCTTTTCATTAACAATTGTTGCACGATTTACCTTATTCTTTCCCCTCTTACAAAAATTGTGGAAATTACAGGCAACTGTACGAACATTTTTGGTCCTTCGAGCCGGATTAGTGATCAGTGGTTAATTTATTTATCAAATTCAGTGTTTAATTTGTTCATCGAATTCAGTGTTCAGCATTAAAAATGAGAGTTGATCATATCAAGAGTCGCATCGATAATCAAACATCGCATATCGATTTTATCTTAAGTTCAGTGTCAAAATTGACAAGTGTCGGTGTGTCTAATATGTCCTCGCATCAAATTGCCGTAAGACAGTTAAATACTCGGGATAGAGATCACATTTTGCAACTTTCTTATTTTAAATACAATTATTAAATTGTATGTATGTTACAATTGATACATACAATCAAATTATTCAAGAAGGATATCTAGAAGCATTAGAAACAATAAACTCAAAGCTTTATCGTCTTTGGAATGAATACCGCTCTCCTTCTGTCAATTCAAACTCACAAGCTTCAATGTTTCCAAATTCTTTTAACCACGTTCCACGATCAGCATCCTTGACACTTCCCACTCTCCCCGATTATGAAATTGCAATTCTTGAAACAAAGTCTCACTGGTACCGTCTCTCATCTTCTAAAAAATACTTCATTGGTTAGTGATAATTTTCAGAAGGCTTAGGATTCTCTTGTCACTTTTTTTGAAAACAAGCGATTATTAGTTAATTCCGCTCTACAATCATTATATTCAATCAAACACATAACCAAGGAATCATTCGCGGAACTTAAAAGCATTTACGCTACTGTGACACAAATCTATCGCTCTCTCGAAACTATCGGTCGTCCAGTAGAATATTAGGATGATATGCTGGTTTTTTCAATTGTTAGAAAATTAGATTCGGATTCTGCTAAGGAGTGGGAGCATCATCTTGGACCCTCTCAGGAACCTCCGACATGGCGTAAATTCCTTGAATTTTTATTAACAAGATTACTGACTCTCAAAGCAGTTGAGAAATCAAGAAAAATCATGGATCATCTCAACAACAATCAGTAAAAGCTCACCTGGCTTCTGATGGATCAACCACTACCCCGAAATGCTCGATTTGCTCTGCTGATCATTATGCATCAAAGTGTCCTGAATATAAAAAGAAAATTTCAAATGATCGGTATGTACTTGTTAAAAAACACAATTTATGCTTCAACTGCCTCGGACAACATCGATCAAACGATTGTCGTTCCACCAATCGCTGTATGAAGTGTGAGAAAAAACATTAGACGAGCATACATCCTGCGGATAATTTAGAAAAATCGGAAAAACCTACATCAAATGATAATAAAACCGCGCCTTCGGAAACAAGTGCTCAAGTCAACTGTGTTGCTGTTAATTTTAGTTCCTCACCATCTCGAACTATTCTCGCTACCATTCAATTAATTACCGCCTCTGATCACGGAGAAAAACACAAGGTCCGAGCGTCGGTCGATCCTGGTTCTCAAATCTTGTTTATCTCAGAGAGACTCGCTCAGACTTTAAAACTTTCTCCACAACACACTTCAATTCCGTTAATAGAAATTGGTGCCGTCAAGGCTGGTTGGACTCGAGGCCTTGTGTCTCTTCGCTTGAGTCCTCACTTTGATTCATCAACGGAGCTGCGAATGACAACTTACATTCTTCCAAAGTTGACTGCTCGTTTTCCATCAGCCAAGATAAATAAAGAAGAATGGAATCACCTTTGTGATCTTCAACTCGCTGATCCAGACATCACCTCTTCTTGCGAAATTGACATCATTATTGGAGCAGATTATTATGGACTGATTCTTAAAGAAGGCCTTCGCCGAGGATTATCGTCCTCTCCAATAGCTTATGCAACTAGAGATGCACGTCGATACGAGATGATCGCTTAGCTCGTTGAATTTAACTCGAAAGACGATCAATTTTCGAACCGAGAAATTTGTATTTTCATTTGTCATTATCGTGTTTTTTGATATCGACAGTTTCAGCCTGCTCGCTAAAGATTAAATGTCATTATAACTGTTATAATTATTTCTCTCAGGATAGTTTATTGACGCAAGATTTTTGAATTAGAGTAAAATGCTGATGAGCCAAGAAGAAGAGGAAAATGGACGGTTTTCTACAAAGTATTTTCAGCACTTAAATATCTCTTTGTAAAAAATAATTAAAATATATGAGCTAATTTTGAAATTGACAACTTACTTTTGTATTTATATCTTTTAGTTTTGATTGTATGATATATAAAGTTTTACTTTACGCTCAATATTGCTTACTTTACAAATATGTCTGTTGTTAATTTTAACTTTTTAACTTGTAAAAATGGTTGTATAATTTTAAAGAAAATATTTTTTTGTATACAAAAAGAGTAATAAATAGTTAAATTTAGATAATTAATTTTTAAGACTTTGACAGCATTTTTTCTTTAAATTGTATATTTCAATGAAATAAATCAATTTCTAATTTCTCTTTCCTAATATAATTTTACATAATTTAAATAATTCGTAACAAAATATTTATAATTCTTAATCCTTAATTAGCGAGAATCTTGAAGATATATTTTAACCGAAACGTAGGAAACATGATGGCAAACCTTTTAATGAATCCTTCGAATTTTCTACCGACAAAAATAATGTAAAATGGGGCAAATGTAAACTCTGTCTGTCAAAAAATCCTCCTGCAGTCAAGTGTATTAAAAAGACTGGTAGTAATACAACAGGTATCAAGCGACATCTTCAAAAAGAACACCCTATCGAATTTAAACAAACATATCCTTCATCATCTTCATCGGTAACTTTAAACAGATGTGTTATTATTATTTTATTATTATTTAAGTTGTTTTATTGTTTTCAGTACTTATAAATTTTTATAAAAATTCTAACCGTCAAAAGCAGTGTTCACATTTGTTTGTCACGTGATTCTAATGTTAACTGATTGAACATATAATAACTTCGTGAATAATTGCCAAAACTTTTTCTAGATAATTAAAATTATTTTTTAATACTTGTTTAGAGAAACTCATAACCTTATTAGAAACAAATAGGCATTGTTAACATTTGCGATGAAGATAGTTCGGAAAACGAATATGAAGAAGTTGAAGATGATACTGAAAAAAATGATGAAGATGAAGCGAGGGAAATGCTACAAAACATTGAAGACAATGTTACTACCAGTACATCGCCACTTTCTAAATTGAGGAATTTATTTAAAATTTTAAAGAATTCAGAGCAATGGAGAAACAAATTCAAAACTTGTTGCGAGGTTTGTGATGTCAAAATGTTATCTCCAAATATTGACGTGTCAACTCGCTGGAATTCCACTTGCGATATGATCTCTTTGGGGATACGTATGCGATTACCAATTATGTTGCTTTGTCAAAATAATCCTGGCCTTCAAAATTTAATAATTTCCGAACACGAATGGACCCTTCTACAAGAAATCCATAAGTACTTGCGGCATTTCAAAATACACTCTGAAGCTTTCAGCGGAGAAGAGTATCCTACCCTAAATTGAATAGTCTTGGGATTCAATATGCTTTTGGACAAAATGGAAACCTCGATACAAAAATTGCAAGAAAAACGTAGAAACCCGGTTGAAGAAAATGTACTCTTAGCTTTGCAGTTAGGATTAGCAAAATTGTCAGAACACTATAAGAAAAGCAACTGGATCTATTGTGCCGTATTGATCCTTGATCCAAGGCATAAGGTCGAAACATTCGACATGACATCATGGGGACAAGAAATGAAAGCTGCTTCGTTGAAAAAATTTAAACAAATATTTAAGAGCGAATATTATGGAAAATCAACATCAATTGAAAAGGTAGTTCTTAAAATTTTAAGAATTAAAAACACTTTTTTAAACAAAAAGAAAACAAAAAAATTATTAATAAAATAAAGCAATTGAAGAAATATTTTTATTTTCTAAATATACTTTGAGAATGTGTTAGTTTAATTATTTTAAATTCATATTTTTATACATCTTCTGATGTGACGTTATAAATATATTTTAATTCCAATACTACTACATTTGTGTTTGCTTAAATAAAATAATATAATAATAATGCATATTGAAATTGTCTTATATAAGTTTGTTTATATGAAGGAAAGCTTTAATCAAGCTGAAAACTTAGGGCATCCATCCGAAGATGAAGACGAAGATATCAGCCTATTTTCCTTCTTTAAAAAAAGCGTACCTTCATCTAGTTCACTTGAAAATAATTGGGAACGAGAAATAAAAAAGTATTTGGCAGAAGAACGAGCAGTTGCGACGACTAATGTTTTGAATTGGTGGAAAGAACGCGAAAATCAGTACCCCGATCTTGCCCGCATGGCTCGAGACTTTTTAGCTATTTCAGCCACATCAGTTCCATCAGAACGCCTATTTTCTAGAAGTTCTCTAACAATGAGAAAACACAGAAATAAGCTAAATGACAAGTCCATCACTTCTTTGATGTGTCTCAATTCCTGGGTCACTTGTTCTTTAGCCTCAAAAATAAAATCCGCAATGGAAAAATAAAACTTAATATAAATTTTGTTATTTATTAATAGATTATGCTATATTTAACAAATCAAAGTAGTTTAAAATAAAAAGAATGATTTAAAACACAATTCTGTTTCCTTAAAAATTGATATTACATTTTATTTATTTTTTGACAGAATTAATTTTATTATTATATTATGCTTTTCTTACTTTAATTAATTTAAAAAAAATACTTTTATAGAAAAATATATTTAAAAACGTCAGAAAGTGCGATTGAGATTTAGTAATAAGATAAATTCTTTATTTAAGGGGACTTTCTGGTTTAGAATTTCAAAAAAATCGATTTTTTTTTGCTTAAAAATGTTCCATAGTATCATAGAATTACTGTCCCAAAACGTTTTTTAAAAAATATGTACAAAAACAAAAGTTATAACAATATTTATGACGGTATGTATTTCAACAACAATCTACAGTTATCTTATTTACATATTTGGTGTTCCTCTTTTATTGATATTAGCTTGAAACATGTTACTCGAGGGTTTTTGGGGTCGCTGATTACGAATTTGATGTCAGTTTTTGAAAATACAAAATGGCGGATCCAATATGGCGGACGAAAAAATAAAAATTCAACCGGATTTGCTTAAAACTTGTTACTCGGGGGTTTTTGGGGTCGCTGATTACGAATTTGATGTCAGTTTTTGAAAATACAAAATGGCGGATCCAATATGGCGGACGAAAAAATAAAAATTCAAGCGGATTTGCTTAAAACTTGTTACTCGGGGGTTTTTGGGGTAGCTGATTACGAATTTGATGTCAGTTTTTGAAAATACAAAATGGCGGATCTAATATGGCGGACAAAGATTCAAAAATTAATTAAATTTAGTTGAAAATGGTTACTTGTGGCCTTTTGAGATTGTTAGTTATGAATACAGGCACAAAACATTAACGTTCTAGGAACGTTTTAATTAATTAAAAAAGTTAATTTTTTATTTTGTGGTCCGCCATATTGGATCCGCCATTTTGAATTTTCAAAAACTGACATCAAATTCATAATCAGCGACCCCAAAAACCCCCGAGTAACAAGTTTTAAGCAAATTCGGTTCAATTTTTATTTTTGTCCGCCATATTATGTCCGCCATTTTGTATTTTCAAAAACTGACATCAAATTCGTAATCAGCGACCCCAAAAACCCCCGAGTAACAAGTTTTAAGCAAATTCGGTTGATTTTTTATTTTTTCGTCCGCCATATTGGATCCGCCATTTTGAATTTTCAAAAACGGACATCAAATTCGTAATCAGCGACCCCAAAAACCCCCGAGTAGCAAGTTTTAAGCAAATCCGGTTGAATTTTTATTTTTTCGTCCGCCATATTGGATCCGCCATTTTGAATTTTCCAAAACGGACATCAAATTCGTAATCAGCGACCCTAAAAACAGCGGGATACGAAGTTATGTTGTAATAAAAAGTTGTTTGATATTCATGACTCAATTAACTATGTTATGAAAACTTTGAACGCGTTTTTCTCGAAAACTCATTTTTCAATCTGGTACAGAGCTTTTCTCGAAATCTACCGAACCGATTTTGAATTCCAAAATTTTTTCGATTCTTTATTTAAAAAACTGGGGCCTAAATCTCTAAAAACTCATATTTCTACCCCCTGTGTTTTTATATGGAGGTAAATTGACCCAAAAACACGGCGTTTTTGCGAGTTTTTGAGAAAAATGTACATAAAAAAGAAAAAAAACCTTTAAAAAAAATCGTTTTTGAGGTTTAGGCCCCAGAATAAATCCTTATGAAGAGATTCCCGTTTGGAACTTGAATTTATGTATTACAGGTTGCCCGGAAACTAACGTACCAAAAAAAAGGTATCTTTTGGAAGACGCCACCTACAGCTATGAAATTGAACTAAATACATTCAAACATATTTTTTAAATTTTCTCTACGCAATGTGCTACAATGTCCAAAAATAGTTTTTACAATTTCTTTAATACTGTTCTTACAATAAAAGTTTTAAAACCTTCCTTTTTTGTCAATTCTAAACCAGAAAGTCCCCTTAAATAATTATTTTTATTTTCTATTAATATTCTAGTTAAATCTGAACACTGTATTTACAGAAACATGAGCAGTAGAAAAAATTAATTAATTATTATTTAATTTGAAAATTTATAATTATAATTTAATTAAATAATTTTTTATTACTTTTTAAAAAAATTGTTAAATTAGATTTAATTTTAGGAATTATTTAGTATACTTAAGTATGCAGCAAAAACAGGTTAATTTATTTATTATATTATTTTTAATGAAAATTTAAAATTCACTATGGAAAAAGAAAAAAATGGATGTATAAATTTTTTAGATGTTTTAATAGTTAGAAGAGAAAATAATACATTATTAACTAACTAGCTAAAAGAAACGCGCATAAACGCGCGTGGTATCTATAATTTTTTATAAAAAATTAAAAATTTTTTTTTATTTGATGGACAGTTATTGGAATTTTAATCTCACAAAAATAATAATATTATTTTTATAATCGTTACTGTATTACTATTTCAACATTATGGTGTTATAATAATATAATACCTATTATTGCACAGTCAATATGACCTTTAAATTTTGTACTCAAATAAAGATTATATGCTACGATCATCGAATTGTCAGCAATACATTTAATTGACCCATCTCAGGTTCCATGCAGGGTGAATTCCTATTTTGTTTACCACAAAGCCCATGAACTTAAAATCGCTTTACAATGTTAAAAAGTTCTGGATTCTTTATTTCGTCTGTGATTTCAGCACATATCATTTTATATAAAGATTCTGAATCGCAAATTTGTGTACGTAAACATATAATAGTTAAACGCACATGTGGCAATCCACGCTTTTTTCTTCTCTATGAAAGACGATACATATAAAATTGTAAATGAATAAAATTACAAGTACCTTGAGTATGCTTAAGGTTAACAGTCCATCTAGGATCACCATAAGGAAACATTGTAGGATATGTCATGGAATCTCAGTTTTAGTAGACAGAACTCTGTTGTAATTTTTACTGGGGAAAGTCTTTAATAAATATGAAAGGTTTAGTACATCATTTTGAAGTTCTTTAGCTCGATTTATGGAAAGACAATTCCAATTATTCTCTACAAATCGAAATCCTAATATTAGACATTCCAACTGCCGGAAAATGATTTAATTAATTGTTTTCAAAAAATATTATCAAATGCTTGCTCATTATATTATTATCAGTTTCATAAATTAATCTTTTAATTTACACTGTTAACCAATACAGATGTTGGAAATGCTATTTCATGTACTTCACACTTAACTGTACCAATCGGTTGTTGATCAAGAGCTTCAAAAACTACTGTTGGTTGAAAAGGGAACAATGTAATTAAATATTATACATGGAAGAACATTCAACACGCTGCATTAAGACTTTCAAAAATATAAAGTTTTATTCCATCGTAATAAGATTTGCTTTTCCTACAGTACAGATTGCGCGGGCATTTAACCCTACAATTGTAAGTCTGCCAGAGAAACAATATCGAGATTTCAAAATGCAAATGCTTGAGTGGGAGTTTTGCAGAGCATTAATTATGAGTCCACCCGCAATCGTCAATAAAACTAAAGGTTCCGTAGCACAGACACAAATATTTTTGGAATCAATCAAGCCTTTTAAACACCTTTTCATTCCCCGTAAGCAAGCAGCTCGTGAACTCAGCAAAGATATTAGTGATCCCGAATCTGAAGAGGATGAGGACGAAGAAAGCCCCAGGAAACGTCACGGTTCACCTATGGAGAACTCGACACAACCAAAGAAACGATCAAGAGTAGAGATGCTTGAATATCGCGTGGAAAACATGTTCAAAATAATGTGCCAAAAAATCGATTAAATTCAAAATAATAATAATTCGGAAAGAATCGAGAGCGATAGGTCAGAAGAATCGGACTCTGATTCCACCCTATTGAAAATCCCCACATGAGAAACCAAATGGGATCCTATGTAAACCCCCATTCCCCATATGGGAAACCATATGGTTTCCCATATAAATCCCCATGGGAAATTGGGACAGGAAAATATCAAAACGAGGTTCCTCATTTCCCATGTCATTTCCTATGTCAAATCCCATGTCAAATATCATGTTAAATACCATGTTAAATACTAATTGAGATCCTTTATCATATTTTTGAAAAGATCTCTGACGATCTTCTTCACTTCGTTTGCGCAAGAAGAGCGGAAATCATCGAATCACGAAGAAAGGCTCTTATACCCAAAGAACAACATCACGCCGCTGGATTAGCCGAAATTCCCCCTTTAGAATCTCATTTATTCGACGCAGAATCCTTATCAAAATTTTTAGAGCAACGCGGAGGATTCAATAAAGTATTCCCACAAAAGAACTTTCCTCGCAAAAACTTCAAAGAAAAAGATCCTTCCGGATTCAAGTTTAAACCTAACAATTCATCCAATCCAAGCGGAAATTCGCGAAACCAGAAATCAAAATTCCCATCATCTTCAACGAGCAACTCTTTTCGAAAACCAAGCTACAAGGACTCAAGGAAAGAATCGAAACGTGGAAGTTGGGACAGAAAACATCCACGTCAAAGGAGATCCTGACTCGGAATTTCAGGGAGACCAACTGAGTCGCTTTCTTCATCGTTGGCGTCAAAAAGAAGCACCGGATTATATTTTAAAAACACTAACCGGATACAACATCCCATTCGTAATGAAGCCCCCAGCAGTACCCTTTTCTGCAGAAAACAAAAAGAAATTCCAAACCAAAGAATCTGCACAAATGACCCTGGAAGTAAAAAATTTCTTAAAATTAAAAATACTCAAAAAAGCACAATGGAGGGCAGGATTCATCTCCCCAATGTTTCTCGTATCTAGACCAAACGGGCAGTTTCGACCAATTTTCAATTTACGTCGACTAAATCAATACCTTCTGCCACAAAAATTCAGTTTGTTAAATCTGCAAAAAGTCCCACGCTTCCTTCAAAAGGAAGATTTCATGATAAAAATCTATTTCTCCCAAGCTTATCTTCACGTGCAATAGTAAATCCATTGGGCCGCCTGTTTATGCGACATCTGCAAAGAGCGTGTCGCATACTTTCTCAGGAAAAACCAAGGAAATCATTTCCATTGGCCACACTAGCCTTGGAGGATTGTCAATGGTAAATAAAAAATGTGCATCAGACGAGTCCCATCTTCGAAGAAAAACCAACAGAATTCTTGGCAACGGACGCGTCGGGACACGGATGGGGTTTTCAAATGGGCAACCACATGCAGGCGGGAACTTGGTCCCCGGTCCAGTCACAATGGCATGTAAATCACAAGGAAATGTACGTGATATGGCTAACACTGACGAACTGCATGAATCAGATGCAAGGAAAAACGATCATAGTGCAATCCGACAACAAAACAGTGGTAGCATACATACGCCAACAAGTCGGAACGAAATCGCAAATCCTACACAATCTAGTCAAGAAAATATTATTGCTATAGCACATCAAAACCAAATTCGACTAGTCTTATTTTACCTGCCAGGACAATACAATTGAGTAGCGGATAGATTATCGAGAGGATTGCCTTTGACAGACTGGCACCTTCAGCATCCTTTAACGAAGATAATCTTTCAAAAATGGGGAACTCCGCAAATAGACCTGTTTGCCACCAACCAATCCAAGGTAGTACCAAGATATTTTTCGATAGATGTCAACCACCCAGAGGCGTACTTTGCAGATGCGTTCAGCAGATCATGGGAAGTACAGCTAGCCTGGGTGTTTCCTCCCCCATCCTTGACACCGAGAGTCCTTCAACATCTGAAAACGGCAAAGGGAACTTTCCTGATTGTAGCACCTCGGTGGGAGAAAACATTCTGGAGAGCAGACCTGAAGAACAGGAGTCTGTCAGCCCCATTTCAGTTGAGGAATCTGGAGAAATTTTTAATCGACATGGCAACAGGAGACCCACCACAAGGAGCCAAGGACTTGTGTTTGGAGGTTTGGAAGGTACGGGGTGGAGTGAATTACTGACAGGATTAGACGAGAAGGACATCGAATTGTTGTGCGCAGCATGGAGAGAGTCTACGTGGAGAACGTATTCATCGGCCTGGAAACAATGGATGCATTAGTGTAACAATAACAACGTGATACCCAACAAGCCTACAGTCCAACAATTCACCACATACTTGGGGTTCCTATACCAAGTTAAAAAACAGCTTCAAGGACTGTAATCGCTGGTTGGGTAAAAACTATATTCTCAGACTTGGGAATCAACGCGAGTCCAGGCTCAGTCAGATCAGCTGTCGCTTCATACAGCTACGAGAACGAGGTCCCACTGGATACAGTGCTAAAAAGAGGAAACTGGAAAGGAGCAGAGAACATCTTTAAACATTATTGTAAGTCAGTCAAAAAATCTAAAGTTCCTTCAAAAAATTCAGTAATTGAAAGTTTTGAACCTGTTTGAAATTGTATCAGTTTACGTTCGTATGTTCTCTTTCTTTAAAATTGAAAAACTAATATGTGTTGTTTTCATTAACAAAATTTAAATTTAATTTCTAAACATTAAAAATATGTTTTGTTAAATCGTTATGTAATTTTTTACGATATGTAATATTAGGAATCGTTTATTTCGTCGACATATTCCTTATAATTTAAAATTTTGATTCCGTTGAATCATTTTTGTTATCATCTTGCCGAGGCTTGACCTGAGCGAGGCCTTGCCGGCTCTTTCGGAGTATGTACGACCCCTAGTTAACGCGACCCTTCGCTCTAGCCGGCACATAGACTTCCGCAAAGTGGGAGTCAAGCCCCCCACTAGTTCCCAAAAGGGAACCAAAAGATAAACTTTGGGCAAATACACCTTAAAGATGCGGTAGGTAATCTCCGAAAGGTCAAGCCTCGGCAAAATCTAAAATACCCGTTTTCCTCCCTTCAGCGTAGAAAACGGATTATATTTCATATACTTCACACTTAACTGTACCAATCGGCTGTTGATCAACACCTACAAAAAATTCTGTTGGTTTAAAAGGGAAAAATCTAATTAAATATACTATTTGATGTATATTCAAACACCCTGCATTAAGGCTATCAAAAATGTAAAGTCCTACTCCACCGTAATAAACACAAATCCAATGACCAGAATTGTTATTACCGCTAAAAACTATTTGAATATGTTTATCTCTTTCACCAATTGGAACAATTAAATCAAGCATTTGTAAATACAAAGTACTTTGCATAATGAAAAAAGAATTTGAATCATTTTTTAATAATTCTTGAAATTTATACATATGCATATCATTTCGACGGGTACTACAAAATATAAACTATCGTTTTGTAACCGACACAAAACAGTCTATCGTCTAGATGCAAATTCACAACAGTCTAAGTTTTCGCTAACGGTGACAAAATGTTCTAACTGTCAAAATGCAATTTTTCAGTAGAGTAATTTGAAATTTCGAATTCACAAATCAAATCGAGAAATTCAAATTAATGAATAATTTTACAAAAAATGAAAAGTTATATTGTTATTTAAGTGAAATATATAAAAAAAACATCTACACATCAATAAATATGGGAAAAAGTTTAATTTCTGGATAATTTTTTGGTTATGTGAAAAATAAAATTTCCTAATGTTTCAAAACCGTAAGACATATTAAATAAGCATAATAAATAAATATAACACAAACTTAAATATAATTAAATATATAAGAAAAAATTATGGATAATTAAAAAAATGTTTTAATGTCAAATTAGAATTTATTAAGAAACATAATAATAATAATCAAAGAACATAACAATAATAATTTATAAAATAATAATTATAATTATTTATAATTAAAAAAATTAAAAATTAATATTGAATTATAACAAATATAATTTATTATACTTATTATATAATTTTTTATTATTACATAATTTTTAATTCTTTAAATAACTTTAACACAATTCAGTAATTATTAAATTAAATATATCACGCATTGTTTAATCTTCTTCGTCATCCTCTTCCTCCGTTTCGGAGTAATTTACTAGATCAGAAGTTTTATTCGAAGTCAAGGATTTATAAAATTCGTGATATTTGGAAGGAATCGTTCCATTCTTGCACAATGTTAAAAGATCTTGAAGTTTTTTCTTTTCGACCGGGATGCCACTATTGTAAGCTTTAGGAAATTTGTAAGTTTTAAAATTTATAGGTCGATCTCTTTTTTTGTTGACATCCAAAATTAGCGGATCATCCATGAAATTGTATTTTAATTTGACGATAAACGGATCTTCATGAGTGACACTAATTTCACGTACTTGAGTCCAAGATATTTTTTCCCCGTTGATGTCTTTTTCCCAATTTTGAGCATTTACTAGAGGTTTAAAGTATACAATATCTTCCGTTTTAACTTCATTTATAATGTAAGGCTTCGACGTACTTTTAGCGTTTGCTATTAAATTGATCCACTTCTGCGGAACAAAAATAGTTTTGTTTTTACTCCGTCTTTCAATTAAGGCGTGCATACTGTTCCCTTCATTTTGTGTGTGCCCTTTCTCTAAAAATCTGTGCGTGATTTTAACACGAAATTTGACTGCAGCATACAGATACATCGCATAAATAAACCTGTTTTTATTTTGGCCTCCACAATTGTCAGAATATAGCTGAATTTCTTGAACCCCTTTTTGACTTCTATTTTCTATAAATTTTAATACACAGCTACCTATTTCGTTGGATCCCTTTTTTAGCAATATTTTGACCACATATAAAACAGAATCCTTCATGGTTAGCATAGTCATAAATTGTAAAATTATGTACCGAAAACTTGCGTTTATAATAAAACCCGGAAATTTCGCCATGTGGAGTGACTAAAACCTTTTGTAAATCGTAACAGGCAACACAGAGAGTTTTACCTTTAAGGGCGTTTCTTTTGCTGTGTCTTTTAAGTACCTAGCAGTATCTTTATTTCTTATGTGCGTTTCATACTCTTCTCGAGTGGCTTCTTTTTGATTTTCGTCACTATTTTCCCAAATTACACATTGATCACATCTGTCCTTTTTAGACTAGTGAAAACTTAAATTGAACTCGCGATTAAAGACATCACGATATTGTCGCTCTGTAGCAATTTTGTGGTATTTTTCTTTTGCCCATTCTAAATACAATGAGTGCATTTTTCTAATTGAAAGGCCTTCTTCCAAATATTCTCTATTCGAATCTTTCCTCGTATAATGAGCTGGAACTTTAGGAAATAAATTAATGTGATCCCTAATTCCATTTTTTATGCCTTCTGGTACCTTATATTTATTTATCGAAAATTTTCCTCGTATATCAGGATTGACGGTTCCAGTGTCATTGCGTTTTTTAAATGCCGTAATAACCCAAGCAGAACTGATTCCCAACGTGTCTAAAAAAGTGGATTTGCAAACTTTGATTTTTTTTCATTTACAGATAAAAAGTATTCTCGACTGAAAGTTCTTCGGCTCGTCCACTCTTTAGTCGTCTTGTTTGTTGTTTCACTTTGTTCGACGTGGCACAGTGGGGCAGAATCCTGAAAACGTGCCAAAAACCCTAAAATTAAATTTTTTTAAAAAAAGGATTTGACGTTCATAGCATTATTCTCTGACCTTCTCTGAGTTAGAAAAAACAATTTATAGTGATTTGCAAGAAAATCTTATCCTTCTACGGTTTGTTGAAATCTAGCTTCCGTATTTGTAAAAATCAGTAAATTATAATAAAAATTACATCGTGCACGTAAAAACAGTATAAAAAGTTTAAATTTTACTATTTTTTCATTCTCTAAATTGGATTTATCTCATGAAAACTGATGGAATACATTTGTATATTTTATAATTAATAATATTAATAAATAGAAAAACTATTTAACTAGGAAATCAATGAAAATGTTTTAAAAAAAGAGTATAGATTTTTTGAAAACTAATTGAAAAAGTTATGAATCTGGCAAAAACTGGCTAATTTTTTTTTTTTAATTAATAAGTAAACGTCCCTTAAACTAACCCTACAAAGAAAACTTGCCCAAAATTTGCCCCTTTTTGCTTTAAATGTATTTTTATTCAATTACTGCAATTAAATTACATAACCCTTTATCGGATTTTCTATTCTTTTCAACTAATATTGCTGTTTTTATTACTTAAAAAGTTTTCTGTTTGCTGATTATAAATTTGATGCGCAATTAAATCAGACCAATCAGGTGTCTCTAAAAAATAACAACAAATTTATTGGTTACATAACTTTTCACATTGTTAAAAGACATTAAAATCAATGCGCCTAAAAACCTAAAAACCCCCCTGAATCTTATTTTTATAAAAGTCCATTAACTTTATAAAAATTAATCCGCCATATTGTGTCCGCCATTTTGAATTTTTAAAAACTGACTTTAGATTCGTAATCAGCGACATAAAAAACCCCCTGAAACTCATTTTTATAAAAATCTATTAACTTTCTCAAAATTAATCCACCATATTGGATCCGCCATTTTTAATTTTTAAAAACTGACTTTAGATTCGTAATCAGCGACCTAAAAACCCCCCTTAATCTTATTTTTATAAAAGTCCATTAACTTTATAAAAATTAATCCGCCATATTGTGTCCGCCATTTTGAATTTTTAAAAACTGACTTTAGATTCGTAATCAGCGACATAAAAAACCCCCTGAAACTCATTTTTATAAAAATCTATTAACTTTCTCAAAAATTAATCCACCATATTGGATCCGCCATTTTTAATTTTTAAAAACTGACTTTAGATTCGTAATCAGCGACCTAAAAACCCCTCTAAAACTCATTTTTATTAAGATCCATTAATTTTTTCAAAATTAATCCACCATATTGGATCCGCCATTTTGAATTTTTAAAAAGGGACTTCAGATTCCTAATCAGCGCCCCCAAAAACATATAATTACCATGTTTTATATCAATCAAAAAATTTGTTGAGGTTTTCGGCACGTTTTCAGTATTCTGCCCCACTGTGCGTGGCTTAAAATGTAATACCATTTTTCTTCTTGAGAAGGTACTTTCCAAAATGAATTAAACACTTCAAATCTTTCATTATCTGTAATTTTCGATTTGCATTTTTGAATACAATTAGAGTTGCATCCTTCTTTCATACTGCGAGATTCAATTTCATGTCCATGGCGTTTAGTGTATGTTTCTCCAGCTTGTCTTGCATTTAATTAATAATAGATTTATATAATTCTTTAATTAAAATATTATATAATTTACTTTTCCGGAATTTCGACTCCGAATTCGAAAGGAATGTTTTGTAAACATGCATTACCTTGTGCGTTGCACAATTTTTCGTAATTATTATTTATATTTTTGTTGAAAATATACATAAATAAATGATTGAATCGCGAATATAATTTTGTAAATAAACAATCGCCAGTGATTGTCAAGAATTCTCAGGTCATAGTCACTTATAATATTTGTTTTTAAATTTGTTTTTTTTTGTAATAAAAATATTCGACGAGCTGTTCAAATGAAGGAGAGTTCGCGGTTCCTGTTCATTGGTTCAACAGAAGCCAACACGCTTGCGCCATATCGTCACTTCCGCTTACCCTGTTTGGAGGAGAATATCACGTGACCAAAAATCCCCAAGCAATATATATTATTATCGTTACCATATTTCTACATCCAACTCACAAATTGTTACCGACTCCCTAAATAACACCCAGTATTTTGAAATAATAGACATTTTCAATATTTGGGGTAGTTAATTCAAAATTTAATTTGAGAGAGTATTTCCTGTCATTTCTCCGTTCCAGTGGAGACAACCTTTAGCCAGTGCCCGAGTAATTATACATTTTTCTCAACCTTAATTAATATCTTTGATTTTTGAGAAATCATAATTAAGGGAGTTGAGTTCCTCACTAAATTCTCGGAGGTTGACGGCATGGAAGACAAGGATGGAAATCTATAGCAAAAGGAAGCAGAAAACTGTGTGTAGTTTACTTTAGGGTAAGTACTTTTTCCAGCAACTACGCTCCTGGCGCTTGATCGCCGTGGCGCAGTAACACATGTTGCCTTGGTGGCTACCGGCGGGGTGAGTGGGGAAGGCGGACGACGCATCGTGCCGGCAACGAGGACTTTCTTCGCTCTCTTGCTTTTTGGCAATCATTGGTGAATGTCACTTTATTTTTTTTGTTAGTGAAAAGTGCATTATTTATCGAGGATCTCCTTTTGGAAGTAATTTAGTTCCGAATAGCACATACCTCCGATTTCAATAAAACTTAGTATCCCTACGTAATTTGGTGCGCTGATTACCAAAATCATAGTGAAAATTGGCGGAAATTTAATTATCATGGTAAAAACCATAAAAAACACCATAAAATCATGGTTTTTTTCGATTATCTCGTAAAAAACAAAAAACTTCGAAAAAAGTTTTAGACGAAAGTTGTAGATCTCTAAAAAACACACATTTCATGTTTTATGCATTTTTTACCAAAAGTCATTATTTTTCGAGAAAAACGCAAAATAGTAAACACGGCCTTCGGCCGCGTAAGGTACTGCTCGCTTCTCTTTTTAAGAAATCTTGGCGAGAGGGGGTGGATGTGTCCGAAAGTAATTTGCAGAAATTGTGGGGTGGAGTCTACAGCAGCGGTAAACGCAAAATAGTAAACACGGCCTTCGGCCGCGTAAGGTACTGCTCGCTTTTCTTTTTAAAAAAAACCTTGGCGAGAGGGGGTGGATATGGCCGAAAGTATTTTGCGGAATTGGTTGGATCCTGAGTAATGGTGAATATGATAATTTCTGCAAATTACTTTCGGACACATCCACCCCCTCTCGCCAAGATTTCTTAAAAAGAGAAGCGAGCAGTACCTTACGCGGCCGAAGGCCGTGTTTACTATTTTGCGTTTTTCTCGAAAAATAATGACTTTTGGTAAAAAATGCATAAAACATGAAATGTGTGTTTTTTAGAGATCTACAACTTTCGTCTAAAACTTTTTTCGAAGTTTTTTGTTTTTTACGAGATAATCGAAAAAAACCATGATTTTATGGTGTTTTTTATGGTTTTTACCATGATAATTAAATTTCCGCCAATTTTCACTATGATTTTCGTAATCAGCGCACCAAATTACGTAGGGATACCAAGTTTTATCGAAATCAGAGGTATGTGCTATTCGGAACTGCACCCATTTTCTTTAATAGAAAGAGTGAGTAATGTCGCAACATTCATAAATATTCCTTTTCTTTATGATAAAAATGTGAAAAATTAAAATTTTTTATAATGGTCGACCGACCTCGTGTTCAAGCAAATTACTGTTTGAACATTATTTCTTTAAAATAATGCTCTATTTTAATTTCTAATTTTTGTTGTAATAATAATTAAATAATTTAATTTTATTAAATTAATTTTTTTGCTTTTTCTCACTTTTTGCTTGAACACGTGTCGGGTTTTCAAGAGTTCACTATTTTCTCATTTTCTTTTTTTTTGTGTAATTAAAAATATAAAATCGGTTTATTTTCTCCCTAATTTATTGTTGTCGTTACCTATCCCTTAATTTATTTTTTTTGTGACCGATTCTAGATTCTTCCCTTTTTGTCCCTGTTACCTAATTTTGTGCCCCTTTCATTATTGTGACCTCCTTATTAGAATAAAGATTATTAATATCATGTGAATCTCTTATTAAATTGATTTATTTTGACCATTTTGTTGATTTATTAATTCTTAATTTTAACTTGACCTGAGAAATGCTAGAGCTAATTTTCTTTTGTAATTTTATTTTTTTTGTTTGAATAGTTAATTTGAGACTTTGGGAATAATTTAATAAACGTTATAATTGATATTTAATAAAAATGGTATACTTTCTTCGCACCCCGACGCTCTATTCCTTTGGTCATGTGACCCTGACTAGCCAGAAAATTCAATATCCCTTTCTTTTGAAAGCATTTCATTTTTCTCAATGTTGCAGCAAAATTTTAATTTATCTTTTAATTTTTGGGTGTTTGATCCCGTAATTTTGACTTTTCGGATTTTTGATCCTGTATCTTGGAATGTAGTTCCATTTTTTTAATTTTAACTGTTTTTAAGAAAACTGTCCCAAGAAAGGAATAGCGCCCAATTTTTGCTGAGTTTAGCGCTGCAGAGTTGATAAAACATTGAAATGGCTTTCTCCTTTTTCCCCCCTTTCTTTTCCTCAATTGTCTTGGACTATGAGACTTTGGCTTAAATTATCGATATCTTATTCTAAAATTAATATTTTGTCTATTGTTATTTATTTATAATTTTGAGATTTTCTTTTGTTTATTTTGCTTTATTTGTTTATATTTCATTCAGTTAATTATTATTGTTTATCTGTAAATTCTAAATAATATGAATCTTTGTTTATTAATTTTAGAATAAAAATGTTATAATTATTCTT
Source organism: Leptopilina boulardi (assembly GCF_019393585.1). Classification (NCBI taxonomy): domain Eukaryota; kingdom Metazoa; phylum Arthropoda; class Insecta; order Hymenoptera; family Figitidae; genus Leptopilina; species Leptopilina boulardi. The sequence goes on along the minus strand of NW_026137751.1, from coordinate 192,226 downwards.
TTATTTATCTTTGTAAAAAAGTCCATTACAACCTATAAAACAAAATAACAATTTTAAAAGAAAAATTTTTCTATGATTAGTTCAGTTGATAATAATTACATTACAAAATATATATTTTTAAAAATAAAATAAATTTAATAAATATTTATATTTTGTCCAGCATTATAAAACAAAATTATTTAGGTTAAAAATTTGTACGGATAGAAAGCAATAGATTAAAAATAATTAACCGTTTCAATCTTACGTTCATCATCATGATCCGTTGCAAAGTTGAAATCATTAAAATCCATTTTCAATACACTTATGTTCTCATGAATTGGAATTGTAGAACTATTTTGCACGTCTTTTTTGTAATATTTATAAATGTCAATTAAATTTTCAACATTGAAATGAACCAAAAATCTTACCGTGATGGTATTGCGCTATTCATTTTTTTAGAGATAGATTACTTTTCGTTGGAACAAATATCATGAAATTTTGTTAAGATATATTTACTAATTAGCAATAATTGCTAACTTAGCAGCATTGCTAGTCATAATCCCGGCCCTGTTTTGTATCGGTAACAAAATGATAGTTTATTTTTCGTAGGACCCTTCGATTTAACATTTCATTTACATTTTAATATTTTTAAAATCTTTATTACTTAAAATAAAATACTCTTTTATGTTCGACATGGTATCCTTCTTGAACTTTTAAACTGCCGATAAAGCCAATTTTCAAAACTAATCGTTTATTTTAGTTTCTTGCTTTAAAAAAATTTACTTACATGTGTTTCACCTATAAAATATTTCATTAACTATAATTCAGCTAACTAATGCAACAATGATAATCTTTTATGACGGTGAATTAGCGTTGTAGAATCTTTTTCCACATTACATCATTTTCGATAATGATTATTATTTAACTTATTTTTCTCCGCACTTTTTATTAATTCTCAAATCAATATTCAACTCACAAACTATTATTTAACCCATAAAACAACTTCCACCCTTAAAACAATATTCAACCCTCTTTCTTTCTATTTAAATACTTTTCCAAAAGCCAGCATCCACTATTATCAAACAGTCAATTTTTTTTTAATTATCGAAATATATTCAATACCAATGTTATCCAATATCATATTTTATTATCCTCAAAATCCAAATATCTTTAATACCAATCTTATCCAATACCAAAAATTTTTTCCAAAAACCAACTTTCACTATGTTCAAATAATCAATATTTTTTTCCAATATCAAAATATATTCGAGACTAATGTTATCCAATATAATTTTTTATCCTTAAAACACAAATATCTTTAATGCTAAAATTATCCAATACCAAAAAATTTTTTCAAAAGCCAGCTTCCACTATTATCAAACAATCAATATTTTTGTTGCATTATCAAAATATATTCAATACCAATGTTATCCAATATCTTTCTTTATTCTCAAAATCGTAATAGCTTTAATGCCAATGTTATCCAATACCAAAAAAACTAAATGGATTGAAGTATTTTTTATATGAAACATTTAAGACAACCAAAAGAAACAAATATCTTCTATACTAATATTATGCAATATCCATATTTTATGCATAAAAAAATTATTCAATAATCAATGTTTTATTCTCAAAATACGTATATAATTATTAATACTATACAAAAATAGGAATTTATTTTTTGGGCCCAATACAAAAATGAAAAAGACAAATATAATATAAGAAGATTCAACACATGCAGTAAGTTATTGATCGACAAATTGCAGAAAAATATTATAAACTATATAATAATCAAGTTAAATTACCTGAGACTATAAGAAGCTTTTTTTTAGCGACACTACTACAAGGTTGTTGCAACGGTAGACGGTTGCTCTATGTTTATCTTACATTAGCAGTAGCCGTTTCACTCCATTGAGAAAAAGTGTTATACCCCCACTCTTCCAACCCGGGCCTATATTAAGTTCTCGCGTGAGGCAGATACTACGGTAGGCCTGAGTAGCGTCCTCGGGGATAGGTGTTGGTAAGTTAAGTATGGATACACCACTTCTACTCAAGAGAACTAAACGGTTATCATCTATATCAAATATACAATAATAAAAAAATTTTCCCTCAACCCAAGGCTGTTTGGACGAATCGAGCGATCACATATTGGGTCCTGTAAAGGGAAGTGGTATACCTTCACTCTATCGGCCTGTCCCGCGCTCAGACCTCGAGTAAGTCAATTACAGCGGTGGGCCTGTGTGGCGTTCTCGGGCTTGATGACAATATTGTTTTATGACGCTTAATGAGTTTTTAAAAAAATTATAAAATTTTTAAATATAAACATTGTTTAATTTATTTTGATATATTCGTTTTCCTCAGAAGTTCACGATTACGAGCATATATTGCTCCAATAATAATAAATGTTAATATTCAAAAGTTTTATAATTTTAGTTCAATTCAATAAACCTACATGATGTGTTGTAAATCGATTTAACCCAAAGGTGCTGGCACCAAAAATTTTCTTCTTGCTTTTTATTCTCCAGTACATATAACCACACGGTGATTGTTCGAACCGGGCTGGTAAAGTAGGGGACACAACTTCACCTTTCAGGACAGTATTTAAAAGGTCATAGACCATCTTACGAACCCTCAACTGAAAGCTGTTTTGACAAAACAAATTTCAGGTAGAAACCTTCGAGAACCCTTATTATCAAAGTAAAGATATATATGTATGTATAATGTAAGGGAGAGTCGGTAGTGGCGAGACACGTTTTGTTTTTTTGTTATAGCACTCACATTTTCAAGAACATCAAGTCTGTATATATATCCATGGACAGGTGTGACTCTATACTGCAAATTTAAGTTATACAGTTACAGAACAGATATTGGAAAAAAAAGTTATTGCCGATTTACGATAATGTCTCGCGACTACCGACATAAAAAATCGTCCGTAGTGGCGAGACGCTATCTTAAAATCAGAGTCTTCATCGCTCAAACGTCACAAAAACAAAGGAATCAAAGAGAAAGAGTATAATAATTGATGCCTTTAAATCATAATATTGTTTCATTCAATCATAAAAATACAGGCAAATATTTTTCTCATTGTGAGCCGCTAATCCATGTCACAGTTATTAAAAACATATAAGCTTTTCTTCCTGTTCACCTTTTTCAATTTAAACTATAGTTATGAAAAATATTGTCGACAAAACGTACAAAAATTATATCAAATTCATTAGGACATGTACAATATTATTAGATATAAAAAAGCCACTGCCGACAACAAGTGTCTCGCCAATGCGGAAACAGCATTTTTCGGTAATGACGATGTACAATCCTATGCATCGAACAATAATTCATAGTGCTCTGGAAATTTTGAAGGAAACTTAAATACTAAAGACTCAAAACATTTAACCCTTCAGAAAATTCCGGAAATTTTTATATATTATCACTTATACCGATGGGAAATAAAACTTTTAAAATATCTTGAAACTGTTATTAACAGTATAGCGATATTTCGTACATCAAAAACGTATGTATCATATTGAAAAGTTAAAGCACAATAAAACTTGACTTTCAGACCAGAAGTGCCAGCACAGTCAGTTCAGCTGTCTGAAATATCCTAATGTATCGCCACACCGGCTGTCTCGCCACTGCGGACAACGCCTTAATAATAATGAGAAAATTCAAGTACTAAGAAAATGTGAATGAATGAAGGAATGAATACAAAAAGATTATTATTCTATAATAATAATAATAATTGGTATAAAAACCAACCTATTCAGCTAGATTTTTGAACTATTTATCATGTCATCCGATAGAACAAAAAATTGCCATTGTTAAAAATTTAGTAGACAGAGCAATAAAATTATCGAGTAAAGTATTTTGGACAGAAAATTTAAATATTGTTAGAAAATTACTTTATGACAACCATTATCCGATAGAATTCATTGAAAAACACATTAAAAACAGAATTTTGAATAGGTATTAAACGTAATGATATTAATAATAAAAAAGTCATTGAAAATAGATATATTTCTGAAAAAACCTTTGTTATTCCATATTTTGGAAATTTTTCAGAAAGGGTTAAATCAATGTTACAAAAACACAATCTCAATACAATTTTTAGAGTTCCGTCAAAATTAGATACAATTTTTGACTTTGGTAAAGACAAATTGAAAAACATTGAAAAGAAAGAAGTTGTATATAAGCTAAGCTGTAAGGAGTGTGAGGCAACGTATGTAGGACAGACTGAAAGACTACTTGATATCAGATTAAATGAACACAAAAACAATATTAAAAGATGTGAATATTATCACAATGTAATCTCCAAACACAGAACAAACAATAAAAATCATGATTTCGATTGGGATAACATTGAAGTTTCACACACAGAAAAGAACAAACGAAAAAGAGAATTAATGGAAATGTTATATATAAAAAAAGAAGGGGATAGTGCGATAAATTTAAAAACTGATCTTTTGAATTTAAAGGGATGTTTGGAAAGTTTTGTTAAGTATTTATAATTGATAATTATTTGAATTAAAATTTGAATTTTAAATTTGACGCTTTTTTGAGATAAAATGGAGTTGTGTCATAACTTAGAAATTTCGATTATCACTGAAAACAAACTTTTCACACTATCTTTGCTTTTGTCTTCATCTCCGTTTTCATGCAGGTCTTTCTTTTCATAACCTATTTTTGACTTGATTAAATTAAAAACCAGTCAACATGTAAAAAATTAATTTTAAAAGGACATGTTCTTCCTCCGAAGACATGCAACTTTATATAATTTTAATTTAAATTTAAGTTTATAATGTTTGATAAATTTATATAGGTGAGTTAAAATTTTTTAAATTATTATGTTTGAGGTTAGAATGAAAAATAAACATGTGGTTTTTCTGTATAATTATAGACTGAAGAAGGTAGCAACGTTGCTGCCGAAACGTCTCTAATAAATATTTATAAAAACTAAATTTCCAGTCTTATTCCTGTAAAATTAATATATTAATTATATATACTGGATGAAAAATACAAAATTTTAATTAAATTCTTTTGTTATAAATCAAAATCTCTTGTTATAAATGATCTTCGATCATGTGTACGAGCAACTCGATTTGCTTGCTGCTCGATTCACGAGCATGAAATAAGACGATATATTGCATTTAACAAACGAGTAATTTTAACCAACACTGTCATTTCTCGTTCAACGTGATCGACGTGCATCTCTACATGCAACGATCTTTGTTTGGATCCTGTTTGGAACATCTAATTCCTTGGTCCCTGCAACCACACCAAAGGGTTGTCACTTATCTATGGAGGAAGATGCTAGCCACTTAACTCAGAGTTATCATGTATCCATCGATGAAGAACTAAATAATTTGATCCCTTTGTTTTGGAAATTGGATGAAATTCCCACTTATACTAAATCTACTAGCTCCCGTGATGATCCGGAATGTGAAGACCATTTCTAAGCTACACATATTCACCCAACGGACAATATATAGTGCGGATTCCATTAAAAGGATCACCATCACTTTTGGAGAATTTACGAGATGCTGCACTCAAAATGTTTTCTAGGTTGATGGCTCGGAGGAAGACACATCCAGATCTCAAAACTGCATACTGTGCATTTCTCAAGGAATACGAAGATTTGAATCACATGCAATCAGCTCCATTAAACAACAGTGATCATCCGATTTATTACCTTTCTTATCACGGAGTTATTTGCGAAAGCAGTATAACAACAAAGCTTCGAGTTGTATTTAATGGATCTAGCCGTACTTCAACTGGGACTTCGCTTAATGATATCGTTTATACTGGCGAAAAATTGCAAAGTGACATCATCAACGTGCTTCTTTTGTTTCGTCAGTTCCGATACGTTTTTACATCTGACATCGAGAAAATGTATCGACAAATTGAAGTGCATCCTGATGATCGAGATCTTCAAAGAATACTATGGAGTGGAAATTCAAACAATCTAATCGACTATCAGTTGACTACCGTAACTTACGGTTTAGCTTGTGCTCCGTTTCTTGTTCTTAGAACAGTTCAACAATTAGTTGAAAATGAAGGCTCAAGATTTCCTTTAGCTGTTCCAACAATGATCAATGGAAGGTACGTCGATGATACTTTTGGAGAAGCTCATTCCATTTTAGAGGCTCAACAAGTGGTTGATCAAGTCAATAACTTGTGCATGGCAGGCGGATTCCCTCTTCAAAAGTGGGCAAGCAATGAGCCGACCATCTTATAAGATCTACCTGCTGATAAGAAGCTGCCTTCAACCACTAAATGCATTTATCAGTCAACATTGATTCACGCCCTTGGTATGAATTGGAATCCCTTAACAGGTACCATCCATTTCACGTCTGCAGTACTATCTCAATCTAAGGTGACAAAAAGGACAAAATTGAGGGGCCGGATACAATAACAACCAGTACGCTCGGCCGGTCGCTTTGAAGCCAATCAACACCTCAAAATTGAAACTCAAAATTCGGATTTTTCAGAAGCACTACTTTATAGAAGATAAAAAAACATATCTTTTTTCTCTTAGAAATTTTTTTTTAAATTCAATATTTTTGATAATAAAAGCAAAAAGCCCAAAAAAATTTTTATCAAATGTAATGAAATTTTAAAATGTAAACGATTATTTCTTTCACAAATAGTAATAAATTTGTTTACAACTTGATATACATACTAAATTAGGTCTAATAAAGCCATTAAAACATTAGAAAAGGGAAAAAAAATTATTGTTTTATTATTTTTACTTAAAAATTCACATTCTCTAACTTTTGACGATAAAATGTCTGCAGGGAATTTCAAAACTGTAAGAAGTACTCTTATAACATTTATTCACTACTATTTCAGGAAGTTTTCTGCAAAATTCCAAATCAATTCCTGTTATAGTTTTTAAAAAAATTAATTTTCAAGAAAAAGCGGATAGCCCATCGCGTTCACTGAACCCGCTGGAGACTCTTTCTTGAAGTATGTGAAATTATTTCGGCTCGAATAAGAAATTAGTGAAATAAGAAGAAAGTTATGTTTATTTTTTGTGATTAGTATCTTATATGTATGTACATTAGTATTAGAATTGTTAACAATATTAATATTAGTAACATTTATAATTCATACTTGATATTTTGTAAATATTTAAAATCCGCGGGGGTGGTTTTAAGGGGTGAGACATGTTAAAAAAAATTTTTTTCTCATACTGAATACTTTAGTAATTAAATCTAATATACATTATAAGTCTAAAGTAACGACAAAAAACTCGGCCATTAAAGGGTTAAAAAGAAGGTTTTAAAAAAATGCATTTCTTGCCGCAGGGTTAAAACATACTCAAGGCAATATAATATTACGTACTTTGAGAGAGTTTCCATTTAATTTAATTTATTTACCGAAAGATACAAGGACTTTACTGAAAACTTCTACAGACGTTGCCAGTAGACGTATAGATCCAATTGCTGGTGGTGAATATCTGCACATTGGCCTAAAGTCAACTATGACTAAAAAATTGGAAAATCTGCCTGCTGATAAATTGCCAGCAACAATTGAGATAGACTTCTCCACTGATGGTGCAAAAGTAGATAAAGGATTACATCAATTCTGGCCACATCAGTATCGGATATTAAACATCGGAGACAAGAGACCTATCATCGCAGGCATATATAAAGGTATAAACATACCATTCAACCCTTTAGACTTTTATGAAAAGTTTGTAACAGAGATTCGTGAAATTCGAGAAGAAGGTGGTATTCGAGTAAGAGAACAAATAATTCCAGTGAATGTTCTACGTTTTATAGCAGATGCACCTGCAAGAGCGTTTGCTTTAAACCATTTTGGACACGTATCTACAAATCCTTGTTCAAAGTGTAATGTAGAAGGTGATAATTCTAGTGGAACTATGGTTTTTACAAATTTAGATAACATCGAAAGAACAGATCAGGAATATCAGAATGCTAATGACGAAGACCATCATAAAGGTAGAAGTCCTTTATCTAAAGTTTTGGGATCAGTAACATGTGTTCCATTCGAAACTATGCATTTGGTATATTTAGGTGTTTTTAAAAAAATATTATCCGCAAAATTAGATGGCAAGTTTGGAATCCAAAAGTTATCCTGTAGACAAATAAATATACTTGATTTGAGAATGAAACAACTCTCAGTTTGTTGCCCATCCGAATTTAACCGCAGGCCTAGAAAAATAAGTTTGTACCAACATTACAAAGCTACTGAATTCAGCAAGTGTTGCTTTACACTGCTCCAGCCGTTCTAAAAAATGTTTTCAATGAGGAAGCGTATTTACATTTCATAATGCTCCACTCATCTATGCGGATTCTTACTTCTGAAGAAACACCAAATGAAATGTATGCATTTTGTCGAGAATCTATACGAAGTTTCTTGACATTATGTCCACAACTTTATGGTCAAAAGTTTTCGTCCTACAATGTACACGGTTTGTCACACGTTGTAGATGATGTCGAAATATCAGGTCCATCAGAAAGTTACAGTGCATTTTGTTACGAGAATAATATGACAACACTTCGAAAATTAGTTAGAAAACCACACTTGACTCTCCAACAAGTTCATAAGCGATTGTCTGAATTAAACGATGTTTCTTCTTTACCTATTGACAACAACATTCTTATTCATCCTTCATTAGGTCATAGAGACGGACCTTTGCCAGAAAACTTTCCAGCTCGACAAGTACTTCGACAGTTTAAAAAATTAAAAACAGGTGAAATTACATTAGCTGTGGCTTTACGTGATTGCTGCTGCGCTTTAACAGATTCGAGAATTTGCCTCATAAAAAATATTCTAAAAATTGAAGATGAATTTGTTCTTCTTGTTCGAGCATTTCAAAGGATTGAAGTAGCGTACGACGTAGGATTAACATCTGATATCGTGGAAGTGTACCAATGCACAGATCTATCTGAAAATCTGGAGACAGTAAATTTGAGACAAATAAAAAGCAAAGTTTATAGGATGCCCAATGGAGTGGAAAAGAAGGAGAAGAAGAACATATAGTAGAAAATCATTGGATCTGAGTCAATTTAATCACTAAAATAATTTTTCCACAAAATTAAATTACTGTTGGGACTGTAAGTAAATACACAAATTTAGCGTGAAACTCCTTGCTTATATGAAAAAAGTTATTATTTATAATTTCTTTCTGGATGTGGTTTTTCGATGTTGTTTTTCTTTATACTTTAGTCAATATGCATTATCTATCAAACAATCATGGTATTCTTTCAACCATTTAATCTTCCTATCTTTATTTATTCTTTTCACTTCAGAAGTTTCACGTATTGGGGTTTGCTTTTGTTTTTTATAGGTTTCTATACAGTAAAAAATGTAGGGAGTTAACGAGACTAGGAGCTCCTAGCTCCTGGTGCCGTTGATTTTCAACTCGAAAAAGGAGTTAACCAAGAGTGGAAGGGAGCTCAGTATCAACTCCCTTTTGAGTTATTTTATAATAAAGGATCATATTCTCCAACTCGTGTAAGGAGTTAAAGTTGAACTGCCTAACCTGAACTCCCCTTGCTTTAACTCTCCAACTTTAACTTTTATAGCACCCCCTGGGGAGTTAAAATTCAATTTCTTTTTTTACAGTGTACGTTTGATAATATCATATATGAAAATGTTGTATTGTTTGTGTTTTTTTCTTCTTAAGAAATGCTGTAAATAAAATTTAATTTTTTTTGTGATAGTCTTTTTTTAATTTATTTTTTTTATCTTAAATTCTTACATACTTCAAATTAATAAAAATATCTTTTTGTATGCATGCATCATGACGCTTTTTAGTATCTATTTAATTAAATTAGCCACAATTTTCTTGCTTTTATATAAATTAAATGTTTTTTTCAGAAAACATTTCATTTATTTAGTCCCTGTATCTTGAAAGTATAATTTGTTATATGTATTTTAGAATGGCTGATCTCGTCCAGTTAAAAGGCAAGGATCGTTCAGAAGCCAAAAGAAATATAAGGACGACGAACAGTTGCGAGAAATTGCAGCCGAACGAGGGCTCACACACGTCGCACAAAATTCCCCGCAGTCAAAAAAGGCTACAAAAACTACCTATGTGCAGTAAGTAAAATCTTAGAAAGTCTTGGTTTAATAATAATATGAATATTTATACCAATTTCTAATGCATAATTTATACTTTAATTTATACTTGAGTAATATAATACTGCATAATATTAGAGGGTTTATTTTTGTGTAGTTAAATTTTTTGACATATGTAAGTTGCATTATAAACATAAGAACATTATGGCTTTAATTATGATTATTTTCTGTTTGTGTAGGATACACCAGGAACTCAATTGTGACCAAATTCCTATGGTCACAAACGCTGAATCAAATGCAATAGAAAAAACTATTGCAAATAATAAAAAAATAACATCGCAGTCTAAGTTCTGAGCTAGTACTTCAAAGCAAAGGTAATTGAAAATAATATTTCTTTATGTATAACATAATTTTTGTTAAAACATTTTAATTTAAAAATTTAATAAATTCCTAAATTTCAATAATTTTCATAATCATACTCTTTGTATAATTTTTGTATTGTATTTATTTTTTGTTCATATAGTACACATTCGAATTCCAGTAGTCAATTGGATGACTTTATTATAAGTTACCTATTTTGGTAGCGAATGATTTAGCAAATGAAATTGCTTCAGTAATAGAGAAAAAAAGTAAAGGAAATCTCGAAACTATTGAAGAACGTTTAGGGTAAGTTCTTGATTACTTAAAAAAATATTGTAATACTTTATAGCCCTAAATTTTTTAACGATTAAATTCAAGTTTGAATTTTAAAACAAAATATTAATTTACACATTAAAATATAAATTATTTACTTTTTAAATTTATTCACATTATATTTCTCATTCAAATACAATAATTTTTGTGAAACTATCAAAACAGAAAAATTTCTTTCATTTAAACGTTTAAAATTTCATAGACATAATGATATAAAAATTTTCTTATACCAAACCAGCAAAAATAAAATAATATTTTTAATGTATCCTCATAATTTCAGAATTCTTGAAAACGAATGCAAGTTGCTTCATGAGAAGCAAGACCAAATTCTGGCTCAAAATGAGAAAATAATAAATTAAAATGCTCAAATGCTTGAGCTTTTACAAAGGGGTATTTCAACAAATACACAATTGCAAACAACATTATTTCAGCCACTTCGAGGATTACCTTTAACTAATTTGGAAGATTATCACAAATTTATTTCTGACGAGAATAATGATAATCTTCAAAATGTGGTAAGTTTTTTTATTCTTTAACGTTTTCTTATCTAAATCTTATAAATTTTTTTTCTTATTAATTCTTATTGTATAAAGACTGCATAATAAGTACAAAATTATCAAAATATTTATTTAAATCCATCCGTGAATAAATTAACATGTAGGCCTCAGATTGTAAGATTTTTTCCGATTTTTTTAAAATATAACATTTTTCGACTTCTTTTGAGATATTTCTAACATTTTAAACGTTTTAATTTAATTCTTGAATAAAATTCTTCTAAAAATGATATCAGCAATACACATTTGCAAAGAATTATTAATTTCCTGGTTTTTAATTAATTTTGAAAATTTTAATTGTAGGTTTTCTAAAATTAAATTAATTTTTCAATTACTATTTATAGCTTTTCGTCAAGTTTTAATTATTGATAATAAGTTTAATGACTTACTTCTGAAGTAGAATAAAAACATTTTTATTAAAATTTTTTTAACACTTTGTTCTCATTGGTAGATTGTAAAAACAATCTATCAATTCATTTTTACAAAAAAAATTTGATTTAAAATCTCTGTAAAATTTATTAATTTTTAAAAATATTAATTGTTAATTATCCAAAATTCAATTATTTTTAAAATTAACTTGAATTTTTATCCAAGGTAATTATAATCAATAACATTTTCCAATTTCAATTAACAGTTTGTGTAAAATTTCTTGAATAATGGTGTATAAATACTATTTTTATTATTTTCAGCATAATCATTTGGTTCAAATTGGAGAATCAAAATTCAGAAACTACTTATTAAAGCAACTTATGACGGATGAATTAGTTACACAATTCTCATGGCCTGGCAGCTGCAATAGTGAAAAATTTGTCGACACAAAGTCCAATCTTTTATATGGTAAGTTTGTTTTTAATTTGTACTATTATTTATATTTTTTATTCATTTAAAAAATTTTTTTTACATTACAAAAAAAATTTTCATTTCTACACCGAGAAAATCTGAAAACACTGAATATTTTTTCTCACAGCACTGGCAACTGTGTAAACCAAAAAAATAAATTTCAGAGCTCTAAATATTCTCCACACGGCACTGAATACTCTGCAGAAAATTATCACAATTTTGTTTTACAGTAATCAGAACTTCGTTTCATATTAGTTGACAATAGAGTATTCAGAGATTCATAAAAACATAAAAAACTACAATTTGTCAATTTGACCTTGCAAATAAGCAGATCGATGATGATCGATGATTTCTGTCAAAGTGTGATTTTAAAGTACACAAAAATGCTATTTTTTGAGTCCAAAAACAAAAAATTTAAAAACGGCCTTAAGGGTATATGGGCAAAGGACGTTTTTTTGTGTTTTGAAACTTTCTCTAAAATAAAAAATGATTTCTGGTTGAAATTTTGGAGAAATAATTTTGTTCGGTACAAAGAATCTTGCTGTTCTACTCATTTATAATAAATTAACTCAAAAATAATAAAAATTAAGCAATAAATAGTATAATAATGTATTATATCATAGTTCATTCAGCAGCCAATCGCTCGATGCGTCGCCATGTTTGTTTTCATTTTCGTTTAAAAATTCCACTATTTAAACATCATTTTTTAATAATTTAACTCAAAATTATGTATTTTTCCGAGAACTGCGACATTCCGCGTACCATAATCTATCACGCTTCAAAATTGCAGACAAAAATCTTTTCTCATTTTAGAGTGAAATGTATACTACCGAAACACATTTTCCAATACCAGGTCACGTGTGAAGTTCCCACATACCCTTAAGCAGCGAAAATTAAATTTTTTTAGTAATAGAAGTAAAAGTTTTTTTGGATTATAAAAATTGTAGTATGTGATGTTTATTTTTTTATTTTTTAAATTAATCCACTTTTTATTATTAAAAATCTCTTAGTACATAAGCTTTCGCCCAACTACGTCGGGCCTCTTCAGATGAGAATAAACAAAGTGGATTACCTCCTTCTCGTAATATGTGAAATCAAAAATTAAAAATTATAATGAAAGCGCATTTTTGGCGCGAAGATAATTTTATTAAAAAAGAGTAAAAATTCATGTTGCCACATAATAATCGCAAGTTGACGGCGGAACATAATCATTATAATTTCATGATAATTTTTAATTTCACATATTACGAGAAGGAGGTAATCCACTTTGTTTATTCTCATCTGAAGAGGCCCGACGTAGTACATAAAGTAGAGAAAAAAACCATTCGAAAACCCTGTAAAAAAAGTATAATTGAATAAGTTTTATAGAAGTCATGTTAAGATGAATTTTAGAAAAATCGTCCGAGAGTAAAAATTATCTAATAATAAAATGCTTGGTCTGTCCTTCTATCCGAACTTGAAGTTGATCTATACTTATTTCACGTATTTTTCGAATTGTAAAGTTATGTCGTATCAAATTTGTGTCACATTTTGAAAATTCTTTTTCTCATTTTTGCCAAAGTTGTATAATTGTGTTTCCAAACTTCGGAATTAGTTTCTTTAAACCTTCTTTGTAATAAACAACTACATACCCGATTTCGCGAGCTGGCGCTTGTTTACTTTGCTAGTAATAGAATAAAATTGGAAATTTTTATTGTTTTTTAAATACACAAGTGTTACATTTTTTACGCTAATATACATTGATTTACAAGAAAAAAAAAGTATGACATACTGTTTGATTTCATTTAAGTTTATTTTTTTTCATTTTCCAGGAGAACATCTTTCTTAAAAAATGGAATAAAATTGATTATTCTTATTCTATTGCAATTCAGGTTGAATTGGTAGGTTTTTTTAAAGGTAATATGTGTTGTTTAAAGGTAAAAAAATAATAGAGACATGCTGTTTAATTTTATTTGATTTGGTAAGGGATTTTTCCATTTTCCAGGAGAACATTCTTTCTTAAAAAATGGAATAAAATTGATTATTCTTATTCTATTGCAATTCAAGTTCAATTGTTATGTTTTTCTAAAGGTTATATGTATTATTTAAAAATAAAAAAATAATAGAGACATGCTGTTTAATTTTATTTGACTTGGTAAGGAATTTTTTCATTTTCCATGAGAACATTCTTTCTTAAAAAATGGAATAAAATTGATTATTCTTATTCTATTGCAATTCAAGTTAAATTGTTATGTTTTTTTGAAGGTAATATGTATTATTTAAAGGTAAAAAAATAATAAAGACATGCTGTTTAATTTTGTTTGACTGGTAAGGGATTTTTTCATTTTCCAGAAGATTCTTTCTTAAAAAATGGAATAAAATTGATTATTCTTATTCTATTGCAATTCAGGTTGAATTGATAGGTTTTTTAAAGGTAATATATGTTGTTTAAAGGTAAAAAAATAATAGAGACATGCTGTTTAATTTTATTTGACTTGGTAATGGATTTTTTCATTATCCAGGACAACATTCTTTCTTAAAAAATGGAATAAAATTTATTATTCTTATTCAATTGCAATTCAAGTTAAATTGTTATGTTTTTCTAAAGGTAATATGTATTATTTAAAGGTAAAAAAATAATAGAGACATGTAGTTTAATTTTGTTTGACTTGGTAAGGGATTTTTTCATTTTCCAGGAGAACATCTTTCTTAAAAAATGGAATAAAATTGATTATTCTTATTCAATTGCAAATCAAGTTAAATTGTTATGTTTTTGTAAAGGTAATATGTGTTGTTTAAAGGTAAAAAAATAATAGAGACATGCTGATTAATTTTGTTTGACTGGTAAGGGATTGTTTCATTTTCCAGAAGATTCTTTCTTAAAAAATGGAATAAAATTGATTATTCTTATTCAATTGCAATTCAGGTTAAATAAGTAGTTTTTTTTAAAGGTAATATGTGTTGTTTAAAGGTAAAAAAATAATAAAGACATGCTGTTTAATTTTATTTGACTTGGTAAGGGATTTTTTCATTTTCCAGGAGAACATCTTTCTTAAAAAATGAAATAAAATTGATTGTTCTTATTCTATTGCAATTTAGGTTCAATTGGTAGGTTTTTTTAAGGTAATATGTATTATTTAAAGGTAAAAAAATAAAAGAGACATGCTGATTAATTTTGTTTGACTGGTAAAGGATTTTTTCATTTTCCAGAAGATTCTTTCTTAAAAAATTAAATATAATTGATTATTCTTATTCTATTGCAATTCAGGTTGAATTGATAGGTTTTTTAAAGGTAATATGTGTTGTTTAAAGGTAAAAAAATAATAGAGACATGCTGTTTAATTTTATTTGACTTGGTAAGGGATTTTTTCATTATCCAGGACAACATACTTTCTTAAAAAATGGAATAAAATTTATTATTCTTATTCAATTGCAATTCAAGTTAAATTGTTATGTTTTTCTAAAGGTTATATGTATTATTTAAAGGTAAAAAAATAATAGAGACATGCTGTTTAATTTTGTTTGACTGGTAAGGGATTTTTTCATTTTCCAGAAGATTCTTTCTTAAAAAATTAAATATAATTGATTATTCTTATTCTATTGCAATTCAGGTTGAATTGATAGGTTTTTTAAAGGTAATATGTGTTGTTTAAAGGTAAAAAAATAATAGACACATGCTGTTTAATTTTATTTGACATGGTAAGGGATTTTTTCATTTTCCAGGAGAACATTCTTTCTTAAAAAATGGAATAAAATTGATTATTCTTATTCAATTGCAATTCAAGTTAAATTGTTATGTTTCTCTATAGATAATATGTATTATTTAAAGTTAAAAAAATAATAGAGACATGCTGTTTAATTTTATTTGACTTCGTAAGGGATTTTTTCATTTTCCAGGAGAACATTCTTTCTTAAGAAATGGAATAAAGTTGATTATTCTAATTCTATTGCAATTTAGGTTCAATTGTTATGTTTTTCTAAAGGTAATATGTATTATTTAAAGGTAAAAAAATAATAGAGACATGCTGTTTAATTTATTTGAATTGGTAAGGGATTTTTTTATTTTCCAGAAGAACATACTTTCTTAAAAAATGGAATAAAATTGATTATTCTTATTCTATTACAATTTAAGTTAAATTTTTATGTTTTTCTAAAGGTAGTATGTATTATTTAAAGGTAAAATATAATAGAGACATGCTGTTTAATTTTATTTGACTTGGTAAGGGACTTTTTCATTTTCCAGGAGAACATTCTTTCTTAAAAAATGGAATAAAATTGATTATTCTTATTCAATTGCAATTCAAGTTAAATTGTTATGTTTTTCTAAAGGTAATATGTATTATTTAAAGGTAAAAAAATAATAGAGACATGCTGTTTAATTTATTTGAATTGGAAAGGGATTTTTTTATATTCCAGAAGAACATACTTTCTTAAAAAATGGAATAAAATTGATTATACTTATTCTATTGCTATTCAAGTTTAATTGTTATGTTTTTCTAAAGGTAATATGTATTATTTAAAGGTAAAAAAATAATGGGGACATGCTGTTTAATTTTATTTGACTTGGTAAGGGATTTTTTCATTTTCCAGGAGAACATTCTATCTTAAAAAATGGAATAAAATTGATTATACTTATTCTATTGCTATTCAAGTTAAATTGTTATGTTTTTCTGAAGGTAGTATGTATTATTTAAAGGTTAAAAAATAATAGAGGCATGCTGTTTAATTTTGTTTGACTTGGTAAGGGAATTTTTTATTTTCCAGGAGAACATTCTTTCTTAAAAAATGGAATAAAATTGATTGTTCTTATTCTATTGCAATTTAGGTTCAATTGGTAGGTTTTTTTTAAGGTAATATGTATTATTTAAAGGGAAAAAAATAAAAGAGACATGCTGTTTAATTTTATTTGACTTGGTAAGGGATTTTTTCATTTTCCAGGAGAACATTCTTTCTTAAAAAATGTAATAAAATTGATTGTTCTTATTCTATTGCAATTTAGGTTCAATTGTTATGTTTTTCTAACGGTAATATGTATTATTTAAAGGTAAAAAAATAATAGAGACATGCTGTTTAATTTATTTGAATTGGTAAGGGATTTTTTTATTTTCCAGAAGAACATACTTTCTTAAAAAATGTAATAAAATTGATTATTCTTATTCTATTACAATTTAAGTTAAATTTTTATGTTTTTCTAAAGGTAATATGTATTATTTAAAGGTAAAAAATAATAGAGACATGCTGTTTAATTTTGTTTGACTTGGTAAGGGAATTTTTTATTTTCCAGGAGAACATTCTTTCTTAAAAAATGGAATAAAATTGATTATTCTTATTCAATTGCAAATCAAGTTAAATTGTTATGTTTTTGTAAAGGTAATATGTGTTGTTTAAAGGTAAAAAAATAATAGAGACATGCTGTTTATTTTTATTTGACTTGGTAAGGGATGTCTTCATTTTCCAGGAGAACATTCTTTCTTAAAAAATGGAATAAAATTGATTATTCTAATTCTATTGCAATTCAAGTTAAATTCTTATGTTTTTCTAAAGGTAATATGTGTTGTTTAAAGGTAAAAAAATAATAGAGACATGCGGTTTAATTTTATTTGACTTGGTAAGGGATTTTTTCATTTTCCAGAAGATTCTTTCTTAAAAAATGGAATAAAATTGATTAATCTTATTCAATTGCAAATCAAGTTAAATTGTTATGTTTTTGTAAAGGTAATATGTGTTGTTTAAAGGTAAAAAAATAATAGAGACATGCTGTTTAATTTTATTTGACATGGTAAGGGATTTTTTCATTTTCCAGGAGAACATTCTTTCTTAAAAAATGGAATAAAATTGATTATTCTTATTCAATTGCAATTCAAGTTAAATTGGTAGACCTTTTTTTAAGTATTAAGTGTTGTTTAAAGGTATAAAAATAATAGAGACATGCTGTTTAATTTTGTTTGACTGGTAAGGGATTTTTTTATTGTCCAGAAGATTCTTTCTTAAAAAATGGAATAAAATTGATTATTCTTATTCAATTGCAATTCAAGTTAAAATGTTATGTTTTTCTATAGGTAATATGAGTTGTTTAAAGGTAAAAAAATAATAGAGACATGCTGTTTAATTTTATTTGACTTGGTAAGGGATTTTTTCATTTTCCAGGAGAACATTCTTTCTTAAAAAATGAAACAAAATTGATTGTTCTTATTCTATTGCAATTTAGGTTCAATTGGTAGGTTTTTTTGAAGGTAATATGTATTATTGAAAGGTAAAAAAATAATAGGGACATGCTGTTTAATTTTATTTGACTTGGTAAGGGATTTTTTCATTTTCCAGGAGAACATCTTTCTTAAAAAATGGAATAAAATTGATTGTTCTAATTCTATTGCAATTCAGGTTGAATTGATAGGTTTTTTAAAGGTAATATGTGTTGTTTAAAGGTAAAAAAATAATAGAGACATGCTGTTTAATTTTATTTGACTTGGTAAGGGATTTTTTCATTATCCAGGACAACATTCTTTCTTAAAAAATGGAATAAAATTTATTATTCTTATTCAATTGCAAATCAAGTTAAATTGTTATGTTTTTGTAAAGGTAATATGTGTTGTTTAAAGGTAAAAAAATAATGGAGACATGCTGTTTAATTTTATTTGACATGGTAAGGGATTTTTTCATTTTCCAGGAGAACATTCTTTCTTAAAAAATGGAATAAAATTGATTATTCTAATTCTATTGCAATTCAGGTTAAATTGGTAGGTTTTTTTAAACGTAATATGTGTTGTTTAAAGGTAAAAAAATAATAGAGGCAAGCTTTTTAATTTTATTTGACTTGTTAAGGGCTTTTTCATTTTCCAGGAGAACATTCTTTCTTAAAAAATGTAATAAAATTGATTATTCTTATTCTATTGCATTTTAGGTTTAATTGGTAGGTTTTTTGGAAGGTAATATGTGTTTTTTAAAGGTAAAAAAATAATAGAGACATGCTGTATATTTTTATTTGACTTGGTAAGGGATTTTTTCATTTTCCAGAAGATTATTTCTTAAAAAATGGAATAAAATTGATTATTCTTATTCAATTGCAATTGAGGTTGAATTGATAGGTTTTTTAAAGGTAATATGTGATGTTTAAAGGTAAAAAAATAATAGAGACATGCTGCTTAATTTTATTTGACTTGGTAAGGGATGTTTTCATGTTCCAGGAGAACATCTTTCTTAAAAAATGGAATAAAATTGATTATTCTTATTCTATTGCAATTCAGGTTGAATTGATAGGTTTTTTAAAGGTAATATGTGTTGTTTAAAGGTAAAGAAATAATAGAGACATGCTGTTTAATTTTATTTGACATGGTGAGGGATTTTTTCATTTTCCAGGAGAACATTCTTTCTTAAAAAATGGAATAAAATTGATTATTCTTATTCAATTGCAATTCAAGTTAAATTGTTATGTTTTTCTAAAGGTAATATTTATTATTTAAAGGTAAAAAAATAATAGAGACATGCTGATTAATTTTGTTTGACTTGTAAGGGATTTTTTCATTTTCCAGAAGATTCTTTCTTAAAAAATGGAATAAAATTGATTTTTCTTATTCAATTGCAATTCAAGTTAAATTGTTATGTTTTTCTAAAGGTAATATTTATTATTTAAAGGTAAAAAAATAATAGAGACATGCTGTTTAATTTTATTTGACTTGGTAAGGGATTTTTTCATTTTCCAGGAGAACATTCTTTCTTAAAAAATGGAATAAAATTGATTATACTTATTCAATTGCAATTCAAGTTAAATTGTTATGTTTTTCTATAGGTAATATGAGTTGTTAAAAGGTAAAAAATAATATAGACATGCTGTTTAATTTTGTTTGACTGGTAAGGGATTTTTTCATTTTCCAGAAGATTCTTTCTTAAAAAATGGAATAAAATTGATTATTCTTATTCAATTGCAATTCAAGTTAAATTGTTATGTTTTTCTAAAGGTAATATTTATTATTTAAAGGTAAAAAAATAATAGAGACATGCTGTTTAATTTTATTTGACTTGGTAAGGAATTTTTTCATTTTCCAGGAGAACATTCTTTCTTAAAAAATGGAATAAAATTGATTATTCTAATTCTATTGCAATTCAAGTTTAAGTGTTATGTTTTTTTGAAGGTAATATGTATTATTTAAAGGTAAAAAAATAATAGAGACTTGCTGATTAATTTTGTTTGACTGGTAAGGGATTTTTTCATTTTCCAGAAGATTCTTTCTTAAAAAATGGAATAAAATTGATTATTCTAATTCTATTGCAATTCAGGTTAAATTGGTAGGTTTTTTTAAACGTAATATGTGTTGTTTAAAGGTAAAAAAATAATAGAGGCAAGCTTTTTAATTTTATTTGACTTGTTAAGGGCTTTTTCATTTTCCAGGAGAACATTCTTTCTTAAAAAATGTAATAAAATTGATTATTCTTATTCTATTGCATTTTAGGTTTAATTGGTAGGTTTTTTTAAAGGTAATATGTGTTTTTTAATGGTAAAAAAATAATAGGGACATGCTGTTTAATTTTATTTGACTTGGTAAGGGATTTTTTCATTTTCCAGGAGAACATTCTTTCTTAAAAAATGAAACAAAATTGATTGTTCTTATTCTATTGCAATTTAGGTTCAATTTGTAGGTTTTTTTGAAGGTAATATGTATTATTGAAAGGTAAAAAAATAATAGGGACATGCTGTTTAATTTTATTTGACTTGGTAAGGGATTTTTTCATTTTCCAGGAGAACATCTTTCTTAAAAAATGAAATAAAATTTATTATTCTTATTCTATTGCAATTTAGGTTCAATTGGTAGGTTTTTTTAAAGGTAATATGTGTTGTTTAAAGGTAAAAAAAATAATAGGGACATGCTGTTTAATTTTATTTGACTTGGTAAGGGATTTTTTCATTTTCCAGGAAAACATCTTTCTTAAAAAATGGAATAAAATTGATTATTCTAATTCTATTGCAATTCAAGTTAAATTTTTATGTTTTTTTGAAGGTAATATGTGTTTTTTAAAGGTAAAAAAATAATAGGGACATGCTGTTTAATTTTATTTGACTTGGTAAGGGATTTTTTCATTTTCCAGGAGAACATCTTTCTTAAAAAATGAAATAAAATTGATTATTCTTATTCAATTGCAAATCAAGTTAAATTGTTATGTTTTTGTAAAGGTAATATGTGTTGTTTAAATGTAAAAAAATAATAGAGACATGCTGTTTAATTTTATTTGACATGGTAAGGGATTTTTTCATTTTCCAGGAGAACATTCTTTCTTAAAAAATGGAATAAAATTGATTATTCTTATTCAATTGCAATTCAAGTTGAAATGTTATGTTTTTCTATAGGTAATATGAGTTGTTTAAAGGTAAAAAAATAATAGAGACATGCTGTTTAATTTTATTTGACTTGGTAAGGGATTTTTTCATTTTCCAGGAGAACATTCTTTCTTAAAAAATGAAACAAATTGATTGTTCTTATTCTATTGCAATTTAGGTTCAATTGGTAGGTTTTTTTTGAAGGTAATATGTGTTGTTTAAAGGTAAAAAAAATAATAGGGACATGCTGTTTAATTTTATTTGACTTGGTAAGGGATTTTTTCATTTTCCAGGAGAACATCTTTCTTAAAAATTGGAATAAAATTGATTCTTCTTATTCAATTGCAAATCAAGTTAAATTGTTATGTTTTTGTAAAGGTAATATGTGTTGTTTAAATGTAAAAAAATAATAGAGACATGCTGTTTAATTTTATTTGACATGGTAAGGGATTTTTTCATTTTCCAGGAGAACATTCTTTCTTAAAAAATGGAATAAAATTGATTATTCTTATTCAATTGCAATTCAAGTTAAAATGTTATGTTTTTCTATAGGTAATATGAGTTGTTTAAAGGTAAAAAAATAATAGAGACATGCTGTTTAATTTTATTTGACTTGGTAAGGGATTTTTTCATTTTCTAGGAGAACTTTCTTTCTTAAAAAATGAAACAAATTGATTGTTCTTATTCTATTGCAATTTAGGTTCAATTGGTAGATTTTTGAAGGTAATATGTATTATTGAAAGGTAAAAAAATAATAGGGACATGCTGTTTAATTTTATTTGACTTGGTAAGGGATTTTTTCATTTTCCAGGAGAACATCTTTCTTAAAAAATGGAATAAAATTGATTATTCTAATTCTATTGCAATTCAAGTTAAATTGTTATGTTTTTCTAAAGGTAATATGTATTATTTAAAGGTAAAAAAATAATAGAGACATGCAGTTTAATTTTGTTTGACTTGGTAAGGGATTTTTTCATTTTCCAGGAGAACATCTTTCTTAAAAAATGAAATAAAATTTATTATTCTTATTCTATTGCAATTTAGGTTCAATTGGTAGGTTTTTTTTGAAGGTAATATGTGTTGTTTAAAGGTAAAAAAAATAATACGGACATGCTGTTTAATTTTATTTGACTTGGTAAGGGATTTTTTCATTTTCCAGGAGAACATCTTTCTTAAAAAATGAAATAAAATTGATTATTCTTATTCAATTGCAAATCAAGTTAAATTGTTATGTTTTTGTAAAGGTAATATGAGTTGTTTAAAGGTAAAAAAATAATAGAGACATGCTGTTTAATTTTATTTGACTTGGTAAGGGATTTTTTCATTTTCTAGGAGAACATCTTTCTTAAAAAATGGAATAAAATTGATTATTCTTATTCAATTGCAATTCAAGTTAAAATGTTATGTTTTTCTATAGGTAATATGAGTTGTTTAAAGGTAAAAAAATAATAGGGACATGCTGTTTAATTTTATTTGACTTGGTAAGGAATTTTTACATTTTCCAGGAGAACATCTTTCTTAAAAAATGGAATAAAATTGATTATTCTAATTCAATTGCAAATCAAGTTAAATTGTTATGTTTTTGTAAAAGTAATATGTGTTGTTTAAATGTAAAAAAATAATAGAGACATGCTGTTTAATTTTATTTGACATGGTAAGGGATTTTTTCACTTTCCAGGAGAAGATCTTTCTTAAAAAATGAAATAAAATTGATTATTCTTATTCTATTGCAATTTAGGTTCAATTGATAGGTTTTTTTTAAGGTAATATGTATTATTTAAAAGTAAAAAAATAAAAGAGACATGCTGATTAATTTTGTTTGACTTGTAAGGGATTTTTTCATTTTCCAGAAGATTCTTTCTTAAAAAATGGAATAAAATTGATTATTCTTATTCTGTGGTAATTCAGGTTAAATTGGTAGGTTTTATTGAAGGTAATATGTGTTTTTTAATGGTAAAAAAATAATAGGGACATGCTGTTTAATTTTATTTGACTTGGTAAGGGATTTTTTTATTTTCCAGGAGAACATTCTTTCTTAAAAAATGGAATAAAATTGATTATTCTTATTCAATTGCAATTCAAGTTAAAATGTTATGTTTTTCTATAGGTAATATGAGTTGTTTAAAGGTAAAATAATAATAGAGACATGCTGTTTAATTTTATTTGACTTGGTAAGGGATTTTTTCATTTTCCAGGAGAACATTCTTTCTTAAAAAATGAAACAAAATTGATTGTTCTTATTCTATTGCAATTTAGGTTCAATTTGTAGGTTTTTTTGAAGGTAATATGTATTATTGAAAGGTAAAAAAATAATAGGGACATGCTGTTTAATTTTATTTGACTTGGTAAGGGATTTTTTCATTTTCCAGGAGAACATCTTTCTTAAAAAATGAAATAAAATTTATTATTCTTATTCTATTGCAATTTAGGTTCAATTGGTAGGTTTTTTTGAAGGTAATATGTGTTGTTTAAAGGTAAAAAAAATAATAGGGACATGCTGTTTAATTTTATTTGACTTGGTAAGGGATTTTTTCATTTTCCAGGAAAACATCTTTCTTAAAAAATGGAATAAAATTGATTATTCTAATTCTATTGCAATTCAAGTTAAATTTTTATGTTTTTTTGAAGGTAATATGTGTTTTTTAAAGGTAAAAAAATAATAGGGACATGCTGTTTAATTTTATTTGACTTGGTAAGGGATTTTTTCATTTTCCAGGAGAACATCTTTCTTAAAAAATGAAATAAAATTTATTATTCTTATTCTATTGCAATTTAGGTTCAATTGGTAGGTTTTTTTTGAAGGTAATATGTGTTGTTTAAAGGTAAAAAAAATAATAGGGACATGCTGTTTAATTTTATTTGACTTGGTAAGGGATTTTTTCATTTTCCAGGAGAACATCTTTCTTAAAAAATGAAATAAAATTTATTATTATTATTCTATTGCAATTTAGGTTCAATTGGTAGGTTTTTTTTGAAGGTAATATGTGTTGTTTAAAGGTAAAAAAAATAATAGGGACATGCTGTTTAATTTTATTTGACTTGGTAAGGGATTTTTTCATTTTCCAGGAGAACATCTTTCTTAAAAATTGGAATAAAATTGATTATTCTTATTCAATTGCAAATCAAGTTAAATTGTTATGTTTTTGTAAAGGTAATATGTGTTGTTTTAATGTAAAAAAATAATAGAGACATGCTGTTTAATTTTATTTGACATGGTAAGGGATTTTTTCATTTTCCAGGAGAACATTCTTTCTTAAAAAATGGAATAAAATTGATTATTCTTATTCAATTGCAATTCAAGTTAAAATGTTATGTTTTTCTATAGGTAATATGAGTTGTTTAAAGGTAAAAAAATAATAGAGACATGCTGTTTAATTTTATTTGACTTGGTAAGGGATTTTTTCATTTTCCAGGAGAACATTCTTTCTTAAAAAATGAAACAAATTGATTGTTCTTATTCTATTGCAATTTAGGTTCAATTGGTAGGTTTTTTTGAAGGTAATATGTATTATTGAAAGGTAAAAAAATAATAGGGACATGCTGTTTAATTTTATTTGACTTGGTAAGGGATTTTTTCATTTTCCAGGAGAACATCTTTCTTAAAAAATGGAATAAAATTGATTATTCTAATTCTATTGCAATTCAAGTTAAATTCTTATGTTTTTTTGAAGGTAATATGTGTTTTTTAAAGGTAAAAAAATAATAGGGACTTGCTGTTTAATTTTATTTGACTTGGTAAGGGATTTTTTCATTTTCCAGGAGAACATTCTTTCTCAAAAAATGGAATAAAATTGATTATTCTAATTCTATTGCAATTCAAGTTAAATTGTTATGTTTTTCTAAAGGTAATATGAGTTGTTTAAAGGTAAAAAAATAATAGAGACATGCTGTTTAATTTTATTTGACTTGGTAAGGGATTTTTTCATTTTCCAGGAGAACATTCTTTCGTAAAAAAATGAAACAAATTGATTGTTCTTATTCTATTGCAATTTAGGTTCAATTGGTAGGTTTTTTTGAAGGTAATATGTGTTGTTTAAAGGTAAAAAAAATAATACGGACATGCTGTTTAATTTTATTTGACTTGGTAAGGGATTTTTTCATTTTCCAGGAGAACATTCTTTCTTAAAAAATGAAACAAATTGATTGTTCTTATTCTATTGCAATTTAGGTTCAATTGGTAGGTTTTTTTTGAAGGTAATATGTGTTGTTTAAAGGTAAAAAAAATAATACGGACATGCTGTTTAATTTTATTTGACTTGGTAAGGGATTTTTTCATTTTCCAGGAGAACATCTTTCTTAAAAAATGGAATAAAATTGATTATTCTTATTCAATTGCAAATCAAGTTAAATTGTTATGTTTTTGTAAAGGTAATATGTGTTGTTTAAATGTAAAAAAATAATAGAGACATGCTGTTTAATTTTATTTGACATGGTAAGGGATTTTTTCATTTTCCAGGAGAACATTCTTTCTTAAAAAATGGAATAAAATTGATTATTCTTATTCTATTGCAATTTAGGTTCAATTGGTAGGTTTTTTTGAAGGTAATATGTATTATTGAAAGGTAAAAAAATAATAGGGACATGCTGTTTAATTTTATTTGACTTGGTAAGGGATTTTTTCATTTTCCAGGAGAACATCTTTCTTAAAAAATGGAATTAAATTGATTATTCTAATTCTATTGCATTTCAAGTTAAATTGTTATGTTTTTCTAAAGGTAATATGTATTATTTAAAGGTAAAAAAATAATAGAGACATGCAGTTTAATTTTGTTTAACTTGGTAAGGAATTTTTTCATTTTCCAGGAGAACATTCTTTCTTAAAAAATGAAATAAAATTGATTGTTCTTATTCTATTGCAATTTAGGTTCAATTGGTAGGTTTTTTTGAAAGTAATATGTATTATTTAAAGGTAAAAAAATAATAGGGACATGCTGTTTAATTTTATTTGACTTGGTAAGGGATTTTTTCATTTTCCAGGAGAACATCTTTCTTAAAAAATGGAATAAAATTGATTATTCTTCTTCAATTGCAAATCAAGTTAAATTGTTATGTTTTTGTAAAAGTAATATGTGTTGTTTAAATGTAAAAAAATAATAGAGACATGCTGTTTAATTTTATTTGACATGGTAAGGGATTTTTTCACTTTCCAGGAGAAGATCTTTCTTAAAAAATGAAATAAAATTGATTATTCTTATTCTATTGCAATTTAGGTTCAATTGATAGGTTTTTTTTAAGGTAATATGTATTATTTAAAGGTAAAAAAGTAAAAGAGACATGCTGATTAATTTTGTTTGACTTGTAAGGGATTTTTTCATTTTCCAGAAGATTCTTTCTTAAAAAATGGAATAAAATTGATTATTCTTATTCTGTGGTAATTCAGGTTAAATTGGTAGGTTTTATTGAAGGTAATATGTGTTTTTTAATGGTAAAAAAATAATAGGGACATGCTCTTTAATTTTATTTGACTTGGTAAGGGATTTTTTTATTTTCCAGGAGAACATTCTTTCTTAAAAAATGGAATAAAATTGATTATTCTTATTCAATTGCAATTCAAGTTAAAATGTTATGTTTTTCTATAGGTAATATGAGTTGTTTAAAGGTAAAAAAATAATAGAGACATGCTGATTAATTTTGTTTGACTTGTAAGGGATTTTTTCATTTTCCAAAAGATTCTTTCTTAAAAAATGGAATAAAATTGATTATTCTTATTCAATTGCAATTCAAGTTAAAATGTTATGTTTTTCTATAGGTAATATGAGTTGTTTAAAGGTAAAAAAATAATAGAGACATGCTGATTAATTTTGTTTGACTTGTAAGGGATTTTTTCATTTTCCAGAAGATTCTTTCTTAAAAAATGGAATAAAATTGATTATTCTTATTCAATTGCAATTCAAGTTAAAATGTTATGTTTTTCTATAGGTAATATGAGTTGTTTAAAGGTAAAAAAATAATAGAGACATGCTGATTAATTTTGTTTGACTTGTAAGGGATTTTTTCATTTTCCAGAAGATTCTTTCTTAAAAAATGGAATAAAATTGATTATTCTTATTCAATTGCAATTCAAGTTAGATTGTTATGTTTTTCTAAAGGTAATATTTATTATTTAAAGGTAAAAAAATAATAGAGACATGCTGTTTAATTTTATTTGACTTTGTAACGGATAATTTTAATAATAAGATCGAAATCCCATTATCCGCGTGATCCGCTAGCAATAAACCCCTTTACGCAAAAAACACTCACAACAAATCTCATGTGGAGATTCCGCTAAGACAACGACGACGCGGACGACGTTGAAATCAAAAAGATTACCAATATTATAACCATCACTTACCGTTGATAAGCCGGTGAAATTCCTTTGTGAAAAATCAGGCACTGGAATCTCGCAGCAACAATCGTAAGGAAAACGTCACGACAAATAATAATAAGAAAAATGACAAAACTCAAAATATTTTAAACTTGTGATTTATTAATCTAGAACTCAATTACTCAAAATGTACAAAAACGCGCACCCGCAAATAAAAGACAAACTTTCCCTCTGAGGTCCCAAAAGATAGTGTGTCGGTACTTCCGAAAAAGAAAAGAACTTCCTCATTTCTCCACCTGCTCTGCTTCCTATTGCTGTCTTCTTCGCTCTGCTGGGGCCAGTCGAACTCGTTCTCTCTCTCACTCCAAAGGAACCTGTAAGAAATCGGCCCGAGCCGCCAACCCTCGGGGACTTCCGCCAATACAACTGCGCAAACCATTTGCCAGAAAGACATGACAGAGGACACTCAAAACCGCTAATAGGGAAATTCGATCCAAAATCCGAAAGCCACAAATCACACCAAAATGAACCCGCTTAATTTGCTCTAATAACGAACACTTCGTTACAATCCCCCTTCCTAGGCCGATGGTGCCTTTAGGTAACATCGCCGAAAATCCTTAAACATTTTCCCTCAACCGCAAAGAAAGAACAGGTGCAAATAATTAATAATCACAATGGTCATAAACTTCATTAACTTTAATATAATAATTGGTTGGTTCTATACTAGTGGAATCTATAATACTGAATAAACTAATGCTTATATAAAAACAAAATAACTTTCCTTTTCAAATAAAAAAAAAATAAACCTTCGAAAACTTTTTCTAACATTAGTATCACAGTACTTGTTCATATTACTAAAAAAAAACTTTTTATCATTAATAATACTGTTAGAACCAATACTTAAAGGAAACAAAATAAAAACCCGCTTATACATTATCAGATCACTGATCATTTATCGTCATTCTCCCGCTGATATCTACGAATCAGCTGGCTCTTTGCCTCAATAATCAATTCAGGAGAGAGACCCTATAACAACCGCTCCAACTCTCTCAAATCAGTAATTAAACCCGCTGATGAAACAGACGAACACTGACGCTCTGGGACGGATGGTCCCGGTGACTCCACTTGTGACCCTCCGTGAACAGGGAGCTGACTCCGAATCGGCTTTACTTCCGTTCTATCGACCCGCTGATTATGATCACCAGGAGCATTGTCACCCCTGTGGCTTTGCTTAACCGCTGATGTTGAAAGGCCATTCCTGGTTCTTTTCTCCTCCGTTCTCACCCGTCGATGCTTATCGTAAGCTTCTTTGCCGTATCTATGGATCATATCCTGACGGTGAACACAACCACAGCGGGGGCATTCGGTCATAATGACCCCAAAACGTCCACAATTCCGACAAAAAATCTCTGATGGGCGAGGACAACTGGTGGAACGATGTGTAAACTCCCAACAGTTAAAACAGCTTCCCATGGGGGGATCCAACTCCGGATCAGTCGCGATTATATCCAACCGGCCAAACATAATTCCGGATCTGATAACTGGACGCGACGAACTCTTCGGTGCGAGCTTTACTCTCGTCCTAGCTCGGATGTCCGGTAATGTTGAAGTTGATGATGCCGCTGATGGGGAAGGGTCCCTTGGACTCACCAGATCGCTAAGGTTCAACTGGCGACGACCTCTCAAGTAGAGCTCACGCTCCTTGGCCTGTTGGTGAGTGCCGCTGACAATATTATTGTTGTCTGGGTTTTCCAGACAACACAAACTCTCCGCTGAAACCGCATCCTTGGACACATCCGTCCGGACATTTGAAGATGGTGATTGCTCAATCACTGTCATCTCAGGCTCCACTACCTCGGTATCCGTGACGCCAGATGGTTCCGCTGATTCAATATGGGCCAACTGCTCCATCTCCTCCTCACCAATCATAATGTCTAAATCGACATCGGCCAATGGATCCGTGGTCGGCTCCTCATTAATTTCCTCTAACATCTCCTGTCGATGCCGGTAGACATCCACAAAACGATGAGAGAGCAACTCTGGACGCAAATCCACCTCCGGTGTCTCGTCCTCAAATTCCCCGACAACCGTTGTCGATCCGCGCCTTGCGCCCCTCCTCGACCTGACGGTGTTATACCTCCACATGACCAACTGATAATTTGGAACCGCTGACAAAAGATTGGACCAGTAATCTACAAGAAAGAAAAAGAACAGTTAATTATCATTCACAATCCAGATTGGCAATTACGAGGTGGTATATATCTTTTGATATCTGACACATGAACTTTCGCAACACGACGATTATTTTCCGAATTAAGCTCGTATACCGTCGGAGACAACTGTTTAACAATTTCAAACGGACCCTCATACTTGGGGGCCAATTTCGCTGAAAACCGTTGACTCGCATTCGAAAGCTTATGCGTTTTCCACAATACCATATCACCTACGCTAAATGTCGCCTCCCGCTTATTCCTGTTGTAATAACCTGCTTGCTTTTCCCGTTCCTTATCGATAAACCTGGCCAGTAAATCCCTCAACGCGCTCAATCGTCTCATCCGGTCTCCCCATACCTCCGGATCAATACGTTGAACCGAGGTAGTATCTTCGACCGCACGACGCAAGCTTTGAACAGGTTCAGGCTGCCGACCATAATTTAAAAATGCCGGTGACATCTTTGTTGTCGACTGTACCGCTGTATTCACCGCATGCCTAAACTCGTGTACGTGCTTATCCCACTCTCGATGATCAGCCCCAACAAAAGTCGCGATCATCGTCTTAAGCACGCGATTACTCCGTTCAACAGGGTTCGCTTGAGGATGATAAGGCGGGGTGGTCAAATGTCTGACGCCATATTCCTCTAAGGTCGATTTCAGATATTTGTTATCGAATTCTTTACCATTATCGGTCAATAGAAATTTCGGTGTACCCCATCTGAATAAAACTAACTCCTCAAAGGCCCTGGCAATCGTTTTACCATCCGCTGATCTCAAAGGTTTGACCTCTACCCAACGCGAAAACAAATCCTGGAAAACCACAAGATTCCGACACTGACTTTTGCTTGGTGGAAATTCCATGCAATCGGCCGCTACCACTATCCAAGGCTGTTTCACTATTCTTTTGCCCATTAGACCTTTAGGTCCTTCCTGTGAAACCTTATGCAGTTGACACTTCTGACACGATTTAACAAAATTGTGTACATCGAACCACACTCCCTGCCAGTAATACTCTGTGGCTACCCGGCCATACGTCTTTTCCACCCCCAGATGACCAGCTGATAACCCATCATGAGCATCGCGCAACACCTTTTCTCTGTATTCCTCTGGTACCACTAATTTCCAACCTTGCTCTTCCCCAACGAAAGGAAGCAATATCGGGCAATTTCGATGCCTATATAATTTATTGCCTTCCACCGTCCAACCCGGGAACCGCTGAGGAAATTTCTCGACCAATTCTTTCCTTTTAAGATACCAAGGATCATTAACAGTCTCCAATGCTGAGATTTCATCGCCATCTTCTTCAAACATTCGAGACAAGGCATCTGGCACATCATGATTAGTTCCTCGCCGGTAAACGATCTCAAAATCCCACTGTTGCATTTCCAATGCCCAACGAGCCAAACGTCCGGTAGGATCCTTCAGATTTCTGAGCCATTTTAAAGCGCTGTGGTCAGTAATTGCCTTAAATCGGTAACCCTCTATATATGGGCGGAATTTCTTAATTGCCCACAATAACGCTAAACATTTCCGCTCAGTCACACTGTAATTCCTTTTGGCCGCTGTTAATATTTTACTCGCATATACAATAGGATGTTCCCCATCTTCGGACTCCTGAGTGAGAACTGCCCCAACCGCTGAATCACTTGCGTCACATTGAATTGTGAACTGTTTTGTGAAATCGGGTCGAGCTAAAACCGGAGCAGAGATTAATTTACTTTTTAAAGTTGCAAATGCCTCATCCTGTTCCGCTAACCATTCCCACTTTCTTCCCTTGTGGAGTAACCGCAAAAGTGGTAACTTCAAATCACTATCATTATCTATAAAACGCGAATACCAACCGATCATTCCCAAAAACCGCCGAAGTTGTTTAAGATTTTGGGGCATCGGATACTCTACTATCGGTGCTATTTTATCTGGATCTGGCCGCAAACCATCTTTATCCAAGACATATCCGAGATAAGTGACCCTCGAACAACCAAACTCACATTTTTGGGGATTCACCACTAATCCCGCTACCGCTAATTTCCCGAGCACAATTCTCAGCCATTTAACGTGCTCTTCGAATGTGTTTGTTACGATAATTATATCGTCCAAGTAACCAAACACTACCGGTTCGAATTCCGGTCCAAACAATGAGTCCACTAAACGCTGAAAGGTCATAGGAGCATTGGTTAATCCAAATGGCATGCGTTTAAACTGAAAAAGCCCTAACCCCGGAATCGAAAAAGCCGTATACTTTTTACTATCCGCTGACATAGGTACCTGATGATATGCCATTTTGAGGTCGATCTTGGATATAAACCGTGCTCTTCGGAGCTTATCCAATATTGAGTCAACACTCGGAATTGGGTAGGCATCCTTTACAGTCACTTTATTCAAGTCCCGATAGTCAAAACAAAGGCGAAACGAACCATCGCTCTTTTTGACCACAACCGGGGCCGCACTCCACCCACTCGCCGCTTGTTCAATTATACCTTGTTCTAACAATTTTTTAACTTCTTTGATCAACCACTGAAGGATCATGGGTGACATTCTCCTCGGGCGATGTTTAATCGGCGTTGAATTGCTAACACTGATATAGTGTTCCGTTAAAGATGTCATACCATGTTCGCAACCTTGCGGTAAGACCAATTCATCGACAATGCTTTGAACTTGCTTCCGCTGATCAACCGTTAACTCGGATATGCCCGCGCATTCAGCTATAATATTACCCTTCTGATTATCACCTGTTTGAGTGGCGAAATCATGCCATTCTTTACCGCTAATTCGCCACAGACCTTTGCCTAACTGAACTTCCATATCCATATCCTTGCAAAAGTCTATGCCCAAAATCAGATCATGAGTTAGGGAATTTACGGCCCTTAATTCGAAAGACTGCGTACATCCATCCACTGTCAACCATAATCTCAATTTACCCAATGTTTTAGTGAATCCCCCAATAGCACTTTGTAGAGACGTATCAGCCGCGACCAATTTCTCTCTAAATCTTTCCGCTAATCTGGGACCCACCACTGAAATCATCGCCCCTGGATCAAACAAAGCGACATAGGGTTTGTCCCCAACCATAACTTTTAGGAAATACCTATTTTCAGTACGTGTCCCATCTACACACACGTCAGCATCTGAAGGTCCAGCTGCCATATCAGCAGCAATTCCCCCCCCCCCCTGTACTATACGTGCTGAAATTTTTTCAACACTATTAGTACTACCACTCTCTAAATCTATTACTGCCGATTGTACAGCCGGTACTGTGGGACACTCTGTCCCCGTTAAATTCTCACACATTTTCGGTAACTGTCCCGAAAATGTAGGACACTCTGTCCCAGTAACCCTCTCACACATTTCCGGTAATTGTCCCGAAAACGTAGGACACTCTGTCCCAGTTACACACTTGGACGTTTCCGGTAATTGTCCCGAAAACGTAGGACACTCTGTCCCAGTTCCACTCTCACACGTTTCCGGTAATTGTCCCGAAAACGTAGGACACTCTGTCCCAGTTCCACACTCGGACGTTTCCGGTAATCGTCCCGAAAACGTAGGACACTCTGTGCCAGTTCCACTCTCACACGTTTCCGGTAATTGTCCCGAAAACGTAGGACACTCTGTCCCAGTTCCACACTCGGACGTTTCCGGTAATCGTCCCGAAAACGTAGGACACTCTGTCCCAGTTACACTCTCAATCACTCCTGATTCCACGGCCGGTAAATTGGGACATTCTGTCCCACCTGCCTTATTCCGCTGATCAACCAGTGATTCTTCCTCACTGACATCTGAGTATTCCATTAGTTTTAACTCAATGTCCAAAATCTCTCTCGAAATAGGTCTCTCTATTGTCCCACCTAGTTGTGTCGGGGGGGAGGGTTGTTCTGTCCCCCCCCCTTGCGCGTTTCCCAAACTCTGACGCATGGCCAAACAATTTGGGCAATTCGCACAGATCGCTTCCTGAGAAGTAACCGTCTGAAAACCCCCAGTACTACGACTTTGCTGCACATTGGGACATTGTGACGCATAGTGACCCGTTTTCTTACACCTAAAACACACTCTGAGCTGACATTGCGCCGCGCGATGTCCCACCACATGACAAACGTTACATGCCCCCACAAAGGCTCTGTGCTCAAATGGGGCTGACATCGGGTTTAACTGTTGTCCCGACAAAGATCCCAATGCTGTCCCGCCTGTCAGGGTATCGCTTGATGCTGGTGGAATGCCCACCTGCGTGAAAGTAACCGGTGATGAGCGCTCTTGCTTATCCTGGACCTGCGTCCTGATTGAGGATTTTAACTGTCCCGTTGACATTTCACGCGTCTGTCCCTCACTGGACCGGTAAGCATCAATTGCCTGTCCATCCTCCGTAACCACTGACTTTTTATTTTGCTTCTTTTTTTTGGAAGACTTCCACTCAGTAGTTACCTTTTTCCTCTTCTCGACTTCTGAGTCCGACTCCGAACTTTCTACTATACTATCTATTTTGGGTCCCTTTAAGGGGGGGTATAGTTAATTCGGTGAAAATAATGCATACTTTTAAGAATTTTTTTTGGCGATACAAAGAAAGTTAATATATTTATTAAATTTTTATATAATAGTACAACATTTGAACAGTACTTCACCAAATTTTCATTGCAAAATATTGCAAATTGAGCGAGTAAGAGCAAATCTCCTCAGGCGCTTGCAAAAAAAGTTATTTTACGGTGTACACTCTAACTCGCAACAGAATCATCCAAAACAAAAAAACCAAGATGCATTAGTCAAAGGAGATGTTTCTCGAGGTAACCCTGGGAGCTTTTTTTGTTTTTTAAAAAATTACTCATTTTACAATAACAAATTCGTCGATTTTTTATAGAAAAAATCGGTTTTTTGGCCTTTATGTGTTACGAAAAATCGAAAAATGAAAAAAAAAAAATCCTCCCAGCGTTACCTCGAGAAACATCTCCTTTGACTAATGCATCTTGGTTTTTTTGTTTTAGATGATTCTGTTGCGAGTTAGAGTGTACACCGTAAAATAACTTTTTTTGCAAGCGCCTGAGGAGATTTGCTCTTACTCGCTCAATTCGCAATATTTTGCAATGAAAATTTGGTGAAATACTGTTCAAATGTTGTACTATTATATAAAAATTTAATAAATATATTAACTTTCTTTGTATCGCCAAAAAAAATTCTTAAAAGTATGCATTATTTTCACCGAATTAACTATACCCCCCCCCCTTAAAAGATTTCTCGTTGCCGCTAACAGGGGTCGTGTTCTCTCTCTGACGAGAGGGGGCGTATAGCGCTTATCTAAATCTTTTACCTTTTCAAAACGCTTTAAAATCTCTACGAGATCCGGTAAGTTACGAATATCTGCCGTCGACGCATAACGCCGATATTCTGGGGTTAAACCTCTGAAAATTATTTTAAGCATCTTCTCCTCTGAAATCGGTCGCCTAAGCCGATCCGTTATCATACGCAGATTCATGATATACGTAGAGATCCTTTCCCCTTTAGCTTGTGTTCTCGACCTAAGGTCATCCCACACATCTTCCTCGTCCATTGCGCCCCCGAATTTCCTTAAAAATCTTTTTTTAAACCCATCCCATGAGTGAATATCGTCGCCAACTAAACGGAACCACCTACTAGCCGACTGACGTAATACACCCGGGACTGCCTCTAAGAGTTGTTTACCGGTGAGTTTTTTACAATATTTCATATCCTCTATGCTCTCCAAAAATTCAACCGGATTCTCTTTTTCAGTAGCCGCAAATTTAATGTCCCATTCTTTTAAATATTTGGAGACTTGAGAACTTCGCCGCCCCTGATGCCCCTGGGTGTTCCTGTGATCGTCGATGTTAGCTTCGACATCACTCTCTACCTCTGATTGGGAAGAATTCAAGTCTAACAGTAGGGGCAGCTTGCCACTTTGCCTTCGTGGCCGCTCCTCCCCACTCCTTAAACCACTAGCCTTCTCCCCCCGTTTAGTACCGCTACTCGATCGTCGTTCACGCTTAGGTTTCTCCGGCGACGGCGATCCGCGCGCCCTTCTCTCCCACTCTTCCGCCTCGGGTGGGTTGAGTAACTTTTTCATGTCCTTAATTATCGATGACAAATTATTAAAACAGTCGTTCGACATCCGCGACGGACCTTGACCATCAAAAGGTGATGCATTATTCACTTTGGGAACTTCCCCTCCCCTCGAACCCTTTTCACCCCGAACGGTGGGAGGTACCATCTCATTTCCCTCAATAGGGGTTCCTGACCGCTTAGTCTCCTTCCCTTGAGAAGGTTGTTGAGGTGGAGGGGTAACCCAGTTAAATTCCATATTTTGGTTTCGCGCCACAAATTCACCCGCCTCAGAACCAAAATACATACTCGCGAACAACTGACGCAAACCCCATAAATTTGGAGCTGCCGCTGATGTACTGTTCATATTATGAGCAGTCTGACTGGATAAGGTCACCCCCCCGGAAGTCATCGGTAATTCCGCCCCTGCTGATGTGAACTCATTTCCCGGTGATACCGACGACGCGTTCCCTGTCTGATTCCGCTGATAAGAATCACTAACCCCTAACTCCTCATTTACCCTAACTGGTAAATTATGCTCACTGACTCCCTCAGTCCGTGAGAGTGACTGGCCATTATGGTTTTCAACATTGGCCAATATTTGTTCCGTTAAGTCATCCCCGTCAATGATATCTAAGTTACCTGGAGGGTATGCCTCTAAAGTGAACACGAGTTTCGAATCCGCTAAATCATATTTATCAAGCCAAGGAACCGCTACGATCTCACCTAATATCATCTTCGTTCTTACTCTCAGAAGCCGCTCACGTAGTACTTGCACTGACCCCTTAGTACTACAACCTAAATCTTCGAGTTCGGTTACCAACTCTTCTATAGGCGTTTTCTGTACCAAACGCCAAATAACTCTAGCGTCCCGATTCTCCAAAACCTTGACAAAATGTCGACGATAAACCTCCATGTTAAATAACATAAAATTATTATTTCCGTTAAAACCGAAATAACCGTCGACCTTGTCGAGTCAAAACAAAAACAACGCCAGTAATAATTTGCGCGCCAAATCTTACCGCATAAACTTCCCCCACGAGTACACTAAGTGGGAAAAACGCGCGAACTCGACCAAGACAATTTTCCACGAGCGCTCAACAATAATTTCAAGCATACGAACACAACAAAAAAATCAATCAATATTGTGTGAACAACAAAAAAAATAATTCGAACACTCAACACTACACAATTCCCGAAATACCGCTAATTCGAAACAACGGGCAACACCACTTATTTCCGATACGGCACGAGAATAAAAACAAGATGGGGGTCCCTTTTTATAAAAGAAGTTTATGTTCATTTCATGAACATTTTGCTTCCTCATTGCGCAAAGCAAAAGATTTGCTTCCTCTTGGAGGAAGCAATAAATTAATAATTTATATACATATTATTTTTAAAATATGATAAATGATTTCAAAAAATATATCTTTTTCCACCTATTCCACTCTTTCAGCCGTTTTATGAAACAATTTTGAAAATTGAAACAATTTTTTTATTAAAATCAATTTTTTGAAAAAAAGTAAAAAAAAATTTTTTTTTAGGGGGTACTTTCTAAAATTGTTGTGTTCATTTTGAGATATTAATGTGACAAATGTACATACCGAATTTTAGCCAAATCCGTTAAAACGTATTAACGATATCGTGTTCACAAAAACTTTTTTAACTAAAATATGAATTTTTGAATTTTTTAATTTATTCTTTAAATTTCAATGAAATATAAACTTTATATATACCAATCGATTCGTCTTGATATGAGGAATACGATTTTACTATGTATTGCCTTTAATTTTGCTTTCAATAAATTTTTTCGATTAAAATCGATTTTTTTGAAAAAATGCCAAAAAAAATTTTTTTGTGGGTATTTTCTAAAATCATTGTGTCCATTTTGAGATATTGATGTGACAAATATACGTACCAAATTTTAGCCAAATCCGTTAAAACGTATTAAAGTTATCGTGTTCACAAAAAAATGGATCCACACACACACACATACACACACACATACATACATCCGGACAATTGATCAGGGACTTATATATGACATTTATAAATAGAAAAAAATTTGTTTGGTGCATTTCTAATAATTTCATAATTTGAAGGACTACATAGCTTCCTCCAGAGGAAGCAAAAACAATCAATTTGGCATCAATGCCCAATTGCCGGTAATGGCCATAATGCCGTTGATGTCACAAATTAAAAATTTATCTCACTTGTCCTCTGACAAACCCATTCCCCATATTTTAAAATAAAATAAATAACAAAAATTTTAGTTCACTCTTATTAATAAATCACATCACACCATATTTCTTTTGTGGGACAACAAAAAAATGAAAGAATATGTCAATTTCTTGATTGTACACGAAAATATTTCCCGTGTAACATATAATATAATTTGTCAATTGTATCGCAATTGTGCCCTATGCTTGTGGAAACGACATTATAATACTGCACGATTACTCTCTTCGACATTTCGAATCACAGAAACGGAAGAGAAAAATGTCGCGATATATCCTCAAGGCACGCTCTTATCACATACCGCCAAAACTACGCGCGTCGTGACGTCACGTCCGAGCACATGGCGATACTAATTTTCCAATTCTATAGTCTCCGCAAAAAAAAAACACACGCACCGGCGAGAAAATACAAACCGCTAATAACAAAAAATCCACACTTATTATCCACAGATATTTCCCCGCTCAATGCCACAAAAAAAACTATAATCTTCTTGTCTCAAAGTCTCAGCAGCCCAGCCCCACGTTGGGCGCCATAATTGTAACGGATAATTTTAATAATAAGATCGAAATCCCATTATCCGCGTGATCCGCTAGCAATAAACCCCTTTACGCAAAAAACACTCACAACAAATCTCATGTGGAGATTCCGCTAAGACAACGACGACGCGGACGACGTTGAAATCAAAAAGATTACCAATATTATAACCATCACTTACCGTTGATAAGCCGGTGAAATTCCTTTGTGAAAAATCAGGCACTGGAATCTCGCAGCAACAATCGTAAGGAAAACGTCACGACAAATAATAATAAGAAAAATGACAAAACTCAAAATATTTTAAACTTGTGATTTATTAATCTAGAACTCAATTACTCAAAATGTACAAAAACGCGCACCCGCAAATAAAAGACAAACTTTCCCTCTGAGGTCCCAAAAGACAGTGTGTCGGTACTTCCGAAAAAGAAAAGAACTTCCTCATTTCTCCACCTGCTCTGCTTCCTATTGCTGTCTTCGTCGCTCTGCTGGGGCCAGTCGAACTCGTTCTCTCTCTCACTCCAAAGGAACCTGTAAGAAATCGGCCCGAGCCGCCAACCCTCGGGGACTTCCGCCAATACAACTGCGCAAACCATTTGCCAGAAAGACATGACAGAGGACACTCAAAACCGCTAATAGGGAAATTCGATCCGAAAGCCACAAATCACACCAAAATGAACCCGCTTAATTTGCTCTAATAACGAACACTTCGTTACAACTTGGTAAGGGATTTTTTCATTTTCCAGGAGAACATTCTTTCTTAAAAAATGGAATAAAATTGATTATTCTTATTCAATTGCAATTCAAGTTAAATTGTTATGTTTTTCTAAAGGTAATATGTGTTGTTTAAAGGTAAAAAAATAATAGAGACATGCTGTTTAATTTTATTTGACTTGGTAAGGGATTTTTTCATTTTCCAGGAGAACATTCTTTCTTAAAATTGCAATTGCAATTGCAATTCAAGTTAAATTGTTATGTTTTTCTGAAGGTAGTATGTATTATTTAAAGGTTAAAAAATAATAGAGGCATGCTGTTTAATTTTGTTTGACTTGGTAAGGGATTTTTTTATTTTCCAGGAGAACATTCTTTCTTAAAAAATGGAATAAAATTGATTATTATTATTCCATTCCAATTTAGGTTCAAGTGGTAGGTCTTTTTTAAGGTAGTAAGTATTGTTTAAAGGTAAAAAAATAATAGAGACATGCTGTTTAATTTTATTTGACTTGGTAATGGAATTTTTTATTTTCCAGGAGAACATTCTTGCTTAAAAAATGGAATAAAATTGATTATTATTATTCCATTCCAATTTAGGTTCAATTGGTAGGTTTTTTTAAGGTAATAAGTGTTGTTTGAAGGTAAATAAATAATACAGACATGCTGTTTAATTTTATTTGACTTGGTAAGGGATTTTTTCATTTTCCAGGAGAACATTCTTTTCTTAAAAAATGGAATAAAATTGATTATTCGTATTCAATTGCAATTCAAGTTAAATTGTTATGTTTTTCTAAAGGTAATATGTGTTGTTTAAGGGTAAATAAATAAAAGAGACATGCTGTTTAATTTATTTGAATTGGTAAGGGTTTTTTTCATTTTCCAGGAGAACATACTTTCTTAAAAAATGGAATAAAATTGATTATTCTTATTCTATTGCTATTCAAGTTAAATTGTTATGTTTTTCTAAAGGTAATATTTATTATTTAAAGATAAAAAAATAATAGAGATTTTCTTATTTTCTTATTCTATTGCAATTCTGGTTCAATTGGTAGGTTTTTTTGATGGTAATATGTATTATTTAAAGGTAAAAAAATAATAGAGACATGCTGTTTAATTTTGTTTTACTGGTAAGGGATTTTTTCATTTTCCAGAAGATTCTTTCTTAAAAAATGAAATATAATTGATTATTCTAATTCTATTGCAATTCAGGTTAAATTGGTAGGTTTTTTTTAAACGTAATATGTATTATTTAAAGGTAAAAAAAAATAGAGACATGCTGTTTAATTTTGTTTGACTTGGTAAGGGAATTTTTTATTTTCCAGGAGAACATTCTTTCTTAGAAACTGGAATAAAATTGATTATTCTTATTCGATTGCTATTCAAGTTAAATTGTTATGTTTTTCTGAAGGTAGTATGTATTATTTAAAGGTTAAAAAATAATGGAGACATGCTGTTTAATTGGCGATTCAAACAGCTACACTAGCGCCACAGTTGAACTAATTTAGGCGTGACTCGCTCTAAAGCAGTCTCTGTTTTGACAGTTTATGTCAAATTATTTAATTATTCTGATATTTTTATTGCGTTTGTAAAATTATTTTTAAGCGTTAAATAAAAAAAAATAATTTAAAACACATGGAGTGCTACAGAGCGAGTCACGCCTAAATTAGTTCAACTGTGGCGCTAGTGTAGCTGTTTGAATCGCCAATTTTGTTTGACTTGGTAAGGGAATTTTTTATTTTCCAGGAGATTCTTTCTTAAAAATTGAATAAAATTGATTATTCTTATTCAATTGCAATTCAAGTTAAATTTTTATGTTTTTCTAAAGGTAGTATGTATTATTTAATGGTAAAAAATAATAGAGACATGCTGTTTAATTTTGTTTGACTTGGTAAGGAAATTTTTTATTTTCCAGGAGAACATTCTTTCTTAAAAAATGGAATAAAATTGATTATTCTTATTCTATTGCTATTCAAGTTAACTTGTTATGTTTTTCTGAAGGTAGTATGTATTATTTAAAGGTTAAAAAATAATAGAGACTTGCTGTTTAATTTTGTTTGACTTGGTAAGGGAATTTTTTATTTTCCAGGAGAACATTCTTTCTTAAAAAATGGAATAAAATTGATTATTATTATTCCATTCCAATGTAGGTTCAAGTGGTAGGTCTTTTTTAAGGTAATAAGTGTTGTTTAAAGGTATAAAAATAATAGAGACATGCTGTTTAATTTTATTTGACTTGGTAAGGAATTTTTTCATTTTCCAGGAGAACATTCTTGCTTAAAAAATGGAATAAAATTGATTATTATTATTCCATTCCAATTTAGGTTCAATTGGTAGGTTTTTTTAAGGTAATAAGTGTTGTTTGAAGGTAAATAAATAATACAGACATGCTGTTTAATTTTATTTGACTTGGTAAGGGATTTTTTCATTTTCCAGGAGAACATTCTTTTCTTAAAAAATGGAATAAAATTGATTATTCGTATTCAATTGCAATTCAAGTTAAATTGTTATGTTTTTCTAAAGGTAATATGTGTTGTTTAAGGGTAAATAAATAAAAGAGACATGCTGTTTAATTTATTTGAATTGGTAAGGGATTTTTTCATTTTCCAGGAGAACATACTTTCTTAAAAAATGGAATAAAATTGATTATTCTTATTCTATTGCTATTCAAGTTAAATTGTTATGTTTTTCTAAAGGTAATATTTATTATTTAAAGGTAAAAAAATAATAGAGATTTTCTTATTTTCTTATTCTATTGCAATTCTGGTTCAATTGGTAGGTTTTTTTGATGGTAATATGTATTATTTAAAGGTAAAAAAATAATAGAGACATGCTGTTTAATTTTGTTTGACTGGTAAGGGATTTTTTCATTTTCCAGAAGATTCTTTCTTAAAAAATGAAATATAATTGATTATTCTAATTCTATTGCAATTCAGGTTAAATTGGTAGGTTTTTTTTAAACGTAATATGTATTATTTAAAGGTAAAAAAAAATAGAGACATGCTGTTTAATTTTGTTTGACTGGTAAGGGATTTTTTCATTTTCCAGGAGAACATTCTTTCTTAAAAAATGGAATAAAATTGATTATTCTTATTCTATTGCTATTCAAGTTAAATTGTTATGTTTTTCTGAAGGAAGTATGTATTATTTAAAGGTTAAAAAATAATAGAGGCATGCTGTTTAATTTTGTTTGACTTGGTAAGGGAATTTTTTATTTTCCAGGAGAACATTCTTTCTTAAAAACTGGAAAAAAATTGATTATTCTTATTCGATTGCTATTCAAGTTAAATTGTTATGTTTTTCTGAAGGTAGTATATATTATTTAAAGGTTAAAAAATAATAGAGACATGCTGTTTAATTGGCGATTCAAACAGCTACACTAGCGCCACAGTTGAACTAATTTAGGCGTGACTCGCTCTAAAGCAGTCTCTGTTTTGACAGTTTATGTCAAATTATTTAATTATTCTGATATTTTTATTGCGTTTGTAAAATTATTTTTAAGCGTTAAATAAAAAAAAATAATTTAAAACACATGGAGTGCTACAGAGCGAGTCACGCCTAAATTAGTTCAACTGTGGCGCTAGTGTAGCTGTTTGAATCGCCAATTTTGTTTGACTTGGTAAGGGATTTTTTTTATTTTCCAGGAGATTCTTTCTTAAAAATTGAATAAAATTGATTATTCTTATTCAATTGCAATTCAAGTTAAATTTTTATGTTTTTCTAAAGGTAGTATGTATTATTTAATGGTAAAAAATAATAGAGACATGCTGTTTAATTTTGTTTGACTTGGTAAGGAAATTTTTTATTTTCCAGGAGAACATTCTTTCTTAAAAAATGGAATAAAATTGATTATTCTTATTCTATTGCTATTCAAGTTAACTTGTTATGTTTTTCTGAAGGTAGTATGTATTATTTAAAGGTTAAAAAATAATAGAGACTTGCTGTTTAATTTTGTTTGACTTGGTAAGGGAATTTTTTATTTTCCAGGAGAACATTCTTTCTTAAAAAATGGAATAAAATTGATTATTATTATTCCATTCCAATGTAGGTTCAAGTGGTAGGTCTTTTTTAAGGTAATAAGTGTTGTTTAAAGGTATAAAAATAATAGAGACATGCTGTTTAATTTTATTTGACTTGGTAAGGGATTTATTCATTTTCCAGGAGAACATTCTTTCTTAAAAAATGGAATAAAATTGATTATTCTTATTCTGTGGTAATTCAGGTTAAATTGGTAGGTTTTTTTGAAGGTAATATGTGTTTTTTATTGGTAAAAAAATAATAGGGACATGCTGTTTAATTTTATTTGACTTGGTAAGGAATTTTTTATTTTCCAGGAGAACATTCTTTCTTAAAAAATTGAATAAAATTGATTATTATTATTCCATTCCAATTTAGGTTCAAGTGGTAGGTCTTTTTTAAAGTAATAAGTGTTGTTTAAAGGAATAAAAATAATAGAGACATGCTGTTTAATTTTATTTGACTTGGTAAGGGATTTATTCATTTTCCAGGAGAACATTCTTTCTTA
Source organism: Leptopilina boulardi (assembly GCF_019393585.1). Lineage (NCBI taxonomy): Eukaryota > Metazoa > Arthropoda > Insecta > Hymenoptera > Figitidae > Leptopilina > Leptopilina boulardi. Next base: position 148,266 of record NW_026137751.1, on the reverse strand, counting down.
AAAAATGGAATAAAATTGATTATTCTTATTCTATTGCTATTCAAGTTAAATTGTTATGGTTTTCTGAAGGTAGTATGTATTATTTAAAGGTTAAAAAATAATAGAGACATGCTGTTTAATTTTGTTTGACTTTGTAAGGGAATTTTTTATTTTCCAGGAGAACATTCTTTCTTAAAAAATGGAATAAAATTGATTATTCTTATTCTATTACAATTTAAGTTAAATTTTTATGTTTTTCTAAAGGTAATATGTATTATTTAAAGGTAAAAAAATAATAGAGACATGCTGTTTAATTTTGTTTGACTGGTAAGGGATTTTTTCATTTTCCAGAAGATTCTTTCTTAAAAAATGAAATATAATTGATTATTCTAATTCTATTGCAATTCAGGTTAAATTGGTAGGTTTTTTTAAACGTAATATGTATTATTTAAAGGTAAAAAAATAGAGACATGCTGTTTAATTTTGTTTGAGTGGTAAGGGATTTTTTCATTTTCCAGAAGATTCTTTCTTAAAAAATGGAATAAAATTGATTATTCTTATTCAATTGCAATTCAAGTTAAATTGTTATGTTCTTCCATAGGTAATATGAGTTGTTAAAAGGTAAAAAAATAATAGAGACATGCTGTTTAATTTTATTTGACTTGGTAAGGGATTTATTCATTTTCCAGGAGAACATTCTTTCTTAAAAAATGGAATAAAATTGACTATTCTTATTCTATTGCTATTCAAGTTAAATTGTTATGTTTTTCTGAAGGTAGTATGTATTATTTAAAGGTTAAAAAATAATAGAGACATGCTGTTTAATTTTGTTTGAATTGGTAAGGGATTTTTTTATTTTCCAGGAGAACATTCTTTCTTAAAAAATGGAATAAAATTGATTATTCTTATTCTATTGCTATTCAAGTTAAATTGTTATGTTTTTCTGGAGGTAGTATGTATTATTTAAAGGTTAAAAAATAATAGAGACATGCTGTTTAATTTATTTGAATTGGTAAGGAATTTTTTCATTTTCCAGGTGAACATTCTTTCTTAAAAAATGGAATAAAATTGATTATTATTATTCCATTCCAATTTAGGTTCAAGTGGTAGGTCTTTTTTAAGGTAATAAGTGTTGTTTAAAGGTATTAAAATAATAGAGACATGCTGTTTAATTTTATTTGACTTGGTAAGGGATTTTTCTCGAAACAAGATTTTTCAAACTGGTAGGCACTGTAGCGTCTAAACTATTCAACCAATTGACTTCCGGTTTCCGGCAAATGAAAGATAACTAAATTCTGCTGGGGTTATACCTATAATATGGTATAATTGTTAACAATAACCCTTTTTTACAAGGGGTTAAACATGACAAAATAGTGCAAAAATTGCATATTTTCAAAAAAGTGTCCGCCATTTTGTCATTTATATAACTTTTTGGCCATTTTACAGGTATAACCTATTCTTTAGGATGTCAGCTTTCTAAAAAATTTTGGTTTTTTGTTCTAGGTTAAAAATTGGCGAGTGCAGAGTGCCCACCGTTTCACTTATTAAAAAAACATTGGTTTTTCAAATCGCCATATTGGACGCCATTTTAAAAATTTTCGAAAATAAAAAATATTTTTTAAAAGGTTAAGGATGTATCTTTATTTATAAAAAAACCTAGATCGATATGTGATAACAGTTTCTTGCAAAAAAATTTTAAATGTTGGACTTTTTTTCGTCGCCGCAATGAGAACCTCCCCTTAAACATGGTAAGTTTACGTTCGGCAATGAGAATTTTCCCATCCTCTGTAATTTCTCAGTCATTAGTTATTTTGCTACATTAAAAGTTGGTACTATTATTACCTACATTGAAAGTGTCAAAATCATCGGAGATTTGACAATTATTTAAAATGGGAAAATTACAAAATTTTATGTTTTTCATTTTAGATTCTGTATTTTTGCCGCATTATAAGAAGCACTATTACCAACGATTTTCTAGATTGAAATTTCTATCAGTGATAGTGCAAAAAATTGCAGGAAAATTCCCTTATGACTTTTTACAGTGAGATGAAAATCGTTTAAAAGTGAATTTATTATGCTTTTGCAAGATAAAAGAGATGTTTCCATTAACGAAAACACTAAAATTTAAGTCGTATAATATTTTCTTAATTCACACTCGTATACAATACAAAACTATTATTATTTCATTAATTAATGTTTGCTTAGATTTTTCGAAAAAATTTATAACTTCAAGGGGTGTAGGTTTTAACCCCAAAACCCCACTATGTTTCTTGTAAAGGGGCATGTAAATGTGCCCCCTGGATCCGCAACAGAAACTGTAATACAATAATAAACTTCGTTATTTTCATTTAAAAAAATGTACTTTTAATGGCGAAAATATTCAATGGGACCGTTCTTAATAACGGCTCCACAGATTATTTTGATTTTTGTGAGAAAAGTTTCTATTTTTTATATACTTTCACTGGAAAAAAAATTTATTGACCAAAGACTTTTGAGTTGAATCTGGTTAAGGCGAACCGTGCTGGGTGATGTTACCCCTTAGGATTATATAATCTTTGACATAAAAAATATGTTTAACTCCTTACAATAATTATTCTTAACTGAATTACTTACTAAGTACCACATTATAGGCCATCTTTCATCATTAAAAATAGTTGGAGTTTTTTGCTGTTTTGGTATTGATATAAAGTCTCTCTTCTTTCGTGACTTCACTCTTTGTTGTTTTGCTTTTTGAACTCTATAATCACGTAGCAACATTTCATGAAATTTAATATGAGGATCTGTAGATCTTTTCTTTACTGTTCTATGATCAAGATGGTACCAATCTTCAACAATCTAAAAATAATAAAAAGTTTATGTTAAAATTATTACAAATTCATGACACCAATTTATATTTATTTTTGGGTTATAGAACAGTGTTGGGTAGTAACTAGTTACTTGTAACTAAGTTACTGAAAAAGATACGTTACTAGTAACTTATAACGTAACTTAGTTACTTTATTTCAAAGTAACTTGTCACGTAACTTAGTTACTATTTTAATAATAACTTTTAACTTTAAGTTATTTCGTTAATTTCTTTGCACTTTTCTTCTTGCTTTAAAAACATAATAATTTCGTGATTCAAAAAGAGCACACAAAGTGATAGTTCAATCGTGTATAAATAGTGGACAAGATTTTTTTTAATATAAGAAATTAACTTAAAAGAATGTCAGAAGTACTTAATTCTGATATTTCCGATAGTAACGAATACAAAGTGACTAATTTGAAGGTTTGATTCCATGGATAGGATTTGCAGAATACTTTACTTTTACTCTAAGGAAGAAAATAACTTCAAATTACTAAATACAGTAGATGTACCATTTATGACCACTGAACCGGTTTTGACCACTTTCAGATTTCTTTTGATATCATTATTAAATTTTCTGATGTAACTATTACATTATATGTACTTTTATAGAATTCCAAAATAATTTGACAACACTGACAACTTAATTTTGATAGAAGTTCAGTTGGCTCAATTAAACAAAATATTTATTTTTACCAGTGCAAATTAAAACAAGTTTTGTTAAAAAAGTAAGTAAGTGCTAAGTAAATAATTCTTATTCAAAATTAATATCAATATTTTTATAATTTATCTCTATTATATTATATATAAAGGATAAATATATATATGAGGCGTTTCATATGAGAACGACATATGATGTCTCAGACTTTCCTTAACTTTTGGTGACATTTTGGTGTTAAATAAGTATGTAAAATTTGAATTAAATTTATTTAATATTTTTAGAGATATTTGCATTAAAAAATTGTTGTAACATTTTTTTCTTTTTCTTATAACTTTTGTTCTTTTGATCCTATAAAAAAAAGTTCTAAATGTATTTAATGCTAAAAATGTTAAAATTTATGAAAAAAATTATTGCAATAAAAAATTATTAAATTTCAATTAATTTATTTAAAAAATAAATTTTAATTTTACGTTTTAAACATGTTCTCCCTGTTTCTCAACCCTGAAAAAAATCATGAATGAAGTTGATAATGTAATAAAGACTTCCTGAAATTTTAAGCTTGGCGTTATTTTTTGTTTTCGAGATAAAAATCTTTAAACAAAAAGAAAAAAATGTTACAACAATTTTTTAATGCAAATATCTCTACAAATATTAAAAAAATTTAATTCAAATTTTACATTCTTATTTAACATCAAAATGTCTCTCAAAACCCAAAAGTTAAGGAAAATCTGAGACATTATATGTCGTTCTCATATGAAACGCCTCATACATATATATATATATGTGTGATTAATTTCATTTATATTAATTAATTAATCAATAATAAATTAATTATTAAACATTAAAAACGAATAATTAAATTTTGAGGTTGCATAAATGGAAATTTATTTCGGGTGGCCACTAAAAATATTCACCTTCCGGCTACGGAACTGCTAAATGTTAATTTTCATTTGTCTGAATTTGTTAATACTATATTTTTTTGGTTTTACACAAAATACATTAAACTACAAAAATACAATAAAAACGTTTATTTCATTAATTGTAGACACTTTTAAATAAAAGCTTTTCAAATTTAAGCTAATTTAAATAATATTATATATTAATATTATCGAGAATATTATATCATTATATTATATCAAAAAAAAAGTTGTTTTATATTTCCAATTAAATATTATTTTAATAACTAGCTAAAACAAACGCGCGTGTTATTCTTCTTTCTTATAGACTTAAATTTAAACATCTTATTCAATTTATATTTACAACATCTTCCAAGTAGCACGGAATATTACAGTCATATTAAAATATTCGCCTCATGTTAATCTTACCGTTTAATATTACACGCTTATTTAAAATACATAAAATTTTAAATAAATATTTTTAAGTGGAATTTCACTTTTTTCTAGAATTGCATTAATATTACGTGCTGCATAAGCTGTTTAAAATTTTAACTAAAAATAAGAATTTTTTTTTCAATATTTAACAGTATATAAATGCTGTTTCATTACATGAAATTCTAATACTTTCAAATTTCCTACAATTTAACTTTAAATAAATAAAATTATTATATTTTAAAAATAATAGAAATGAAAAAATTTAATCATAAAAGAAATTAATCGCTACATAATCAATTGAACTGTAAAAATTTCATACCGCTTGACCTGCAATCTGTTAAAGAGGATTAATTAATAACTCTGAGGACCCAGGTAATTTATTCTTTCTCCCTTTATCACATGAAAAAGCTATAAAGAAAGTCTAATACTAAATAGGTAACGCATACCTTTCTTTCTTACACCAAGGAATATAACATAAGTACTTCTTTGTTTAACATTGCGTTTCTCTATCTAGACGATTGAAAATGGCATAAGAACATCATCGTCTAAAATCTTAATCTTCTTCCTTTTTGTTTTAAAAATAAAAAAAAATATTCATATATCTGTATATTGTAATGATAGTTAGAAATCGTCCGGTAAATATTTGTACTAAATATTATCGCGCGTCGATAAACAAGTTACCGACCGCGGAGCTCAAAGACGTAGTACCCAATATCGCCGTGCGGGCCGCATCGCCAAAGCTCACTCGCGTGCGCCCAGCTCACCGATCGGCTATATAACAGCGGTTCCACATGTATGCGAAGTCGTATAGTCGTTGCGAGCCCCGTATCCCCACTGCGCCATCTACTCAATGCACTCCCCTTCTGACGTCACGGAGGGGAGTGCATTGAGTAGATGGCGCAGTGGGGATACGGGGCTCGCAACGACTATACGACTTCGCATACATGTGGAACCGCTGTAAAGCGCGTTCCACACTTAAACTTTTCGGGCGTCCGACACGACACACGTGCCCCCTCTTCTCCATCTACCAAATGCATTCCCCTCCTGACGTAGGAGAAGTTAGTATTGAAGAGGGGGCACGTGTGTCGTGTCGGACGCCCGAAAAGTTTAAGTGTGGAACGCGCTTAAGCTGCGCTCTCGCTGAGGACCGACACTCTCGCGCTACACGGAGTCCGAGTGGGTCTTACCCACCTGACTAGGAGTTTTACTCCGAGAATCTTTGTAGAGAGTGTCACTCTCGTTCGTCGGGTTTTACCCGTCGAACATTATATCGGTTTTTAATGTATATAGTGTAAAGTATCGTAACAAATGTATAGTAAAGACTTGTAAAGTAACGTATCACGATGTAAAGTAACGTAACAAATTGTATAGTAAAGAGTCGTAAAGTAACATAACGAAATGTATTGTATTCACGTAGTTTAAAGTAGATTTTCCGTTTTATTACCGTTTTTAGATATGCTTAGAGTTATACTCTTTGTATAGTTGGAACGCGAGTTTTACTCGTGATTCACCAGCGTATCGCGAATTTTTAGGCAGTATTGTAACAGATTTACGGCTCATCACAGCGAGTTGAAGCCGATTTTGTTAATGCACGGCTCAAATAAGCAACGTTCCAGATTGACACCGATTTTCAATTTTCGCGGCTCAACACTTTTCAGATAGACGCTACAATATATGTGACGTTCCATGAGGAAAGGGACCTTAGCTGCAATAGACGCATTTTCCAGAAAAGGTATTTAAAGTAGAGCGTCCCTGATTGGTTGAGACCCTCCATCGAAAATCAGCCCCACCACCTTACTACTACATCGTTCCTACAGCTCACGCTTACGACAAGTATACTAGTGTAGAAGTGGTGGGGATGGTTTCTGTAGTCCGTGCTGGAACGCGATTAACATGGTCATGATTAATGCTTTATAACAAAAAAACTAAATAGAAAAGTACAATTTTTAACTTTTGTATCTGAAAGAGCAACTCAAGATCTATCGACTGATATCAAAAACTCAATTTTCATTTTTTTGCAGCTAAGGTCCCTTTCCTCATGGAACGTCACATATGTATATAGGGGAGAGTGACAAACAGTGGGACACTTTTTTTCAAAGACATATAATTATGTCAATTTTATATATTTTTGGACACTTTTTGGTATTACCATAAAGTTTGAACTCTTTTCTACATAATGCCTATGGGCGATTCCACGTCAAATTTACAATCAAATTTTTAATTCGGCCATCTAGTTTGAAAAGAAATTTTCTTTAAGAGGCATTTTATATTTTTTTAACTTGTTACATCTGTTTATTACAAAACGGATTTGTTAAAACTTTAAATATATTATTTAAATATATTATCATTTATCCGATTAACCGTTCTATACTGTAGATTCAAAATGTTTTTTTAAAATACCTATTATATTTTAAAAATAATTATAACTTTTTTTTACCTTTTGTGCTTATTATTTTATGTGTTTTTGTGACAATATTTGAAAAACAATTCTCTTCGAATATTGTGATATGTAAAAATTGAATAAAACAAAAATTCATTAATCTAACTATTTAATTAATCGTATAAACAATTGAAATGTTTAAATATGTTTATATTTAAAGTTTTAACAAATCCGTTTTGTAATAAACAGATGTAACAAGTTAAAAAAATATAAAATGCCTCTTAATGAAAATTTCTTTTCAAACTAGATAGACTTACAAAGCACCGCGCGCGCATTAAGCTTGCAATCCGAGTTTAAATATTTATTTAAACTTATTAAACTTACAGGCCCACTCTGAAACCTTTTCTAAAGTCTTCTTAACACTTCCAGGTAGGTATACGAAAAAAAAATCGGTCCCAAATGTAAAAAACATTAATTTGTTTATAAAAAATTAATATTTTTTATAAAAAAATTAGATTTTTTGGATTTTGTTAACATTTTTAAAAAGTCGAGGAAAAAACAAATTTTTTATGTCTTTACAAAATTTTTCTAAATACAATAGTTTTTGAGCTATTCTTAATTGAAAATAGGTCTGCTTTTGACTAAACAAAATTTTGAAAATTCGTAACTGAAAAATTTGACCATAAAAAAAAATAGGTGTCTCTTTTTTTTCATAAAAAATAAGGAAAAAATATATTTACTAGAATTTTAAACCTCGACTATAAATCTCACGTGGAATAGCCCATATATTCTATTTAAATTATATTGTGATTAAATAGAAAAATTTCAAGTTTTTAGAACTTGATACATTTTTCTTGTTTTGAAGGTTTGTGTTAAACAGTGGGACACCTATTATTAAATAATGAATAATTGTTTCAATAATAATATTCTGCTTTATACTTTGTAAATATATATGTTTTGCATTAAATAACGTTAACAAATGTTGCAAAACACTCATAATTTAATAATATTTTACATTTTTATAATACGATGTCAAGTTTCATATGAAAAATTGCTATTATTTTTTTTACGTTTACAGTACTGCTGATCATACGTCATAATTTGGTCATAACCTAAAAACAATTTGGAAGAAAATTTGAATAGTCGTTCTCTTATCAAGTGTTATTTTTCAAATGTTGCCGAACAATAATTGTAATAATTATAAATTTTAAATTTTTTAATGTTTTTTAGCATAAAAAAATCACATTTTTAGTCGCTGTGTAAGTATAAATGCGCATGCGTATAGCTGACACAACTTATAATTAGTGTTGTTAAAATCCACTTTTCATAAACTTAAATTTTTGCCTGTCCCAGTGTTTAAATAAAAATTGTTTGTAACATTTTAAAATATTTTAAATTATTGGATATTATACTTAAAAACATGAGTAAACGAAGTAACAATTACACTTTTTTTAAAACTGTCCTATTTATATAAAAATCAGCATTGGATTTCAAGAAAAAATTTACTCCGTAACGTCAAAAACAGTTTTTTTGCAATTTTCTTTGTAAATAATGAATCAATGTGGCTAAAATGTTTGGAGGTAGTGTGTTGTCATAAACATGCTTTACATTTAAATTTTGTTTGAGTTTCTTTAAGTAGTTTTTCAGAAAATTGAAGTGTCCTACTGTTTAAACTGTCCCACTGTTTATCACTCTCCCCTACCTGTATTAGAGCCCCAGTAAATTTTAATAAAAAAATTTAAAAATTAGTACCTGGCCCTTCAGAATTAATCTTTATTAACAAAGGCTCTATTGTCCAAGGATTGGTAATGTTTGTGGTAATTGTTCTGAGGGTCTAATACTGGTATATACATATTTTTTTTATTTTGAAAGCAGAAAAAAAGAAGAGTAAGATTTTTAGGCGAAGATATTCTTATGTTATTTTGAATCCTCTAGATAGAGAAATGCAATATTAAATGAAAAAGTTTATATGTTATATTCCTTGATGTGAGAAAGAGAGATATACATTACCTCTTCAGTTTTTGACTTTTATCTTTATATTTCCATGTGATAATATTAGGGATAAAGAAATTATTACCTGGGTCCTCAGAGTTAATCTTCATTAACAAAGGTTCTATTGGCCAAGGGTTGGTACATCTTTATTTTTCTATACATATAATAAATGGGAGAAAAGAAATTATTACCTGTGTCCTCATAGTTAATCCTCATTAACAAAGGTTCTATTTTCCAAGGGTTGGTTTTTTTGTGGTATTTTTTCCGAGGTTTTAATACAGGTATAAATATGTACATATGTTAGTTGTAATGAACTACTGCCCACACAGCACAACATCTTACACCAGGCCTACAGCAGGCTTACATGTAAGGTTTGTAAGGTAACATCGTAAGCCCATAGTAGACTTACAGTAAACCTAAAATGTCCGCCTTACAGTAAGCTTACATGGTAGGGTCGAGGTAAGCTTACATGGTAGGGTCGAGGTAAGCTTACACGGTAAGGTCGAGGTAAGCTTACACGGTAAGGTCGAGGTAAGCTTACACGGTAAGGTCGAGGTAAGCTTACATGGTAGGGTCGAGGTAAGCTTACATGGTAGGGTCGAGGTAAGCTTACACGGTAAGGTCGAGGTAAGCTTATGAGTAAAGGCTGTGGTAAGGTTATTATTAAGTTGTAAGGTTGAGGTAAGGTTGTGGTAAGCTTACAAGGTAAGGCAAGTTATATTCAAATAATAATATTAATAATAAATAAATATTCAATAAAAAAATTTTTCTTTTGCCTTATTCTATTTTGGGAACCTATCATTTCGCAGAAAGTTTTGAAAACAAATTTGGGAGGAGTAGGATTCGAACCCGGGACCGAAGTATATACCTAACAACCTAACCAACTGAGCTAAACGGGGAACTGACAATGAGAAAAGTAATCTTGCTTTTAAGGAGTTGATTATCTTCTTGGTTCCACTTTAAAAGTAAGATTACTTTTCTCATTGTCAGTTCCCCGTTTAGCTCAGTTGGTTAGGTTGTTAGGTATATACTTCGGTCCCGGGTTCGAATCCTACTCCTCCCAAATTTGTTTTCAAAACTTTCTGCGAAATGATAGGTTCCCAAAATAGAATAAGGCAAAAGAAAAATTTTTTTATTGAATATTTATTTATTATTAATATTATTATTTGAATATAACTTGCCTTACCTTGTAAGCTTACCACAACCTTACCTCAACCATACAACTTAATAATAACCTTACCACAGCCTTTACTCATAAGCTTACCTCGACCTTACCGTGTAAGCTTACCTCGACCCTACCATGTAAGCTTACCTCGACCCTACCATGTAAGCTTACCTCGACCCTACCATGTAAGCTTACCTCGACCTTACCGTGTAAGCTTACCTCGACCTTACCGTGTAAGCTTACCTCGACCCTACCATGTAAGCTTACCTCGACCCTACCATGTAAGCTTACCTCGACCCTACCATGTAAGCTTACTGTAAGGCGGACATTTTAGGTTTACTGTAAGTCTACTATGGGCTTACGATGTTACCTTACAAACCTTACATGTAAGCCTGCTGTAGGCCAGGTGTAAGATGTTGTGCTGTGTGGGTGATTACTCATATAAGAGTGTCCTTTTTGCACTTATTGGCTGAAAAGTAGTTACTGATTCATAGTTACTCATAGTTCTCTCATTTTATTGGATATTTCGTAGTTGTATTGGATAAAAGGCAAAATTGGTTATACTGGATAAAAGGCAAAATTGGTTATATTTGATTAAATGAAAAATTGGTTATATTGGATAAAAGGTAAAATTGGTTATATTGAATTAAAGGCAAAATTAGTTATATTTAGTAAAAGGTAAAATTAGTTGTATTGAATTAAAGGCAAAATTGGTTATATTTGAAAAAAGGCAAAATTGGTTATGTTAGAGAGAGTGAGCAAAAGGGTTAAAGATATTTAGATTTTCATGAATCAAAATTAACTATAATAATCTTGGTATTCATTCATTCATTCATTCCGTCCGGACCCCTGCTGGGTTTTCGGTGACAGAGAAAAGAACAAGTTATGGAGAGAAAAAGGTATATCTTTATTTTGCAAATGAGGGTTAGCTTGACCTGCACAATTGGAGTTCTCGCTATTAATTAATACGTAAAAAAGTATAAATTTGGATCCCTTAGGATAAAATTTTCTTCTTTTTTTATTCGAAAAATCCATGATTTTTTCTAAAAAAATGAGTTTTCCTTAAAAACAATATGAACATCAACTCCAATTGTGCTCGCTATATTTTTCATGTAATCTACACGCAAAAATACGTAAATATACCAAATATGAACTGCCTTTGTCAAATATTGTGTGCGCTAGGAGGATTACTCGCTTTTTTTCAAAATTTTTGATTTTTCCTTGACAACGCTATGTAAATTAATCCGAATCATGTTCGCTATATTTTTCCTGTAATTTTCACGTAAAAATACATAAGTGTACCAAATTTGAGCTCTCTATGATGTAAAATGATGTGGCAACCAGGGGGGGGTACATAGTCATTTTTAGGGATTTTTCGTAAAAAATCATGGTTTTTCCTTGACAACGCTATGATAATTAATTCCTTTGAGATTCGCTATATTTTTCTTGTAATCTACACGCCAAAATACATATGTATACCAAATTTCAGCCCTCTAGATAAATTTGTGTGGCCGCTAGGGGGGGGGTACATGCCTTGCTTTACTAGTCTCATTAATAAGGTTCCCCCTTCGGGTACGGAACCCTAAAAAAATATTCATTTATATGTATTATAACGTGTATTTTAATTAATTTATTTATTTAATTGAATTTTACTAAAATTTTTAATGTTAATTAATTAATTTAAATGTGGATTTGAGTAAAATACCCGTTATATTTGGTTTATTTTAATTTAATGCCCGAGACGCCAGGTTATTTTGTGGAAAATAACCAAACCATTTATTTAATGAATTTAATATGCTAGCCCAGCTGTAAACAAGGAGAGCGGGTGGGTAAGGAAAATCACCAATATCATTTTTAAACCACACTTTAATTATAATATAAAACAGGTCCAGAAGGGACCTGTGACAACACAGAAATTTAGTTATAATTTGAAACAGGTCCTGAAGGGACCTGTCAAAACACACAAGTTTTCGTAGAACAGAGTTTTGATTATTTTAATATTTTAGGCGATCAAATCCGCCGAAAGTTCACTTTAAATGACGAGAGACTCACCGGAGATACGCCGCTGTCCTCGCAATAGACCTCGTCTCATTATTTTACTTATTTTTATACAATTTTCACTGGACACCAAAATGAAACAATACTGTTGTCGAACGCCAAAACGAGAATGATCAAAAAATGGCTGTTCGTCCGCGTCAACGCGTCCGTTCGTCGCGCTTCGTCTACATGGTGAGTCTCGCCCGAGTTACAAAAGATCCACAATTGGTAATCGATGCGCGTCAGATGGTAATTTCATTAATTATCGACGGTCGAAAGAAAGTTCGATAAATCACCGATAGGGGCGCTGCACAATAACATGTGTCTGGAAGATGGCGATGAACAGTGTTTTGACAGGTCTCTGTTATTAAAAGTGGATCTTCGTTTTCCTGGCAATGTTGAATAATTGGGACTCACATCCAATTATATATGCCAGAAAATACTTCCCTTGATGTCTTCCTTCAAGGATGTTTAAGTCGATGATCGACCCGATAATTGTGAACTCGGGGACTTAACCCCGAGTGTCATTTTATGTAAAGTAAGAGAGAGAAAAGTGTTAGTTTAATTCTTAATTTTTTAATGATCGGTGAACAATAATCTGACGGTTCGCCCATTAGCGAAATTATGGAATTTATTGAAATAAAGGTAAAATAAAAGTGATAGAATTGAAGTGAAATAAGTGTGATTCCCGCTCTGGCGTTAAATTGACGATAAATTAATTATTTTTATTTATATGGAACGCAGGCAATAAAATGCCGCGTTACAGTATATATGTATGTAGAAGAGAGTGACAAACAGTGGGACACTTTTTTTCAAAGAGATATTAATATGTCAATTTTATATATTTTTGGACACTTTTTGGTACTACCATAAAATTTCAAGTTTTTGGAACTTAATACATTTTTCTTGTTTTTAAGGTTTGTGTTAAACAGTGGGACACCTATTATTAATTATTAAATAATGAATAATTGTTTCAATAATAATATTCTGCTTCATACTTTGTAAATATATATGTTTTGCATTAAATAACGTTAACAAATGTTTCAAAACACTCATAATTTAATAATATTTTAAATTTTTATAATTTTTTATTACATTTCATTATGTACTCCGAGTTAATCTTCATTAACAAAGGTTCTATTGGCCAAGGGTTGGTACATCTTTATTTTTGTATATGATACACGGAGAGAAAAAGCATGCGTTTTTAGTATGAAAGTGATTCATACTAGGATAGTATGAACCGTTCCTACGCTTAATGTAAGAATTCATGCGTTTCTAGTATGAGAGTATTGCATAGTTTAACTGTATGCCGTACATAGTCCAGTTGTATGAGCTTCATACTCTCTCGGTATGATAGCTATACAACTGACGATTAAGCCACGCCTTCTTTCAGCTTGCTCATTTCCTATCGAGAGAGTATCTTGTGAATTTGTTCCTGATCCCCGCATAATTTATTATTATAAATTATTGTTATAATAATAATTATTATTATTATAAATTATTGTTATAATAATAATTATTATTATTATAAATTATTGTTATAATAATAATTATTATTATTATAAATTTGTGAAAATATATTATTTGCTGAAGTAACAAATTAAAAAAATAAAGAAGTGTTTCCTGCTACATTTTTTTTTAATGTAAGTATACAGAAATAATAAAAAAAAATTTTAAAAATTAAACATTATTAAAAAATTATAAATTATTTTTTAAATTAAAAATTAAAAAAAATAAAAATATAAAATTACGGAAAAACTAAACTTTGACTGGGTGGATTACAACTAATCTGACGCTTGCCGGGTTAAAAAATTAAAAAAAAGTTTATTTATTTAAAAAAAATTTTGTTTAATTAAATAACATTTCTTCAATATTTATTTTGTTCTTTGACATTAAACAAATTATATCAAATATAAATTTAAGAATCTATTTATCAAATAATTCTTTTACATTTATTAATAATTTTTTATAATTTCATAAATATTAATAACAATACATAACATATTCATCTTAACTTCATCTTTGAAATATAATAAAAAATTATTTAAATAAATCAAAACTGAGAAAAGAATTGAAAGCGGGCAGGTGATTCAGAAATATGCAAACTGAAAGTGGGCGGGGCTTAATAGTCTGTTCTATGAGTATCATACCGAGAGAGTATGAAGCTCATACAATCGTAGTATGTTTGTATTACATACGTTTGGCGTATGGACTTCTTACTGCGAAACTATGAATGTCATACAGTATTCGCATGAGAAAGTTTCATACATTAAACGTATGCCTCTTCATACTAAAAACGCATGGTTTTTCTCTCCGTGTAAATGTGAAAAAAGAAATTATTACCTGGGTCCTCAGAGTTAATCCTCATTAACAAAGGTTCTATTGTCCAATGGTTGGTTCTTTTGTGGTATTTGTTCCGGGGTTTTAATACAGGTATAAATACGTATATATGTTATTTATAATGAACTACTGATTACTCATATAATAGTGTCCTTTTTGCACTTATTGGCTGATCAGTAGTTACTGATTCATAGTTACTCATAGTTCTCTCATTCTTTTGGATATTTGGTAGTTTTATTGGATAAAAGGCAAAATTAATTATATTGGATTAAAGTAAAAATTGGTTATATTGAATTAAAGGAAAAATTAGTTATATTTAGTAAAAGGTAAAATTAGTTGTATTGAATTAAAGAAAAAATTGGTTATATTTAATAAAAGGCAAAATTAATTATATTAGAGAAAGTGAGCAAAACGGTTAAAGATATTTAGATTTTCATGAATCAAAAATAAAATTAAACAAAGTATAATATGGCCAACATAAAAGAGTATGTTATTTTAAGTGATAAAGATTTAAAAATTATTGAAAATAGAAATAAATTGTTAAATTACATGCATATGTACAAATTTGAAGATTTATTAAGAAAAGATTCAAATTCTTTTTTTAATATGCAAAGTGCTTTTTATGTACAAATGCTTGATTTTATTGTCCCAATTAGAGACGGTGATAAACATATTTAAATACTTTTTAGCGGTAATAACAATTATGGTCACTGAATTTATGTCTATTACTATAGAGTAAGGCTTTATATTTTTGATAGCCTTAATAAGGGGTGTTTAAATGTGCAGCAAATAAAATATTTAATTAGATTGTTCCCTTTTAAACCAACAGTAGTTTTTGAAGCTGTTGATCAACAACCTTTTGGTAGTGTTGAGTGTGGAGTACATGCAATAGCATTTGCAACATCTATATTATTTAACGTAATGCCAAACCATGTAAATTATGAAACTGATAATAACAAAATGAGAAACCATTTTAAGTCAATGTTTGAAAATAATTGCTTAAATCATTTTCTGACAGTAAAAACGTCTCACAATAGGAATTCGATAATAGAGAATGATTAGAACCGTCTTTTCATAAATTAAACTCAGGAACATAAAAATTATATTTTAAACTATTGTTCTGTTTTTAATACTTTTCCCAGTAATAATATTAACAGAGTTCTATTAACACAAGAGTTAAAAATTAAACATTCTTTAAATGACACTAGTGAAAAGAAAATAATTCGTACAACTTATAATACTCTGAACAAAATTTTACCACATGAATATTTAACAATGAAAACTTTTCTGAGTAAAGAAAATGATAAAAAGATAAATTGAGCAATTAAAGAGAAGGGAAGAAAAAGGAAGGCAAGGCGCGAAGTTACATATGAGCAGTAAATAATAAGACAGGAGAATGAGAGATTAAGAAAACGTAATCGTAATAAAACAGAAATAAAAAAGAAAGAGCGCAAAAAAAATTTGACATGCAAAAAAAAGAAATTATCTATAAAAACTGAAGATGGAAAGAAAATACGCAAGGATAAAAATTTGGCATGTAGGAAAAGAAAAATATCAATGGAAACTCAAGATGAAAAGAAAGTGCGTCAAGAAAATAATTTGTCATGTAAGAAGAAAAAATTTTCTACGGCAACGGAAGATGAAAAGAATGTGTGAAGAAAAGAATTTGACATATAAAAACGATAATCGGAATAAAAAAGTGCAGGAGTTGCAATAATGTCTTTTGAAGATTTAGATTAAAGTAAAGTACCACAGAATTATTTAGGTTTAATAAATGTAGAATGTAAGTTTTGTAACGGGTTACATTTTTTGTGTGAAAGACCGTAACATAGATACATCACGGAGGAATGTCCCCGTGAAAAGGACATTATGATATCGCCTGAATGTCACAAAAATATTCCCGGTTGATATCAGCTTGACATTCAAGGAATATTCCGTGCTACTTGGGTGGTAGATCCAATATAAAGAAATTTTTTTTTACATTTCTAATATTAAATTTTTTTGAAAAAAAAATGAATAAAAAATATGGTTAATGCACACTAGCAACGTAATCGGCCGCTTGCGGACGACAAAGTTGCTAGTTAAAATTAAACGAAGTATACTATGACCCAAAATAATAGAGTATGTTATTTTAAGTGATAAAGATTTACAAATTATTGAAAATAGAAATAAATTGTTAAATTACATGCATCTGTAGAAATTTGAAGATTTATTAAGAAAAGATTCCAATTCTTTTTTCAATATACAAAGTGCTTTTTATGTACAAATGCTTGATTTTATTGTCCCAATTAGAGAAGGTCGGTTAGGATTTTTCAAAATATGCGAGTTGTGCGTTCAATTGCGTTTAAGGTAGGGAAAAAAATCATGTATATGGAATCTACAGAAAATAAAAATTAACACTAAGTTAAACTTAATAAATCCAATAAATTTATTTTATTTTTATTATTTTTTTAATTTAATGATGGAATCCAATATTGGATCGAGGTTAAATTTCAGTATCGCATCGGGTCACTGTCAGATTCCAATATTTTAACGGTGCAGGAAAACAGTATCGGTCCGATCTTACATTCCAACATCCTTTCGATAACGAAACAGTACCCAATATCAGTAGCGATACAACATTGGTATGTCGAAATTCGACATTGGCCAAATACTGAATTAAGAAAATATTAAAAATGTCCAAAGATCATGCGTTTAAGCATGCACTGTATAAAGTATTAAAGAATTTTTTATGCATTATAACAAGCACTATTACCAACGATTTTCTAGATTGAAATTTCTATCAGTGATAGTGAAAAAAATTTCAGGAAAATTCCCTTATGACTTTTTACAGTGAGATGAAAATCGTTTAAAAGTGAATTTATTATGCTTTTGCAAGATAAAAGAGATGTTTCCATTAACGAAAACACTAAAATTTTAGTCGTATAATATTTTCTTAATTCACACTCGTATACAATACAAAACGATTATTATTTCGTTGCAAAATTAATTTGACAAACAGAGAAGTTGTCAAAAAAAATTATTATAAGTTCATTTGTTTTTTCAGGGGTGTAGGAAAAAAAATTTCAGAAAATATTTTATGTTTGCTTAAATTTTTCAAAAAATTCAAAATTTCACGGTGGTGGAGATTTTAACACCAAAACCCTACAATGTTTCTTGGGAGGGGCATGTAAATGTATCCCCTGGATCCGCGACAGAAACTGTAATACAATAATAAACTTCGTTATTTTCATTTAAAAAAATGTACTTTTAATGCCGAAAATATTCAATGGGACCGATCTTAAAAACGGGTCCACAAATTATTTTGATTTTTGTGAGAAAAGTTTTTATTTTTCATATATTTTTACTGGAAAAAAAAATTTTACTGAGCAAAGACTTTTGGGCTGAATCTGGAAAAGGCGCAACGTGTTTGGAATTTGCAATAACTTGAGAATTGAGAATAACTCTTAAAGATTTAGAAGTGACTTTTTTAGAAAATTTTCAATGAGAATTTAGAATTTTTTTAAAATGTTGAATGAGTGACTTACTTACGCAAACATGCGTTTTTAATGGTATCATAAAAATAAGTAGGGGAGGATGGCGCAAGAATAGTTAGTTGCTGTTATGCTTAGACGACTTGCTCAAAAATCGCGTCATTCATGGTATATTTGCGTCTTAACACCAATAGATGGTAGTAAAAATTGCAAGTCAATCTGTCACCATTTGCGAAGTCAGGAGTTTACTTTTGTAAAAAGTATGTTTTGCTATAATGTGAAAGTAGTGTTTATCATATTGTTTTCTATATTAGTGTTTCCGAATATTTATTTACGTGGGTGTTTTCCGAAGTGGAATTTTCTGCTGAACACGAATATCGTATTTATTTTCAAATCCCTAGCGGATGGGTTCAACGCGATTTGAACGGAATAACGTTGAAACACCGTTGCGAACACAACGGTCACTAAAAATGTTATTTAAAAAATAAAATATGATAAAGTATTTATTGGTATTTGTAGAAAAAGTGTTCATGAGTAATTTAAGACCTTATTTGTATCAATTTAATACGAAATAAGTGAAATAAAAGATAAAATATGGAACACTGTTATATCACCCACACAGCACATAATATTTTCGAAATATTTTTGAAATATTTTCGAAATATTTTTGAAATATTTCACTGAAATTTTGAAATATTTCAATGCAAAGTCCTTGAAATATTGCTGCAAACAGGAAAATGTCCGCTTATGAGGAAATATTGATGGTAAACTTGAGAAAATATTTCACTGAAATATTCCTGCAATATTACAAATAACAACTTCTGAAATATTCAGGAAATATTTTACAAAATGTCCAAAATTTTTTGACACATGAAATCAATAGGTATTTTCTGAAATTTTTAACACCCTTAGGATTCTAGAAAACTAAAAACTACTGCGCAGTTGTACAGGCCATAGTAACTGAGATCGACCAGTGCGCATCATTTAAGTTGAAAATTTCCTGAATATTTCAGTGAAATATTTTCTCAAGTTGACCATCAATATTTCCTCATAAGCGGACATTTTCCTGTTTGCAGCAATATCTCAAGGACTTTCCACTGAAATATTCCAAAATTTCAGTGAAATATTTCAAAAATATTTTGGAAATATTATGTGCTGTGTGGGCAGGGTTTTCTGTCAAATTTTTATATAATTCAATGAAAAGTGTTTTAGATATGATTTTTGAATAATAAAAAAACAGTGAAAAAGTATTAATTTATTATTTTAATGCATTTGAAAGGGTAATAAATAGTGAAAATTAATGTGTTTATTGTGTACTATTTGTGTGTATAGGACAACGTTTTTCGACAGCAAGTTACAGGTTACATCGGTGAACGCTAGATGGCAGCACAGTAAACAATTAATAAGACTTTGACAAGAAAAATATTTAACCCACTGAACGTCGATGATGCATCTAGACACAAATAAAAAAAAATGCTAAATACTTATTGAATATTCTTAAAAAATGTTACTAGGGGGTTTTCGGGGTCGCTAATTACAAATTTAATAACAGATTTCCAAAATTCAAAATACCAAATAAACACGGAGGAATAGTAAGGAGACCGATCTCTGCGTTTGAAAAAGTCAAAAAAACGTGTACGATAAGTGCCAGGTTCAGTGCATTGTACTCAACTGGCCAAACTAAGTGAGCATGCGCATTGGACCTTAATTTTGACAGATGAAAAGTGTGGTTATGCGATATACATATATGTCACAAAAAAAATCTTAGTGTTCAGTGTTTATTTCAGAAATTTTATTTACCACTGCGATATTGTATCTCCAAAATCATGTTTAAGTATATAAAATAAACATTAATAATAATTATTAAAATAATAACATAACAATAACACATAACCCCTTCATCACAACACGCATGGAAGACTTGAGAAATATACGTCAGCCAGATCTCACTCGCACACTTTTTGCGAGAGAAAGAGACAGCACATGGCTAATGCGCATGCTCAGGTTTTTTGATGGTTGAGTAGAATGCAGTGAAACTGGCATTTATCGTGCATGTTTTTCTGACATTTTCAGAAGCGCTACTACAGCAAGATCGTTCTCCTTACTATTCCTCCGTGCAAATAAAATATAACAAAATAGAAAAAAATTAAAACATAATCAAATTCTCCATCAGCTTGCTACTCGGGGGTTTTTGGGGTTCGCTGATTACGAATATAATAACAAATTTTGAAACTTCAAAATCTTGAAAGAAAAAAAATTAAACTTAAAACAAATTCTCTAAAAGTACGTTACTCGGGGGTTTTTTCGGTCTCTGATTACGCATATAATAACAGATTTCCAAAAATCAAAATGGCGGATCCAATATGGCTGATCAAAACAATTAAACAATAATCGAATTTGTTATTATATTCGTAATCAGCGAACCCAAAAACCCCCGAGTAACAAGTTGATGGAGAATTTGATTATGTTTTAATTTTATTCTATTCGTTATATTTTATTTGGTATTTTGAATTTTGTAAATCTGATATCAAATTTGAAAACCCCCTAGTAACATTTTTTAAGAATATTCAATAAGTATTTAGCATTTTTTTTTATTTGTGTCTAGATGCATCATCGACGTTCAGTGGGTTAAATATTTTTCTTGTCAAAGTCTTATTAATTGTTTACTGTGCTGCCATCTAGCGTTCACCGATGTAACCTGTAACTTGCTGTCGAAAAACGTTGTCCTATACACACAAATAGTACACAATAAACACATTAATTTTCACTATTTATTACCCTTTCAAATGCATTAAAATAATAAATTAATACTTTTTCACTGTTTTTTTATTATTCAAAAATCATATCTAAAACACTTTTCATTGAATTATATAAAAATTTGACAGAGAACCCTGATATAACAGTGTTCCATATTTTATCTTTTATTTCACTTATTTCGTATTAAATTGATACAAATAAGGTCTTAAATTACTCATGAACACTTTTTCTACAAATACCAATAAATACTTTATTATATTTTATTGTTTAAATAACATTTTTAGTGACCGTTGTGTTCCCAACGGTGTTTCAACGCTATTCCGTTCAAATCGCGTTGAACCCATCCGCTAGGGATAAAACTCAATTACTATTTATTTTCAATCTCAATTCAGAACTAAGAGATCTCAAAAACGCATTTATATACTCTTTAATCAAACTCAAAATCAGATTCTCTTTATTCAGAAAATTCAATTATTAATTCTTTGTAAAACTCAATACTCTTAAATCAAATCACAACTAAATACTAAATACTCTTCTTTTCAAATAATCTCAACTCAAAAATAAATACTCTTTAAATAACCTCAAATCCAAAATCACAACTCAAATCAAAACTCAGAATAAAACTCCAAATGGAAACAACCTCGAAACTAGAGGTTTGTTTTAAAGAGTCTCTCAACTCAGAGACTCAAACTCGAAACTCTCAAAAACTCCAAGCTCCACACTGAGCTCTCTCTCTCTTCTCTCCCAATCAACAACTGGCTCACACTACTTGTGTCTACTGGTTTTATTGAGCTGATTTTTGGTGGGAAAAAGTATGTTTTATTTAATAATTTTATTGTTTTCAATGTTCTTTATTGCAACCTTGCAATATTGTGATAGTGTTTCAGTTCATTCTGAATGGACATACTTTGGATGCAGCAATCTTTATTGCATCACCCTTTGTTTCTTGTATTAAATTAAATCACTTAGTTTCTCAACTTTCTCATGAAAGTTAATAAGGTCTTCCTTAAAATTTAGGTAATTAATTGAATGTTAATATTTAATATATAATTATTTGGACATCTCTAAGAGATTCCAAAGGCATTTCTTATAATGTTTATAAAGTGTTATTTGTTTTCTGTGTTGCATAATGTGTCCTCTTTTTTAAGTATTGTATTAATGAATTATTAATAATGTTAATAATTTATTAATAAGAAGTTACGAAATTCATACGTAACAATAATATTACTTATTTTAGTTTTAAAAATAAATTATAATTATAAATAAATTATTAATATTATTTATTTATAATTTAGTATAATCAATTATGATTATATATATATTAATTTAATTATGATATTTTTATTATTTATAATAAATAATTACCCGTGTTGAAAAAGACACGATCTTGCCCCCAAGACTTCTGGGCCTCCCGGCGGGGGCATATGAAGGCTGAGGGCCCGCATGATCGATTAGCAAAATTTTCTAAGTCCAAAAGTCATATATTTTTTTATCACCGAAAAATGAATGTTTACAATGATTCGAAACAACGAAAAACGCGTTTTTAATAGAAATATATTTACAGTTTTTTTGAAAATTCACCTGGGATGATTCATGATAATAATCATAAAGCATATAATTAATTATATTTTATGAATTGCATTGAATTGGAAAATATAATTAAATATCTTAACTTTAAGTAAATTTTTAAAAAGTGTTACAAATCAAAGAGAATTAAAAGAAAATGTAAGTGCAATGCATATTTACACAGCAAATGTTATATTTTGAGATTTAATACCGACTGCCACCGGAATTTTTACAATTACAATTTTGTCATGACTTTTGAATGGGACTTCAAAATTCGGTCGTGGGAACCTGAATTGATTCAGTTGTGGTCACCCCTTTTTTTACAACTCGTAAAATATCGTCGCTGATATAATCACAAATAATTTTTTACACCTTTAATATTGCATAATGCATTGATTGCAATCGGCCTGTGCATTTGATGTGTGACAAAATGCGTAAGAGCTATTGGCAATGCAAACGTTGTGAAAAGGCTTAAGAATAATGGCAAAAGTTGTTATTTTAATGCTTAAGCTTTTGAAATTAATAAATTTTATTTTTTTCATATATCTGTGACGGTTTTACTTCACTTCTTTTCATTTTCAACAGATTTTTCAAGGGTGCCCACAACCGAACCAAAATTTTTTTTTGCCAAAAATGCCCATTTTACTGAAAGGGTAACAACATTTTTTTAGTCAACGGAATCAATTTATTTTATTTTCCAGTTGTTACCTAAGGTCTCTAGCTTTTAAAAAAGAGGCATAAATTTCCTTAATATCTAATTGGGCACAAGTTGTGACCCAAAAACCAAACTATGCCCATTAATCCTCATTTTATCTGTTTTTATACAGGGGGTCCCTAGCAGATGGGCCGAACGGGTTTTGAACGGAATAGAGTTGAAACACCGTTGGGAACACAACGGTCACTAAAAATGTTATTTAAACCATAAAATATGATATAGTATTTATTGGAATTTGTAGAAAAAGAGTTCATGAGTAATTTAAGACCTTATTTGTATCAATTTAGTATACGAAATAAGTGAAATAAAAGATAAAATATGGAGCACTGTTATAGTAGGGTATTCTGTTAAATTTTTATATAATTCTTTGAAAAATGTTTTAGATATGATTTTTTAATAATAAGAAAAAAGTGAAAAAGTATTAATTTATTATTTTAAAGCATTTGAAATAAGCATTATGACACTAGTGAAAATTAATGTTTTTATTGTGTACTTTTTGTGTGTATTAGACAACGTTTATAGTTACTCGGGGTTTTGGGGTTCGCTGATTACGAATATAATAACAAATTTTGAAAATTCAAAATGGCGAATTCAATATGTCGAAACAAAAAAATTAAACTTAAAACATATTCTCTGGAAGTACGTTACTCGGGGGTTTTTTGGATCGCTGATTACGAATATAATAACAGATTTTCAAAAATCAAAATGTCGGATCAAAGAAATTAAACATTAATCGAATTCTCTGGAATCTCGTTATTACCAGTCTAAGGGTAAGATCACATTGTGGCAATTCTACACATAATTATGGGGATCGTAGCGTGGTAAAGGTAATCCCTGTAATGTCCTCTCTCGCACAATAATGAGATGCGAGATCGCAAGTTTCTCTCTCGCGGAGAAAAAGGATAGAACAGCCGGCGCACGACGATCCTTCTCTCTCATGCGTAAAGAGAGAAGGAGTATAAGATATCATATGTAATTCCTTTTAATTGTACAGTTGCGTACGGGACCACGCTTGAGTGATGACTTAAATTATTACATACATTTTATTTCAATAAAGTAATTTTTAAACATTATAATAGTCCAGTATATTTTTATTATTTGGGAACACGCATAAGAATATGGGAATCCTTCTGAGGAAATTTTATGAAATAAACATTTTTAAATATTAACGCCAAAATCCCATAGTGGTGACCCCGACTGGCACGTGCACGGGAATAAATCGAGGTGTATCTCGTGCATCGTAACGGAAAAGTTGTGATAGTGATGAGAAACATTTAGTAAAAAAATCAAGGAAGTGTTTAGTGTAAAAATTTAAAAAAAAATCTCGGACTTTGTGGCTGAAAATAAAGTATCCAAGCACGTTTTGGAGACAAAGTTGAGGGACGCCTCATCAAAGGACGCCATATTGGAGACAGCAGGAGCACATTTTTCCTTTCTTGTTTTCCGTCCTATAAATATTTAAAAAAACACTCTTTTTAACACTTTCCTTTTCTTATCACTGACAAAAAAAAACAAAAAAAAATCTCTTCCTGAACAAAATTTTATTTTTTAGAATAAAAAATTTTTTTATTCACTCACCAAATTTTTTTAGCGGGTCCCGGGGGTGGACGATCACAGGAAGCTTTCCGCAACATTTACAAGGTTATTCCTGTCCAGGATCAGTTTTTTTTGAGACCATTTAAAACAACATCCACACGGATTACAAATACAGTTCCGCTATAAAATAAAAAAAGGAAACAGGACATTTTACATTGAGTTTGTTCCTGAGACAACAATTTTTTTCTCGCTTTGGGAAACGGCACATGGGCATTATATTCTGAGCCCATGCTACAGGTACGTTTCGTTCTTTTTCACCTGATGCAGTAACAGTTTCCCTCCCCTAAAAATTGTAAATATCTTTGTTTGACGGGTTCCTGACCGCCATTTTGATCACTCCGAGGAAGCATTATCAGCTACAAGGTGACGGAGAGGTCGAAGCAGTGGATATTTTGATACAAACCAGTCTCTTGGAAATAAGTCGAAGCATCTTCGAAGTCTATTTTCAAATCAACAGAAGCTTACCATGGACGTAAAAATTGTTGGGGTAATTATGTGAGTAAACAGTGGTTCCCGACCAACTTCAATTGCGACGCGTCTACAAGTAATAATTGTATATTGAAAATTTTTTTTACTTTTATTTTTTTTAATTTAAATTTTTTTTTCTTTTCTTTACAAAATAAAAATATTACCTGGTGTGTTGTTGATTGTTAGGAACTATTTATTTTATTTTTTTATAATATCGTCCATAGAAACAATTTTTTAAAAAATTTGTATAAATTGTTGACAACTTGTCTTTTTGTATTTTGGTCTGTACTGTCATTTGACATGGTCATTGGAGGCACCTGGAACATCCTGCAAATCATTGAGCGAGTTATTATACAAAAATAATTATATTTTATTTATTTATTTAAAATAATTATATTTTATTTATTTATTTAAAATAATTATATTTTATTTATTTATTTAAAATAATTATATTTTATTTATTTATTTTTTATAAGAAAAAAATTTTTTTAAAGTTTTTTTTGAGACGTTTACTGACCTGTTGTTTAATTCGCATTGGCATTGCTGAAGCATTAAGCGATCGAGAGCTGTCATTGGGCACAAATAAGGCGTATTATATATTTAAAAAACGACAAATTCTGATTTTTTTTAAAGAATTAAAAATTTTTCTGTGTATGTCCTTGAAATTTAAAATTTAATTATTACATTTATAAAGTAGAGTTTAATCAAATGAACGCCGAAAATGAAAGATGAAAATGAAGATGAAATTTTACCTTAGTAAAATTTAAAGTTGTTTGATTTATTAGTATAATTTAAATTTTTTTCTCTTGTTCCCTTGCTGGACCGAACACTTTTAAAAATGGCACGTAATTTCAATAGCGATGACCTGACTGATGATGGTGCCGGGGAGGGGGAAACGATCGCCGGTGGTCCCCCCGGAAACAATACGGAGAACAGAGATAGAATTAGGCAGATTCTTAAGTTGCCAGGTTTTTATCCTAATGAACCTAATGTTTGGTTTGCTGAGGTAGAATTACTCTTCGATTATACCGGCGTTCAAACAGAAAGAACCAAGGCTGGGGCAGTAATGGCCGCGTTGGATTTAGAGACAATAATGACAATCAGCGACATTATCACTCAAGAAGTACCCCCTCCAGATTTATATAGACAAATAAAGCAACGCCTTATTGCAAGTTTTTCGGTATCCTCGGAATCGCGTCTCAGACAATTATTAAAGGGCGAATTGTCCGGTGAAGGGAAACCTTCCTTAATCCTTAGTCGCATCCGAAACCTTAGTCAGGATAAATGTAGCGACGAGGTTATCAGAACGGTTTTTCTTGATCAATTACCAAGCAACTGCAGATCAGCATTAGCGTTGGTCGACGTAACGGACATAAATAAATTAGCCGAATTAGCCGATCGTTTCGTTGAGATAGCCGGTCAGAATTCTTCTTGCACGTCCGCAGTCGTACGAAATTCCAACGATGAATTGCTTCAAAGAATCGACGCATTGTCCGCCAAGGTCGATGCAATTTCCGCCCAGAATAGATTCCGTCCTAATCAACGCTCAGGATTTTATCAAAAAAGAAACAGAAGCAAGTCAGAAAAAAGAAATTTCAGTAACGAAAATAACTCGAATTTGAAAAATAAAAATTTTAATAACAATAATTATGGCAGGAAAAATAATTTCAATGAAAAAGAGAATTCTTTATGCTTCTATCACAGCAAATTTGTCAATAATGCTCGTAGGTGTGTACCACCTTGCATCTTGCAACTAAGTACCTCTTCTTCGGGAAACTGAGCAAGCCGCGTGTAGTTCATTTAACTGATAATGTTATTTCTTCTAAACGTTTACACATTAATGATCGTATTTCAGGATTAACATTCTTGATAGATACCGGTTCGGATCTCTCCTTAATTCCTGCAAATTCACAAGATAAACTTACCCCCACCAACCATGTCATTTATGCTGCAAACAATTCGCAGATAAATACATTTGCTGAGCGTGTATTATCAATTGATTTGAGTCTTCGTTCGAATTTTCCATTAAATTTTTGCATAGCATCAGTGCCTTATCCCATTATCGGTGCCGATTTTCTGAACCACTTTGGATTATCGGTTGATATCAAGAATCGCTAACTCACAGATGCACATTCAGGCAGTGAAACTAAATGTAAAGTTAAAATCGCTTCTATAACAGATATTAGTTCAATTGACAAATCAAGTCGTTTTTATCAAATTTTATTAAATTATCCTGAAATTACGAACCCGGGAAATGACAAACAACCTTTTACTCATGGTATATTACACCACGTTGTAACAAATGGTCCTCCTGTCTCGCAGCGTCCACGTAGACTTTCTCCGGACAAGTTAGTTGCAGCAAAAGCACACTTTAAATCCATGATTGATTCTGGTAAATGTCGAGCCTCTAGTAGCACTGACGCATCCCCTATTCACATGGTCCAGAAATCAGATGGTCAGTGGAGAGTATGTGGGGATTACAGAATGTTGAATAGTGTTACCATTTCTGATTTTACTATGAACCTTCGTAATAAAAAAATCTTTTCGAAAATTGACTTACACGCGGCGAATCATCAAATTCCTGTATTCCCCGACGATGTACCTAAAACGGCGGTAACTACCCTCTTTGGACTATTTGAGTTCCTGTGCATGTCATTTGGCTTGCGGAATGCAGGACAAACATTCCAAAGGTACCTGTTTAAGGCCCTAGGAGATTTGGATTTTGTTTTTGTTTATTTAGATGACATCCTCATAGCGCCCCGCGATATGAAGGAGCATGAGGATCATCTTAACATTGTGTTTAGTAGATTAAAATTATACTCTTTAAGTCTTAACTTAGACAAATGCATTTTTGGTAAAACGGAATTTGAATTTTTAGGCCATCACATCGATCAAAACGGTTCTCGGCCTACTGCAGAGAAGGTCAAAGCGATAAAAGATTTTGAAAAACCGCGCACTACAAATGAACTTAGACGTTTTCTAGGTTTAGTTAATTTCTATCGTCGTAATCTTCCTCATGCCGCCCAAAAACAGCGACCTTTGAACGCCTTTTTACATGACACACGCAAAAATGACAAGCGTGAAGTTAATTGGACACCTGAAGCCGAAAAGGCCTTCGTCGCATTAAAGGAAGCTCTTGCTCAAGCTACACTTCTGGCTTTTCCTTCTCCTGAAGCTCCCACACGTTTGGTAACGGACGCTTCAGACTTAGGGATGGGAGCAGCCTTAGAGCAATTTTTGGATGGTGCGTGGCGTGCTTTAGCTTTTTTCTCACGAAAATTTAATACAGCGCAAACTAAGTATAGTGCGTATGATCGAGAGTTAACTGCAATTTATGAAGCCGTTAAATACTTACGTTACTTCCTAGAAGGTCACGAATTTACAATGGCGGCTTCCATAAATGATGTCACAGGCTTAGGGGAGAGGGGGGTGTACGAAATTGTGACAGTTTGTGACAGGGATGGGGGGGGTGTTTCATAAAATGTGACATCACGAATTTACTTTAAAAGTAACTTTCATTTAACTAAAGAAATCAATTTTTTTTACTTCGTGAAATTTAAATATCTTTCATAAAGCGCGCCGTTTTTTGATTCGGCGCATCTGAATCTTGCGTCACCTTAAGGTATGCTCCCAGCTCGGCTGCCTGCCGAGAACGTAAGTCAGTACGTTGCCTACGTAAATTATTCTTCTACCATTGTGTATTATGTGCGATCACAGTTCTCGCACTTTGCATTTATGTGTATTCTAAAGTAAGCTCAAGGCTTAACCTTTATAGTTATAGTTAGTTTTATGTTTAAAACAAAATTCATAGGAATTATTTTTATAGCTCTAAAAATAATAATAATGTAATCAGAACTTATAAAAATTAATATTTGTTTTCGAATACAATTGTGAAAATTCAGAATACAGTTAGTGCGCAATTATTATTAATTTTGTCCTGATTTTCTTTTGCAAGTATATTTGCATTAAAAATGCTTGAAAAATAAGCAAATTCATTAGTTGAGGGATTATTTAAAATAACTAAATTACTATTTATTGAAAAAAGATTTTTTTCATGAAAAATAACTGTTTTGAATATTGTGACGCGACATAGGGGTGGGGGGGGGTCTGGAAAAATGTGACAAATTGTGACATAGGGGAGGGGGGGTCGAAAATGTCCGAAAATCCTGTGACATCATTTATGGAAGCCGCCAATCTGCACAGACCATAAACCTTTAGTTTATGCTTTACAGAAAAGCACGGAAAAAGCTTCACTTAGACAACAAAGACAACTTTCTTTTTTATCAGAGTTCACAAACGTGAATGAGTATCTTCCAGGTGAGACTAATGTAGTGGCCGATTCCTTATCTCGCGCAGATGTGATTAGCTTCCCCACGGAAATTGATCTAAAGGAGCTTTCACAAGCTCAAATCGTCGATGAGGAGTTAAAAGCAATTTCCAATAACAATACTACTTCTTTAAAATTGAAAAGATTCGACTGGAATAACACTTCACTAATTTGTGATGTGTCAGGTGATAATCTTCGTCCATACATTCCTTCTTCCATGCGAAGGCGAATGTTTAATCTTCTCCATAATACTGCTCATTCTGGGGAAAAGCTCACTACTAGATTAATACAAAAAAGATATGTTTGGCATAGCATGAACAGGGACATAAAGGGGTGGTGTCAATCTTGTCTTTATTGCCAGCGATCAAAAGTCTCGAGACATAATATACTGCTTCCTTCTCAATTTGTTGCTCCGGATAGTCGTTTTCGACACGTTCATATGGATATCATCGGTCCATTACCGGAATGTGAAGGCTACAGGTATTGTCTCACATTGATAGATAGGTTTTCTCGTTGGCCTGAAGCCGTTGCACTAAAAAATATAGAGGCGATGACTGTTTGCCGTGCATTCTTCAACTGTTGAATCTTTCGTTTTGGTTCGCCTGAGACTCTCTCAACAGACCAGGGTAGCCAATTTGAGTCGAGATTGTTTTCTGTATTGTTAAAAATTTCTGGTTGCAATAGGATTCGAACGACACCTTATCACCCTGCAGCAAATGGATTGGTTAAACGTTGGCACCGCACGCTTAAGGCTGCAATTATGTGCCACAATAACCTTAAGTGGATTCATTCGCTTTCCACAGTCATGTTGGGACTTAGAAATAATGTTTTGGATTCGGGGACATCGCCGGTTGAGTACCTCTACGGTACCACCCTCAGAATACTGGGCGAATTTGTTATTCCGGAAGATTTTTCCGCGAATCGTCAAATCTTCATAGAAGAATTTCGGGAACATATGAAATTGGTTAAGCCAGTGCCGGTCGAGCACAGGCACAAGAGAAAGATTTTCTTTTTCAAAGATTTGTACTCTTGTTCCCACGTGTTTGTTAAAGTTGGTCCAAATTAAAAAGCTTTGGAATGTCCATACTCAGGTCCGCATAAGGTCATTAAACGTATATCGGACAGAGTTTTTGAGGTAGAGCTTAATGGTATCAATAAACAAATTTCGGTAGAGAATTTAAAGCCCGCGTATTTTGCTCTCAGTGACAGCGACAGTCCTATTGAGTTTTCAAGTGAAGAGCCTTTAGAATTGCTTTCTACTTCGAGTAGTGTTCCAGGTGCATCTAGTGTCCCTAATCAATCCAGCATTCCATTAATTGCTAAAAAGAATTTAAATTCAAATTTGACTTCGCCAATTAACAATAAATTTAGGTCTAGACCAACAATTTTACGAACGTACACGAATAAGAAAAAAGTTTCTTTCGATCTTTCCGGAAAAAATAACATCTCATCGATAGAAATTTTACTTTAAAATAATAAGTTGTTGAAAAATTGCTAATTCATTTTAAATTGTAACTAAAGACTGATACGACTACGATATTTAATTTAAGCGATATCATTGTTTAGTTATTTTATATGAATGCGAAGTATTATTTAAATATGTGTGATAACCACATTTTTTTATATATGTTTACGATCGATCGTCCTTATATTACATACATTATTTATTATATTATATTATTATTTATATTATATTTGCTAAATGATTATTTATTATTTAAAATAATTATTTAAACTTCATATAGACTTACCATTTTATGTCACTAATTCCGTATCTTCCTTGCACTGTTGCACAGTTGCATTGATCGTTACACTTGGGTGGAGTACTGTGGGGATCGTAGCGTGGTAAAGGTAATCCCTGTAATGTTCTCTCTCGCACAATAATGAGATGCGAGATCGCAAGTTTCTCTCTCGCGGAGAAAAGGATAGAACAGCCGGCGCACGACAATCCTTCTCTGTCATGCGTGAAGACCCTGGCAAATTGGGTAAACTGAGATGTAACCGAATTGGGTTACGTTTCAGTTACTTGTGAAAAATTGTCGTTAATCGACGAAATATGTTGTAAATAACTATTAGGAATGGTAAATAGACATTTAGAGGTCTTATTTATACAATAATAACAATAAATTAAGATATAATTACTCAATAATAAGTGTTTTAAGTGTGTTTAATTTTCGTTTAAATTAATAGTTGGATCATTAAATAACACTCACTAGTTCATTTAAGTAGAAAACTCACATTAATATTTATTAAAGAATAAATTGTTTTCACGGCTAAAACCACTCACAAATAAAGTTAATAAAATTAGACACTTGTCAATAATTAAAAATTGTTCAGAGAAAAAACATCAAAGGGACTTTGTGAAATAAATTAAGATTAAATATATTGAGTCGAATTAACGACTATCGCTTTCCTCGCACTCTTGCAGACTAACGGTGAACATTTCCCCGAATTAGCATACCAATTTCGAGAATTACCGAATACAGATCGGAAGAAAAACTTCTTACAACGTTAGCCTATTTACAGGCGCTTAATTATAATTTAGAAATATCTCTCACATTCGAACATACCGCTCGCCTCGTAATTATACGAAAATAAACAACAACAAAAAAAAGAGAGAGAAGGAATTTATTATCAAAAAAAAAAAAAAAAAAAAAAAAAAAATTTTAATATTTAAACAAACTGTGGTTTTAGCCGCCCGCCATAACACCTTAAATTAAACAATTTCATCATTTGTGCCTGATTTAACAGGAAGTAAACATAATTTACTAATCGGACGTACAAATTCAGAATGAGCAGTTTTAACTTTTACAACTCTAATTAAATTATCTGGTCCCGTATGACATTCAATTATTCGTCCCAAAAGCCAATGAGCAGGGGGTAGATCATCTTGTCTTAATAAAACTAAATCTCCAATAGAAACATTAGGTTTAAGAGAAGACCATTTATATCTTTTCTGTAAGGTATGTAAATAATCAATTGCCCATTTTTTCCAAAAAATTTCTGCAATGCGTTGAATTGTTTCCCATCGATTTAATCTATTTTCCGGAGTAAATTCTAGCGACGGCTCAGGTATACTTGTTATAGGTGTACCAGTTAAAAAATGACCCGGTGTAAGATAAGAAAAATCGTCTACACTTTCGGAAAGTGGAGCTATTGGACGCGAGTTCAGAGTCGCTTCTATGCGAGTGAGCAAAGTAGAGAATTCTTCGAACGTAAATTTATGTAATCCGACAATTCGACGCAAATGGATTTTGACACTCTTAACTCCCGCCTCCCATAGTCCACCAAAGTGGGGAGCGTTAGGTGGGACAAAATGCCATGACGTACCTTCGACTGCCAGCAGATTCCGCAAATCATTATCGCATCTCAACTCCTTTAAATGCCTCTTTAATTCTTTCGCAGCTCCTACGAAATTTTTACCATTATCGCTATACATGTGCGAAGGTTTACCTCGTCGCGATACAAAACGCTGAAAAGCAGCGAGAAAGGCGATAGAAGTTAAATAGGAAACTAATTCGAGATGAACAGCGCGAACACAACAACAAACAAACAACGCAATATAAGCTTTATGACTTTTGTAACCCCTTCCTGAACTCGTTTTGACATCAAAGGGGCCTGCATAATCCACTACGGTATGAGCGAATGGACGACTTGGAGTTACTCGAAATTCAGGTAAATCCCCCATAAGTTGCTGAGTTATCGCAGCTTTTTCGCGTACGCATATGACACATTTTTTAATAATTGTTTTAACCAAGGATCTTGCTCCAATAATCCAATAACTCTGACGCAAAGTGTGCATTGTTAATTGTGTGCCTCCGTGCAAACATCGTATATGAGCATGATAAATTATCATTTCACTGAATTTATGTTTGGGTAAAATTATAGGATGTCTTTCGTCATATCCTATTGGAGCGTGACGCAAACGTCCACCCACTCGCAAAACTTCCGTTTTATCCAAAAAAGGATTCAAATTTTTAATACTTGATCGATCAAAAATTGTCTTATTTTTATTCAAAGAATTTATTTCCTTTTCAAAATATTCTCTCTGTAACAATCTTACTAAACGTAAACGTACTTGATCGATCTCTACGTTACTTAAACAAAGAGAATCCGATTTATTAGTGATCTTAGAGCCTTTGCAATTTGTTATAAACCGAAAGCAATAAGTAATCACGCGTAGCAATTTCGGCCAAGACGGAAATTGACTTATTAAGGACAAAAAATGATCATTCTTGTGAGTACTTTGAAGGCATGTTGATTTAACCGTTTTTAATTCTAAATTAGTAGTTACTAATTCCTTTGAACCCCTTTTCAAAACATCAATATATGGACTAGAAAGCGACGATGGTCCCTTCCACCACAAAGAAAAGTTGCCAATCTCATTTGGTAATAAACCTCTTGAGGCACAATCAGCTGGATTGTCCTTGGTTGCAACATGAAGCCATTTTGCTTTCGGAATTAGTTCATTAATTAAAACTACTCGGTTCGCGACAAAGGTCTTCCAAGTGGATGGATGCTTTGCTAACCACGCTAGAGCAACATTTGAATCGGTATAACAAAAGCAAGGCACATTACTACTGCTCATATTCTCTAGAACAAATTTAAAAAGTTTGGCCAGTAACACACAAGCGCACAACTCCAACCTGGGAATACTCACTGGGGTAACCGGAGCAACCTTGGACTTTGCAATAATCAAAGAAATCTGAATCATTCCTGATTGATTAATTAAACGCATATAAATACAAGCAGCGTAAGCTCTATTGGAAGCGTCGGCATAACCATGAAACTCACACGTTGTATTAGACTTATATAAACCTATCCAACGCGGAATAACAATATCCTTTAAACTAATTAAATCAGGATAAAAATTAAACCATTGTTTTTTCAAATCTAAAGGCAAAGTCTCATCCCAATCGATCTTCCGCAACCAAAGCTCTTGCATAAAAAGCTTCGCCGTGACTATTACTGGGGTTATCCAACCAAGAGGATCATATAACTTCGCTATGAGAGAAAGAACTGTCCTCTTCGTAGGAAATTCAATAGTTTCTAAATTGACTCCTATTTGAAAAGAATCAATTTTCGGATTCCAACTTAACCCGAAAACTTTAAGCGAATTATCCTCATTAGATTGAAATTCCAAAGCTAATTCATGTTTACCAGTGGCACAACCCTTTAACAATTCTTCATCATTAACAACCCACTTACGCAAATGAAAGCCACCACTTTCCATTAATGGTGATAATTGAACTTTAGTTTCAATAGCTGTAGGAATATCATCAGCGCCAAAGGGCACAGCATCTACATAGATATTTTCTTTTAAAATAGGTTTAGCAAGTGGAAAACGGTCACCTTCATCCTGAGCTAACTGTTTTATTACGCGATTTGCTAGGTAGGGAGCACAAGCAGTTCCATACGTGACTGTTAACAATTGGTAAGCCTGTAATTCCCCTTTAGAATCTCGCCACAAAATTCTCTGATAATCAAGATCCTTAGGGTTTATCAAAATTTGACGGAACATTTTTTCCGCATCCGCAACATAAACGTAACGATATTCGCGCCACTTGAGTATAATCGACATCAAATCATTCAATAACCGAGGACCTATGTGTAAATGTGAATTTAAAGACGTGTTATTTCAGGTCGGACTAGAAGCGTTAAATACCACACGTAGTTTTGTAGTAGAACTACTTTCCCTTACGACACTATGATGTGGTATATAGACAATTTGATTTCCAGAATCCTCTAAATTAACTAAACGCATGTGATTTAATTAAACATACTCGTCCATGAATGCTCGATACATACTCAAATGTTCTGTTTTGTCCGATAAGCGATTTAAAACGCGATTAAGAATTAATCTCGCTCGTTCGAAGGAGCTCCCAATATTTATCGGTGGACCCTCTTTAAATGGTAAACAAACCATGTATCTTCCCGAACTCACACGCTGATGAGTGGAGACAAAATGTTCTTCACACCGTACTTCATCTTCAGTTAAAGTATTTGCAGTTGGAATTTCCTCCAATTGCCAAAAGCGAATTAAATCTTCGTGAAGAACATCAATTGACATTGTATTAACAGAAAGAGAGAACACCTTAGGTACTTGATTAGTGTTAACGGTACCTGAAAGGACCCACCCAAAAATTATAAACTGTGCGGTCAAACCTCCCAAAACGTTATGTTTGAGACCAGGAAGTAAACAAGTTCCAAGCTTATCTGCTCCTAAAATAAAATCAATTTCCTTTTCTTTAAAAGGATCCATATCCGCTAAATTTAATTCTTTTAAATTGGAATTTTCCCATTCAATAGGTTTAGAAGGAGGGTGATAAGAAGTGAGCTTATACATAACTAAAGCTTTCAAATTCAAAGCTTTACATCCTTTCTCATTAGGAAGGAATCGAAAATGCGCCAACTTCTTCGCGGAACCAACCGACGAGCCGCCAACGCCATAAATTAATGTACTTATTTGTTCATATTTTGGTTTTAATAATTTCATAGCCCTTTCCGAAACAAAACTATACTCTGAACCCTGATCCAACAGAACCATAAATTGATGTATTTTACCACTCTCAACTTGAACATTAACAAGAGCCGTCGCCAAAAGTGTACTACAAAAAATTTTTGTTTTTGAATTCAAAGAATCAATGGTTTCTTGTGATTTTACTGAAACTTGAACAGCATTAGTAACGAGCTTATTTTCATTCCCATTACTAGTACCCTGCTCATTGACTATTACTTGTTGACTCGTAGTGGTTAAATTATTACTACTCTCATTTTTTGTTTCGAAATGTAAAAGGGTGTTGTGTTTACGATGACATTTTGAACAATTAATTTTACTATAGCAAAACTGTGGCTTATGGCCAGGCACGAGACAATTAAAACAACATCGGTTTTTTAATGCTATTTCTTTACGTTTATCAACTGGCAAACTTTTAAATTGAAAACATTTAAACAACATATGGTTCTCTTTGCAAAAGAGACACTTGGGATTGGGAGATGCAGTATGATTTTTTACTGAACTTGATTTTGAGACTTTACTTTTCTCAGAAGAATTTTTTGCAATTTGAATTGATTCTAATGCACGAATTCGTGTTAATAAAAACTCATCGAGTTGGTGATAAGTTGGATAATCAGGAGATGCACCTAACTGCATTTCCCACTCCCTAAGTGTTTCATTATCAAGTTTTCTAGTTACAATAAAAACTAATAAGTCACTCCATTCTGGTACTGGACGTCGTAAATTTTTTAAAGCCTCTAATGATTCGTTGGTACTGTCGCGAATTATTTTTAAACCTTCTATTACATTGCTATTAACATTCGGAATATCTATAAATAATTGAATTTGAGCCGTGATTAAGGCTCGATTATTATTATACCGAGTTTTCAATTTATCCCACGCGTTAGAAAAATTTGAATTAGTTACCGAAACATTTTTCAATGTAA
This sequence comes from Leptopilina boulardi, assembly GCF_019393585.1. Classification (NCBI taxonomy): domain Eukaryota; kingdom Metazoa; phylum Arthropoda; class Insecta; order Hymenoptera; family Figitidae; genus Leptopilina; species Leptopilina boulardi. Next base: position 111,191 of record NW_026137751.1, on the reverse strand, counting down.
TCGCGTGACATCAGACAAACTCTCATTTTCAATTATTAAAGCATTAAACAAATCGCGAAAGTTTTCCCAGTCACAATAATTACCGGAAAATTGAGGAAGACTAATCTGCGGCAATTTTATGTGTACAGTTTCACTTTTCGATAAATCGTTAATTGCGTTCTTATCATCTTCAACATTTAAATTATGTAATTGGGTATTCAAAAAATCTAAAGCGTTTAAAAACGCCTCTTCTACTTTAAGAAAATGAGACTTTAGAAAATAATCATTTTTCTTTTGATCAGCAACAGAAATTGTTTGATGTAACTTTAAGTCTAACGCTTGTGCGTCTTTCCAACGTTCATTAAGAAGCGTTAAACGACCTGTTACGACTGTAGAGTTTATATTCGCCTTGCCAATTTTTCTAAAATTGACTTCGGTGCGCGAAATTATTTGATATAAGTTTTCTATTTCAATAAGAGTAGCTTCCATTTTAAAATTTTAAAGGAAAAAGGAGCTTATAAATTAAAAAAAAGAAGAATCTGCAAGAGTTAATCATTAATTAAAATTAAGACTGAAAAGAAGTGGAGAAATATTTCTCGACTTTTCATCAAACGAAGCATACAAAGTTTTTCTCAAATAAGCAGGTACATGTGTACTTATCCAAAATTGATTGACTGTAGGAGTATCTGAAGAAGACTGACTTGTCCCCACTCGCAATCGTTCCACCTTCAGCCTTCGTAGTAAGTTTGGAGAGGGCAGTTGAGAAAGAGAGTACCTCTCAGTAAAAACGAGGATAGCAAAGAAACTTGCGCGCTTAGTTTCTTATCGTTTCTGTGATGACGTAATTGCTTCTCCTTCTATCCCTCTCTCAAGGCACTAGATTTGGCGGCTAACCCGCTCGTTTTCGGCGGCGTCTTTTCCTCCTTTTGGCGGGAACTCCGCCAACAGTTCCAAAAATTTAGGTAATTTTTGTAAGAAAAATACAATAACAAAAAAAAACCTTTCAGCTTCTGACGACAAATTTGAAATAAATATTCAGTCTCAAAACAGTATTTTTTTGCAAGGAACGCTATACACTTCACAAAGTTTGACAAGGTCACTGATCATTGAGCATCATTTCAACGGTTTTTTCATACACGTGAATAGTTGAGTTTACACCACTTTTGATAAATTGTTTTTTATTGATCCGGCTCGAAGGACCATGTTTAATTTTCGTTTAAATTAATAGTTGGATAATTAAATAACACTCACTAGTTCATTTAAGTAGAAAACTCACATTAATATTTATTAAAGAATAAATTGTTTTCACGGCTAAAACCACTCACAAATAAAGTTAATAAAATTAGACACTTGTCAATAATTAAAAATTGTTCAGAGAAAAAACATCAAAGGGACTTTGTGAAATAAATTAAGATTAAATATATTGAGTCGAATTAACGACTATCGCTTTCCTCGCACTCTTGCAGACTAACGGTGAACATTTCCCCGAATTAGCATACCAATTCCGAGAATTACCGAATACAGATCGGAAGAAAAACTTCTTACAACGTTAGCCTATTTAAAGGCGCTTAATTATAATTTAGAAATATCTCTCACATTCGAACAAAGTGTACAATACATACAGTTGTTGAGTTACCATATATGTATATTACCATCAGCGGGAGCTGTGATTTGCGCTTTAAACATAAGATGGCGTTGAAAATTACTTTGTGAATGAATTTCTAAAATTAAACTTTAGATTGTCAAATGTGTAAGTGAATATAAGTTTTAAAAAAATAGATCGATTAATTAAAACAACTTTTTTCATTTCTATAAATATAAAAAAATTTTTTTCTCAATAAAAATTTTTTTTCTCAATGGCATGAGAAAAATTAATTGTGACACAAAGAAATCTATTTTTCCCTAAAAAAATTTTTTTCTTAATAATAATTTTTTTTTCACAATAAAATGAAAAGATTAATTTTTACACAAACAAATTTTTTTCTTAATAAAAAATTTTATTTTTTCAATGAAATGAGAAAAAGTAACTTTTTTCCTCAATAAAATAAGAAATATTAATTTTGAAAAAAAAAAAATTTTCTGAAAAAAATATTTCTTTTCTCAATGAAAGGAGAAAAATTAATTTTGACAGAAAAAAAAATTTTTTTCATTAAAAAAATTTTTGTTCCTAATAAAATATTTTTTATTTGTACAAATAAAAAAAGTTGTTTTAATAAAACGATCTATTTTTTTAAAACATATATTCACTTACACATTTGACACTCAAGGGTTTAATTTTAGAAATTCATTCACAAAGTAATCTTCAACGCCATCTAGTGTTTAACGCGCGTATCACAGCTGCCGCTGATGCTAATATACATATATGGTAACTTAACAAATGTATGCACTGTACACTTAAAACACTTATTATGAAGTAATTATATCTTAATTTATTCTTATTATTGCATAAATAAGCACTCTAAATGTCTATTAACCATTCCTAATAGTTATTTACAACATATTTCGTCGATTAACGACAATATTTTACAAGGGACCGAAACTTAACCGAATCGTAACCGAATCGTAATCTAATTCGGTTACAACTCGGTTTACCCAATCCGCCAGGGGAGAGAAAGAGTATGAGATATCATATGTAATTCCTTTTAATTTTACTGCTGCGTACGGGACAACGCTTGAGTGACGACTTAAATTATTACATACATTTAATTTCAATAAAGTAATTTTTAAACATTATAATAGTCCAGTATATTTTTATTATTTGGGAACACGCATAAGAATATAGGAATACTTCTGAGGACATTTTATAAAAAAAACATTTTTAAATATTAACGCCAAAATCCCATATAATTGTGGTGAATGCTTTATGTTCCCCCACTATATATAGATATACGGGCTGACGCCATACTTGGCAACCGTTGCTAAGAGGACCGGAAAAGGTTAGTTAGTCATATTAGAGAAATCTTTCAAGTAACACGTGCTGTCATTATCATTATGTAAAATGATAATAAAGTTGTTAATTATATATTATACTTAGTAACAAGTTTTAATTGTTAACCTTTGTTTTATTATCCGTTGGAGAACTATATTATATCTTTATTATTGATACTCATTCTCCACATTAGTGACCACAACTACCGAACACGTTTTCGGAAATCGATGGACATGTTTGACATCGTAGTTTTATATAAAATTTATCAAGTGGATTTCTTATTGCCAGTGACTTGTTTACTGTGTTTCTTAACATAGCTTATATTTATAATTATTTGTCAATAATAATATAAATTATTTATAATAATTGTAAATAAATTTCTTGCATTCTTTAAATCAAAATTTTTTATACAACGCAATGTTTTTTCATATTTTTTATAATAAAAAAACATATCTGTATTAAAACACAAAACACACTGTAACAAGTCGTATAATATATATAGTAATTTAAAAAAAATTTATGTATTTACAAAAATTGATTTAAAATTTAAATAAAAGAGGAAGGATTTTTTTATTGTACCAACATCAATTTAATTATAGAAGGATTTAACTCATCCAGTCACTTTTATTAGATTTAAAAAAAAGTATTAAAATCTAGTTTTGTGGGATAATTGTTTTTTCAAATAACTGTGAACCGTTTTGGAAATACAATTGTTTTTACAATTTTCTAAAAGTCTTAAATAAAAATTATGTCTTTATCGAATTTTGAAAAAAGACAAGTTTTTCACGTAACCGTCTTAAAATCCATCAATAAAGCTTTTTCCTGTTTTTCCCTGGTCAATTCACAACATTGCTCAATAGGTAAATATTTATTAAATAATAATATATTAAATATTAATACTTAAATAATATTAAATAGTTAAAAATATAAATGAAATAATCGTAGCTAATTACGATTTTTAATTAATTTATAGATATAAAAATTAATAATAAGTTTCTTTATTATAAAAAATATGAAAAAACATTGCGTTGTATAAAAAATTTTGATTTAAAGAATGCAAGAAATTTATTTACAATTATTATAAATAATTTATATTATTATTGACAAATAATTATAAATATTTATTATAAAATGCAGATACTTTAATTTTTAAATTAATTTATCAAATTACAAATTGACGATTTAAATGTCCACCATACATCTCGGTAAATTTAATTAATTAATTAATGATAAAAGCCATAAACATACGTTGATAAATGTTCAAAAAGTTTTTCTAATTATGTTACTTTTAATTGAATAATAATTTAATAAAAATTTGACAAGTCCAGAATTTTTTATAACGAGATTCAGTATTTAATAAATTTCATTTTTAAAGAATTACCTTAAATCGTTTTATATAGCTGCTAGTTTCACAAATAATATTAATATTAACATTGCAATATTATTTCAATGCCCTTTTAATTATGACACTAATTTAATAATAGAATTTAAAAATATTTCGTTGAAAACATTTTTAAATTTTCCCGCCATTCGTGTCAACTGATGACGACAAGGCTTGCAGCTTATAAAGACCCGAAAGTTACCCACCTTCAGGTCGTTGGTTAGGTTAGTGGTTAGGGTTCTTGGCTGTTGTGTTGCGCGTCCGGGTTCAATCCCCAGCTCCTCCAAATTTATTTCCGAAAATTGCGCCGTTAATGTTGGGGAAAAATAAAAGAAAGCGCAATAAGGGAAAAATAAATTTTTTTAATTTTACTTTTATTTAATAAATATTATAAAACGTTTATAATAAACTTACCTTATAAAATTCACTGAAAACTTGCATTTTAATTTTACAGGAAATTTGTCTATATATCTTTAGAGTACTTTCCGGAGATAGTTTTAAAGAAATTCACAAAGCAAATTTCTGTAAAACTCAAAATTTAATATTTCCTAAACTTTTATCCACAATTTTTCGGCAAACTTAATCGGATAACTATCCTGAACTTCGCACCGCGAGTTATAAAACCGAGGACATATAGAGCTCGCCTGAACTTCCCCTGAAGCTCCCCAACTTAGTTTCCGAACTTAACACGGGGAACTCCCCGCGAACTCCCTGCGAAAAACGGTGCTGTCTGGGTATCAAATACAACGCCAGATAACTTTTTATGGAAATTACGTGAGGATTATTTAATTAATAATCACAAGACTAGATTAATTTTTTAATTCTATTCGCTATTTTGAATTTTAAATAGAGATTTGTCAACAACCATTTAAAATTTTTTTAAAACTGACATCGGATTTGTAATCAGCGACCAAAAAAACCCCTATGTAGACATTTTTACGAAATTAGCTCAATTTTTTAAACCCCCGAGTTGTAATTTTCACGAGCCTAGCTCAATTTTTAATTTTATCCGCCATATTTAATCTGCCATTTTGAATTTTGAAAGGAGATACGTTATCAGTTTGTAAGTAAACTATGTTGTCGTTATTTTTATCGTCATATGTGAAGCTTTAAACAATAATATAGATCATATTAGTGACAGCTTTATCAGCTGACAAAATTTCCGATGCTACCGCCCCTTTTAGCAATAATGTCGCTTCGGTTACATCTATTCCAACCAAAGATAACTGCATTGAAGCAAAGTTGGATCAGATCACCGCAGAAATTGCAGCGATTAAATCAAGATTTAATGAGTCTGAAAATAATAGTCGTCGCTTTTTCAATCGTTCTAGGTCAAGATCTCGAGATAGTCACTCTCGCGGTCATTTTCGGAATAGATCGTCCAGCAGTAGCAAGTCAGGGTTGTGCTGGTATCATAAAAAATTTGCGAAGTCGGCAAAAAAGTGTGTTGAGCCGTGCACCTGGGTAAATAAAGAGGAGAAAAAGGGAAACTAAATGAGCCGATCCGAGTTGAGACCATCGGATCTGGTATCAAGTCAAAGCGTCTCCATATTAGAGATCGCGAATCAGGTCTTATTTTTCTTATTGATACGGGAGCCGATGTATCCCTGTTGCCGTCATCGCATTCTCGTTCTCGTAAGCCCACCGAATTTAGTCTTTATGCAGCTAATAACACGCGAATTCCCACGTTCGGAAATAAGCACCTTTCTCTGAACCTTGGCCTTAAACGCGAAATATCATGGAATTTTTGTATCGCAACGATACCGTACCGAATTATTGGGGCCGATTTGCTCGAACATTATAGCTTATTGGTTGATCTTCGTCATCGCAGACTTTTGGATTCCTTGACTAGTCTCTCGGCAGCGTGCTCGATCAAGAAGGTCGTTGTTCATGGCGTTAGTTTGATTGATCAATCTATACCTTTTGCCGACATTTTATTAGAATTTCCTGAAATAACAAGACCATCTCAGGGATTGGAGAATTTACCCGGCGACGTTGTGCATCACATTGTTACAAAGGGTCCTCCGATTTCTGCAAAAGCTCGTCGTTTAACAATCGAAAGGGAACTCGCTGTCAAGGCTTATTATCAGTCAATGGTCGCTCAGGGAAAATGTGCATATTCCAAATCTTCATGGGCCTCTCCTATCCACGTGGTTGAGAAGAAAGACGGTGGGATAAGAGTTTGCGGAGACTATCGCGGTGTAAACAACGTTACCGAACCCGATCGTTATCCTGTTCCCCATCTTCACGATTTTTCGTCAAGACTCCACGGTAAAAAAATTTTTACGAGATTAGATTTGTATCAAGCTTATAATCAGATTCCGGTTAACCCTCACAACATAAAGAAAACTGCTGTCATCACCCCTTTTGGGTTATATGAGTATAAAGTCATGACATTTGGTTTGCGAAATGCAGGGAGTACCTTTCAGCGTTATATTTTCCAAGCTTTCGGCGACTTAGACTTTGTTTTCGTTTACATAGATGACATACTCATTGCCTCTTCTTCTATGGCTGAGCATGAGTTGCATCTTGGAGAGGTTTTTCGGCGTCTCAGGGAATATCGTTTGCGATTAAACCTAGATAAGTGTTGTTTCGGTAAAAGCGAGCTCGAGTTTTTAGGCTATATTGTAAATACTAATGGCATTCGCCCTACTCCCAAAAAAGTTAAAGCTATTGTTGATTCTCCGCGTCCCAAGACTATCGTCGATTTACGCCGATTCTTGGGCCTCGTTAATTTTTACCGTCATTGCATCAAGCATGCCGCTCACATTCAAATTCCGCTAAATCATTTTTTGCGCGATTCGCGCAAAAATGATAAGCGCATCGTACCTTGGGATCCTGTTTCTGAATCTGCTTTTGATAGAATTAAGCATGAGGTAGCCAATGCTGCATTGCTATTTCATCCTTGTTCCAAAGCAGAGACGCGCCTAATCACCGATGCTTCTAACACCGGTATTGGTGCGGCTCTTGAACAAAGATTCGGAGATGAATGGAAACCTCTTGCCTTTTTTTCCAAGAAACTTACACCTTCCCAATGCAATTACAGCGCATACGATCGTGAATTGACGGACATCTTCGAGTCGATTAAGTACTTTAAACATTTTCTCGGTCCAAATCAATTCAAAGTAGTTACTGATCATAAGCCACTCGTATATGCTTTCAAACAGCGTCCGGAAAAAGCTTCTCCTCGACAAATTAACCAGCTATCTTTTATTTCGCAGTTTACCACCAATATTGAGCATATTCCTGGTTCCGAGAACGTTGTCGCCGGCGCACTCTCTCGTGTTGATGCTATCCTTTTTCCTTCGGAGATCACTCTTCTTGAGTTTGCTGAAGCCCAGGGTAGTTGTCCCGAGTTGAAGACTTATCTCGAGGATCGAGATACATCTCTGAACCTAAAAAAATCATGTTTGGTCAAGGCAGCAATTTTATATTTTGTGATCTTTCCGGCGAGGTCCTCCGACCATTTGTTCCGATTTCTCTGCGCGAACGCGTTTTTAAATTGCTACATTCTCCGGCTCATCCGGGTGCCAAGGTCACGGACCGCATAAATCGTCAGCGATATGTGTGGCCTAACATGCACAAAGACATTTCGAAACTGTGTAAAAATTGTCTGGATTGTCAACGTTCGAAGATATCTAGACATGTTAGTCTCAAACCTTCGCAATTCGTGGCCCCGGAATCGCGTTTTCGCCACATTCACATAGACATTGTTGGTCCCCTCCCGGTCGATTCTGGATTCAGATATTGTCTGACCATGATCGACCGGTTTTCACGTTGGCCTGAAGCTGTCCCCTTAAGGGACATTGAGGCAGCAACTGTGGTACGTGCTCTCATGAACAACTGGGTATCACGCTTTGGATCACCTGAGACAATCACTACCGATCAGGGCAGCCAATTTGAGTCCGCGCTTTTTCAAGCGCTACTTAAACTTATTGGCTCCAAGCGTATACGTACCACTGCATACCACCCCGCCTCAAATGGCATTATTGAAAGATGGCACAGAACTTTTAAAGCTGCCATCATGTACCATGCCACTCGTGAATGGACACGTATCCTTCCTATCGTTCTATTAGGATTGAGATCCAATGTATTGGATTGTGGTTCGTCACCTGCCGAATTTTTATACGGTACAACAATTCGAATTCCCGGCGAATTCGTGCTTCACGATGATTTTGCACCAAATCCGCAAATCTTTTTAGAAGAATTCCGCGAATTGATGAAGGAAGTCAAGCCTATTCCCGTTGAGCACCGCCACAAAAATAGAGCATTTGTTTTTAGAGATCTTTATTCATCAACTCATGTTTTTCTTCGCGCAGGACATTTAAAAAAATTCTTGGAACTACCCTAATCTGGTCCACACCGAATTATCAAAAGGGTAACTGATCGTGTTTTTGAAATCGAAGTTAATGGAACTTCTCGCAACGTTTCTGTTGAAATGCTCAAGCCCGCATATTTTCTTCGAGAAACAGATGATCAAAATGTAAAAAGAGTTCCAGCAAATAATCCTGTAAAAAGGGGCTTGACCATTCAACCCGACATTCAACCAAAAATTTCATTTCCCAATGCAACGCCAAATGTGCCAATAACCAACGATCCGTCAAATTTTATTTTTAACAAATCTGCTGTACTTAAAACATACTCTAGAAAAAAGAAAGTCAGCTTTAATGTGTGATAGAGGTATGCGTGATCGCGTAGGATGTAATAGTATTATCTATCTATTTTTTTTTAGTATTATATCTGCTCAAAAATGTAGACAGCACATATTTTTTTTATATAATTATGATACATTTTATTTACATGATAAAAAGCTATGTATAAGTAGTTTATATTTTTAATTAAATTTATATCGTCAGCCCGTTTAAACTTAATTAAAAAACTTGTAATTATTAGATCTTATTTTTTTTAACTGTAATTATTATATGTCATTTTTAGTATTATTAATATCTCTACGATTTTATAATTGTGATTTTTATACAAATGTTGCAATTTTATATATATAATATATATATAATTATATTTTTTTAAATCTTATATCATTATCATTCGGGGGGGAGTATGTGGGGAATGCTTTATGTTCCCCCACTATATATAGATATACGGGCTGACGCCATACTTGGCAACCGTTGGTAAGAGGACCGGAAAAGGTTAGTTAGTCATATTTGAGAAATCTTTCAAGTAACACGTGCTGTCATTATCATTATGTAAAATGATAATAAAGTTGTTAATTATATATTATATTTAGTAACAAGTTTTAATTGTTAACCTTTGTTTTATTATCCGTTGGAGAACTATATTATATCTTTATTATTGATACTCATTCTCCACATAATTGTTTACTGTGCTGCCATCTAGCGTTCACCAGTGTAACCTGTCAGTTGCTGTCGATAAACGTCGTCTAATACACACAAAAAGTACACAGTAAAAACATTAATTTTCACTATTTATTACACTTTCAAATGCTTTAAAATAATTAATTAATACTTTTTCACTTTTTTTCTATTATTAAAAAATCATATCTAAAACATTTTGCATTGAATTATATAAATATTTGACAGAATACCCTAATATTGCGGATAGCGCTCCATATTTAATCTTTTATTTTACTTTTTTGTATTAAATTGATGCGAATAAGGTTTTAATATATTTAATATATGTAGAAGAAACAGTATACAGTTTATAGTAAATTATAATTTAAAATTTTGCATGAAATTTTTGAAAAGTTCAGTTAAAAAACAGATTTTGAAAAAAACTTTTAAAATTGATGCATTTTTAAGAAAGTTATGAGTATTCAAATAGAAATTTTTTTAAAAACCTCAAATTTTGAAAAATTCATATTTCGTAAACAGTTTGATTAAAAAATTGACAAAATCGTGTAGCTTTAAAGAAATCGAAGTCAACTATATGTTGGAATGGCATGGAACCCCTCACATATATTAAAACTGTATTTCAAGTTTCTTATACATTGTGACGTGGCATTTTGCCACACACAATAATTTATTGTTATTTTTTTCTTATTACCCCATCAAAATGGGAATCTTCCTTTTTCCTAAAAAAAAAATAATAAGTTAGGCAAAATAAGTAATTATTAAAATGTAACAATTAAATTAAAGTAAAATAATAGATTAAACCTGCCAAATCGTTCGATCACTCTCGTATTATTTTAATAAATAAAATTTGAATACTCGCGTTCCACATATGATTTCATGTTATCACGAGGAATTGTCGACAATATCCAAATCCATGGTCGCTCATCTGTTACGAAGTCAGCAGGGGAAGTACTTCCTGGTGAACATATTTCGATGAGATTCCTAAATATTCAAGAGCACCAGTAATCCGAAAAATATTGATTGTTTTGTTCCTGTCACAATAATGGGGGCAGCCATTTTGAATAGAGGACACCACTACGCTCTCTGGAAGAGTTGCGATCTACCTTACCAGCGGCATCGATAAAAATTATCGACGCGTGATATATTGATTATCGACAAATAGAAAGTTATTAATCACTTTCACTGGGACTCAGCATCAAAAAGAAAGCGTGAAAAATTACGCCGACTAGAGTCAAAGGTCAGCGCGATGCGTGGACGACGACGCATTAACGGTGAGTCCCAGTTATGTATAAATTCCATTTCTCGCCAGATTGACATAATAATAAATATAATTTAAAAAAAATTAAAGTGATGTTTGCTCACCGCATGGCAAGCGGAATAATCTTTTTTGTAAGTTCATTCATTATTATTATAATTAGTATATTAAGTATTAAGTAGATTAATTAAACTCTTCAAATATTATTTTAAAAGAAAATTAATAAATTAATAATAAAATTAAATAGTGGAATTTAAATAAATATTACAGTGAAATTAAATTCAGTGGAATAATTAATGTGTTTTTCTCCTTACCTCCCCCCTCTCCGCGATTTGCTAGGAAGTTTTCCTATCAGTTTTTGAACTAGTCTGGTAAATATTTAAAATAATTAAATAATTAACTTTTTTATATTTTTTTATAAAATATTCTGGCGCTTAAATAAATTATTCCCTTTAAAAATAATAATAATTCAAAATTAACCTCAAAATGTAGATAACATTTTCCTATTATAATCTTGTGATAATAATTATTATTATCCTTTTATTAAGACTTAACAAAATTTAATAATAATAATAATAATAAATAAAAGAAAAAATGGTCACAAAAATGTTATAACATATATTAAAAATTGATTGAGTAAATAGAATCATTTCTAAGCTTTATCTCAGAAGACACGAAAATGTAAAATACGAAATTGTAAGTCACCTACTGTCATTTTTTCTAAAACCTAATTTCAGTTTAATGTACAAATATTTTTGACAGTATAGTAATAAAAAGTACTTTAATTTTATTTATTGACATATAATAAAGCCACAGCACATAAAAAAGATAATAAAGAGAAGATTTAAATTAGTTCATAATCATTTAATATATAAAAACAGATAAAATGAGGAGTACCTATGTATATGTAAAAACACGTGCTTCTTATGGAAAGCAATGTATTTTTAATATGAAGGAAACATATTTCGATGAAGTAATTTTACCAAATTCTTTGTTAAATGAACAATTTGTTTTTCAAAATTCTTGTCACAAAAAAATACAAATCTCAAAAAAAGTAGCTCATCATGAGGTTAGTACATTTTTAAATAGACACATTCTGATACGTAGTTCATAAACTGTAGCTTTCATAATGAAACAATTTTGTTTAAGTAACATTTAAGTAAAGAACATTTTTAGTACACTTCCAACATTAAGATATTTAATATTGCAAATATATTTTCTATGTAATTGAAAAATTAAAAATTTGAATTCAAAAAATTGCAAAGTTATGATATTTGAAGAACAATAACCCATACTAAAATTTTAACTTCTCATTTCAATATTTACCAAAGATATTCTACATCTTTCAAAGGCTTAAAAATAGTATTAAATACCTTTTAAATTCCGCACAACACTTTATACCAACTTTACGCTAGAAACAAAATTTAATATTTAATAATAATTAAAATAAATATAAGTATTAAAATAATATTTCTTTTTAAGTTTACAAAATTTTTAATTTCAAAATTATTTTTACCATTATTCACATAACAAACGCAATGTCAACATCTTCCATGATATAACCTAAAAATTATTAAACCAGAAGAATAAACATATCCATATTATAGAAACTTTTAAAGTTTATGTAATTATTATAACCTAAAACATATTTTACACACAATATATATTGCGTCCGCCATTTTTTAATAGAAAATTAAAATTATTCTTTTGGTATGTGAAAATAGAAAATTGTTATATAAAACTATGGAAAGAAAGCGTATTTGACTAATAATATGAAAAAATAATTATTAAAATGAGAAGTACACTGAATTAGCAATTTTGACAAATTTAGAAAAGTTTATCCGCTGTGTATTGGGATCTGATATAAGAGCGTAGTATATACTAAGAGCGTTACTTTTAGTAAATTTACATGCATACAGCATGTCAATTTAAGAAATGCATAAGTGAACTTATTTGACCCGTTGCCTGTTTCTGACCCACGGGTGGGTTGTGGAAAAGTTTGGCCAGAATGTTTCTGACCCACCCGTGGGTCGTGTTCATCTTAGCTCAAAATAAATATAATTTATTTTTAAAAATTGATAAACCTAGGTTTTTAGGGTCGCTGAATTCAATTATGACCTCAAAATAAAAAATTCAAAATGGCGGATCCAATATGGCGGACATTTAAAAAAAAATTGATCCGATTTGCTTAGAAACTGTTACTCAGAGTTTTGGGGTCGCTGATTACGAATCTATCATTAGTTTTCCGAAATTCAAAATGGCGGATTCAATATGGCGGACTTTTTTTATAAAATTGATCCGACTTGCTTGAAAACTGAGGGGCTGATAGCGAAAATGGTTTAAAAAACAATAGGAGGAAGAGTGAAATAAATAATTATATTGGTGTAAAAATTACTGACATTTAAATAACCATAAAAATCAAAATAAACTAATAAAGTAATGAATAGGTGTAACCTGATTTAGTACGTTCTGTTAAATATTATTAAAATTATGATAATTATGATTCATAACTATATTATGAAAATTTTAAATTATTCACATTTTATATATTTTTTAATTTTAGTATATAATAAATTTACCATTTGGACGTTTCAACGTAACAAAATAAATCTTACTAAATTTTATTGTTTGTCTGATTAATTCAAAAAGTTCCTAAGATAATTTTTAAAATGAAGTTAATTGAACTAAAAATATTAGAAACTAAAATGATTATTTTATATGATTTTATTACAGCAAGTGCTAAAATAACTTTTATTTTATTTAATTCTACTACTTCTTGCAATCGTTTAAATTATTCTTTTAAACTTTGAAAAAATGGATAATTTTATTGAGCTGAAGAGATTTGGAATTATTTCGCAAAATTAATTAATTTCATTGTTTTATTTTTGCAAAAAAATTATAGTGGAATCTCTCATAGAAGTGTTTTTCAATGATTTCATGTATAAAGCAATAAGCAGACAAATTTATTATAAATTTCATATTTATTTGAGGGATATCTAACATGGAAAGATTATTAATATAATCGTTATAAAAATATTATTTAAACGATACAATAAATAATAATAACAACTCTCATTGTTTCATACGAATAAAATCGAAAAGGTTATTAAAAACACTCTTATTCATCATCGCTGTCATCACTGACGAAATCATAGTCTTTAAAGGAGTAATTAGTTCTTAATTTTTGATAAACGGATTGGTACTTTTGAGGAACATAATCCATTAAAACCATAAGATCATTAAATTTTTGTTTAGTGATTGTTTTTACATTCGAATACAAAAATAACAATTCTATGTCTCTAAAGTTTTCTTCAGTTACGTTTTTTTCCCAATGTGTACTGTGTGAAATTTTTGATATCGTATTTAAAGAATAAATCAAATGGTTGTTTTCTGGCATGATTTATCATTCCTGCTTTAAACCAATTTATTTATCCTGATTGAATTTGTGTTTCTACATAGGAATTCATGTAGATTCTTATATAATTTCTTACATCCCATGTAAGATTTTATATAGGAATTTTCAGTAGGGTACATGAGAGAGAAAAGGACAAAAGATATTTCTATATTTTTCTCTCTCATGTAAAAGCTTAAGATTTACGATCAGAGATTGTCCTTCGTAATTTATTTTTACAGTATCAGGATATTATGTATGAACGCTTTCAATATCGCTTCTGCAAGTCCTGAGCTACATAAAGTGTATTTACCGATTTCAAAATTCAACATGGCGAGCTTAATAATGTCCGTCAAGTGTCTAAAAATGTTGTTTAATATAGAAAATTATGGAATTTAATACTACATTCTATCATATATTGATAAAAATGCTTACTGTTAAAGATTTGTGATCGTTTACTGTAAACCAAACAAAACAGTAACCATATTCAAAATGGTTCTGGCTAACCAGAAGTATAAAAAAGTACTTAAAAATTCCCAGAAATAACTACTCAATAATTGTCGATGTCGTTGATTATAAAACTGGTCCCAGATTTTCTAAATTCAAAATGGCGGATCAAACATGGCGAACCAGAAGTATAGAAAAGTACCTAAAAATACCTAGAAATAACTCCTCGGAGCTTTTAGATATTTCTGTTTGCGAATAAGATATTAGAATTAGTGAAATGTCGCTTATTAATGTCAAAATGATAGACGAAATTTGAATTTTGTAATTGAAACTTGTATCATGTAAGTAATAACAAATTTCACTTTATCAAATTTTGATCATTGTAATCAAATAAAAAATGATGAGATGTAAAATTCGATTAATGGAAGGTAAAAAACATAAAACAAATTTATGTTATTTTGTCAACTTGCGACGTTTCGATGGTTTGGTGTATTTAAAAAAAACTTCAAAAAATCAGATTTTTAAAAATTCATAACTCAAAAATTTGAACACTTATAAAAAAAATACGTAAATCTTTTTTTTCTACAAAGCATCTATACAAGCCATAAAAAACTACTGTGCTGCCATTAAATATTTTAATAATTAACTGTAAGGGAAAACTCAAAATTTTGTACATGATCTTACACACGATCATTTTCGAGTACACGAGCATGGACTTGTATAGTGGATTCCATTAGTTGACATAAATATGAACATGTACATGTTCTTGTAAATGTTCTTGTACAAGATCGTTGTTCCAATTCTTTTTACATGTTCACTTGATGCTCTTGTACATGACCTGGCGAATGAAAATGTGCAAGATCGGTGCACAATCATGCAAAAGATCGTGTACACGATCCTGTACAAGTTTTTTCAACAGGGTAATTAATAATTAGAATATTTAAAATAATATTCCATTGCAACTAGTCAATGTTAAAAATCACCTTTAAAATATATTTTTATTTTATTTCAAAAAAGAAGTTTCTAGGCCTAAGGAGCCCTTTAATGTACATTTTAGATGTAACAATTTGTAGTAATAAAAAATACATTCATTATATAAATAAAATACAAAAAACTAAAACTAAACAACAATATAGTGGCAAAAAAAATATAATTCAAGAGGAAAAAGGACATGATAAGAAAAATAAAAACTATTTGCATACACTCAATATTTTAAAAGATATTAATAAGTTACCAATATATTATATCAAAAGTATTTCTATTATTTTAAAATAATAAATCAAAAAAGCATTTTTTAAAAGTAAATTGTGTAGTTAAGGGGTTAGTACCACATCTCAGTGACTTTTCATAAATACTTTTTTATATTACAAAATTTATTTTATTTACTTTAAACTTTATATACCTAAAAGAAGGGGTTTTAAACTGTTAAAAAAATTGTTATTTCTTATTTATTCTGCATTATCTTGATGTCATGGCCGCCTGAAAATACCCCTACTTGTGATTGGCGGAGACTGTATATCTGATTCAGGTTATCGAAAAATAAAATTTTTAATATTTTTTTTGAAAAGTAAGCTTGTATACATGTATATATGCTCTTATATACATATACGTATAATTTGATATATATTTATATTTATATAGTTATATATTTATAAAAGCATACATTGTACTAGCGAAAAGTACGCTCCATGAGCGCGTGACTTTTACATTGTATCCCGTTTTTCGATATGTTACCGAAGTTTCCAACCAAAATAATAGTTTCCACAGCATTTCTACGTATATTTAGTACAAGAATGTGCAGTTTTTAGAAAATCGATTTTGTTGAAAAAGATGTGGTACTAACACCTTAAATTCCGAATTGTTTTTGGAAGCTTGTTCCATAGTCTTGCTCCTCTTATGATCTTTGCATTTTACATGTTCTATGTTGTGGAATTATTAAAGGAGATCTATTTTCTCGGAATCTGTCTCGAGATTCTTCATTGGTATCTTTAAACTCAAAAAAATCATACAGGTATATAGGAATCATATTGTTGGAAATATTAAAAATCAAGTTACCAATAAAAAATTGTCTTCTCGTTGCAACATTAAGAAGTCCAGACCTGATTCTAAACTCGGTAATATGCTCATACTTAGGTAAATCATAAATGAACCGAATGCAGACGTTTAACGCCCGTTACAACTTATTATTCAAATCGTTAGTTATATTGTCATACACAGGGCAACAGTAATCAAAAATTAGGAGAATAAGGGTTTTGACGAGTAGTAATCGAGTTGAGGTTGGAAGAGATTCCTTTTTCCTGTTAAGGTATATCTCCGGCTCCAGTGGTGCTCAGTTCCTTGCGACTAGTTTATACTAATCAACAGCTTACTTCACTGTCGTGTTTTCTCTCTCTTTCTCAAGCGAGTATTATACTTGACTCTCTTGAAAAATCTATTAATAACAGAAGTTTTCTACTTCAAAACGTTGTAATGATCTATATTTTAATGCCAAAGGATTCGCTTGCCAGGTGGGGACCGAGTTCTTGTGTTCACTTAATTCTTACTTCTGGCGTTACTATTTATCTTTATGGAACTATTGCGTTCTATGATCTAGTGGAGAGGTGTAGTCAATAACGAGTCTCTGTTTAAACCTTCAAAAGAATGATATATTGTAAAATAAAGAAATTAAAATAAGAGTACAAAATTATATGTATAGAAGGAATATAAACAATATAAAACAATAAATAATCAAATAATGACTCGATTCAATGCAAGTAGTTTTTAGGTTGAGTAGATCAACCAGATCTGTCAAGTTGCTAGACAGCACTGCCCTCTATCGGATTGTTCTGACAAGTTTCTTGTCTGAAATGATACAAAGGTATGTTTAATATTCGCGATCGCGTTTACCAGGAGTTAATCTAGTAATTTATCCAAAATGTAAGTTAAGCTATCACGGCAAACGAAAACTAGAACTCTCGCAGGAGCGCCTACGGAGCAGTCGCAAGGATGACGTTCCAGGTACGTGAAGGTATCTTCTCGGTCTCTCGCAGGAGCACCTACAGAGAGTCCAAGTCGATGAGGAACAAGGAGGTTAAGTAAGGTTCACTTGACACAGAAGCACCCATAGTCAAGTGTACCATACCTCGCATTACCTGAATTCAATGAGGAGCGTCTACTTTCTCTTTCTTCACCGGGCGAGTATACTTACGATACTCCTATCGTTAGAACGTTGTAATTTAAAAATTAGCATGGATACCCATACTAAAACTTTTTTATTATAATTCTATTAATTCCATACCACTTATAAAGTACATAAAAAGGAACATTTTCCCAGAGTTTAAAAAAATTCTAGCGAAAAATAATACATTAAGCTGTTGTAAAATTATGAATGTTTCACATGAGACACTAGATACGTGCTCTCCCAATGACAGAGAGCGATCAAGGATCAAACCGAGGTCCTTGACTGAATTTTTATATAAGAAAGGAGTACCTTTAACTGTGATCGGAGGAAGATTAATTACCACATCATTGTTAGGGAAATCTGAGTATGTTCCTTGCATGTGTAGTTTTCGTGTAAACTAGGATTTTTAAAATTCATTAATATTTTTAAAAGTTATAAACAATTTAAGTTGCAAAATTGTTGTCGAAAAATGAAAAAAGTCTGCCAATCGGTTTTTTTTCAATGAATATTTCTCATTCGTGTGTCTTCAGCACGGCATCAAGATTGGCCGACCACCGTTTCTTAGACAAAAGTCTCAATTTTCACAAGCCGAAGCTTTAAATATTTGCAGTATTGCTTCTACAAGAGTACATATTGAACGCTTAAACCAAAGACTAAAAATATTTCAAATCCTTTGATGAAAAATGCCTTCTTGTCTCGTGAAAAAATACGAAAATATTATGACCATTATTTCTGCAGTTGTTAATTTGAGTGCTCCAATTTTAAGCGACGAAAGATTCCCTGTTGAAGTTTTTTTAGAAACTGAATAAAAAACCTTGGCTTCGAATGGGACAAGCGATTTTTTCATAACTGTTTAAATAGTGTGGATGCCTTGCACTTAAACATTATTAATTATTAAAAATTTTCAAGTTTTCTACTTGATTTTAAATTTGAATTTTATAGGTGAAGATCTCATAAACTTACGATAAATACATGGATTTCCACTCTTGTTATTGTAAAAAGTCATGTAAATTGTTTAAAAACCACTCGTGTTTTTTTTATTTATTTCTCTTTATTTCTTGTTTAAATCTATTTTTATTTGAGAACAATAGCTGAGATATATTAATCGTTGATAAGTGAGTCAGTTATGTGAAAAAATATTTTATTATAGTTTAATAAATATCCAAATAGTGATATATAAAAAAGGTTAGATATTTGAAAAAATATATAACGGACTTTTCACGTCAACCAGCCCAGATCTCTGTCCAAAAATCTACTGAACGAAAATTGACTTATTATGGCTGAAAATAACCGCCAGCTCATACTCTTTAAAATAAAAAGTGGCAAATTTAAAATGGCGTCTTTCAGAATTTTAAAAACTTAATGGTTACGCTTAAAACATGTTACTTTAGGGTTTTTGGGGTCGCTGATTACGAATTTGAAGTCAGATTTAAAAATTTTAAAATGTCGGATCCAATATGGCGGACATAGTTTTAAAAAATTTAATGAATTCGATTAAAACTTCTTACTTGGTGTTTTTTGGGGTCGCTGATTACGAATCTGAAGACAGATTTTGAAAATTCAACATGGCGGATTAAATATGGCAGGCATGTTTTTAAAAAATTCATTGAATTCGCTTAAAACTTGTTACTCGGGGTTTTTTGGAGTCGCTGATTACGAATCTAAAGTCAGATTTTGAAAATATTAAATTAATTAATTAAATACTTCGAACTCAGGAGTTTTTAACATGTCTGTTTATAAATCTGTAGTAAATATTAAGGTTTTACTGTTGGGGTTAAGGTTCTTATACACTGTAAAGAAAGAGATGAATTTCAACTCTTTTGGGGATGCTATAAAACAACAAAATTTTATATAAATCAGATCAATTTTTGAATAATATCATTGTTATATTCGTTTCGCTATTTAATATTTTCAAAATCTAACTCACGAGTTTTTAAGTTAGCTGTTTATAAATCTGTAGTAAATATTAAGGTTTTACTGTTGGGGTAAAGGTTCTCATACACTGTAATAAAAAGAGATAAATTTCAACTCTCTTGTGGACGCTATAAAACAACAAAATTTTATATAAATCAGATTAATTTTAGAATTAGTTGGTCGTTATATACGATTCGCTATTTAATATTTTCAAAATCTGACTTCAGATTCGTAATCAGAGACCCTAAAAACCCCCGAGTAACAAGTTTTAAGCGAATCCTTTGAATTTTTTAAAAACATGTCGGCCATATTGGATCCGACATTTTGAATTTTCGAAATCTGACTTCAGATTCGTTATTAGCGACCCCGAAAACCGCCGTGTAATAAGTTTTAATCTAATCCGTTAAATTAAAAAAAAATGTTTGCTATATTGGATCCGCCATTTTGAATTTTAAAAATCTGACTTCATATTCGTAATCAGCGACCCCAAAAACGCCCGAGTAACAAGCTTTAAGTGAATCCTTTAAGTTTTTAAAAATCTGTCTGCCACATTGGATCCGCCATTTCGAATTTTGAAAATTTTTGAAATCTGTCTTAAGATCCATTTTTAACGACCCTAAAAACATAAGAGTGACCTATTCTGCAACTATTAGCAATGATTTTTTCAAGATAATTAATACATTTATTTGCTGATTCAGTAAAAAAATTTGAAAAAGTTGTGACAGTAAGGACGCCATTTTAAATTTTTGAATTCGTCACTTTTTATTTGAAGGAGTATGAGCTCATGGTTATTTTCAGCGATAATAAGTCAATTTTCGTTCACTAGATTTTTGGACAGAGCTCTGGGCCGCTTGACGTGAAACGTCCCATAAATAAATATTTATATTATCTAATGTATAAATCATTTAGTGAAACTAATTGTACTCTATTAAAGGTTTATAGAACCAAATAAAGAAATAATTTACAAACAGTGTTTTTCAATGATTTTATTCATTTGTCAATCAACATTTTACAAAAATACGTTTTTTAAGTTTTCAATATCTCTTTTACAAATGTTAAATTTAATTCCACTGGAATGATCACAAAGCTGTTGTTGAAAGAAGAATGAAATATAAAGTCTGTTTTCTCGAGATTAGGAATAGCCATGCCCTATTGGACTTGACCATAATGTGGATGCTTTTTTTTAACTTAATTTCAGGAAATTCAATAAATTTTAATTCTGCAAGAATATCATTAATACTTTTTTCTTTGCCGGAAAATGGACATTTAATTTCTATAAGTTTAATTGGTTTGCCATTTTCAAAAACAATTCTATCCGGTGAATAACACCGGCACACAAAAAAAAAAAAATTTCTAGTGCGAAGACCGCCACATGGTAGGTTCTCTTCCTTAAGATGTATCTAAAGAGAAAATCCTAGTGAATGTTTGCTTATTCTAACTGTGGATTTTGATTCAGTGGCTCTAATTACATGAAAATTTAATAAATACACAAATTTAAAAATGGCGGATCCAATATGGCGGACCTAAAATGGTGGATTTTTTGAAAAATTTGCTTGGATTTCCTTGAAACTTGTTACTAGGGGGTTTTTCGGGTCGCTGATTACGAATTTGATGTCAAAATTTTATAAATTCAATATGGCGGATCCAATATGGCGGACCTAAAATGGTGGATTTTTGAAAAATTTGTTTGGATTTCCTTGAAACTTGTTACTAGGGGGTTTTTGGGGTCGCTGATTACGAATTTGATGTTAGTTTATCAAAATTCAAAATGGCGGATATAATATGGCGGACCTAAAATGGTGGATTTTTGAAAAATTTGTTTGGATTTTCTTGAAACTTGTTACTAGGGGGTTTTTGGGGTCGCTGATTACGAATTTGATGTTACTTTTTCAAAATTCAAAATGGCGGATCTAATATGGCTGAAAATTTTCGAAAAATTGTTTGGTTTTTGTAAAAAATTGCTATTTTGGGCTGTTTAGGTTGCTGAATAAGATTCTGACACTTCTATTTTTTAAATTTTGCAATAGTGAATTTAATGTGGCTGACAATTAAAATTTTTTTATTTTCTCGATCGTTTACCCTGAATCTGAATTCACCAAAATTTAGTAATGGCTTGATGTAAAAGTTGTCAAAATATAACTGCATATCTGTAAAAATACAACCTCAAGTTAGTTGTCTTATAAATAATATTTCTCCGATTTAATTTCTATTTTTTCTATTTTCGCTACTAGGACACCTCCCCGTGGTGAAGGCGGGCAACGAATTTTCGGCTAAGTTTCTAGGTTTAAAATATGCCTTCATGGCAAAAGTAGATAAGAAGATTACGATGCAGAGGAGGGATACCTCAGTATCAAGCCATTACTAAATTTTTGTGAATTCAGATTCAGGGTAAACGATCGAGAAAATAAAAAAATTTTAATTGTCAGCCACATTAAATTCACTATTCCAAAATTTAAAAAAAAGAAGTGTCAGAATCTTATTCAGCAACCTAAACAGCCCAAAATAGCAATTTTTTACAAAAACCAAACAATTTTTCGAAAATTTTCAGCCATATTAGATCCGCCATTTTGAATTTTGAAAAACTAACATCAAATTCGTAATCAGTGACCCCAAAAACCCCCTAGCAACAAGTTTCAAGAAAATCCAAACAAATTTTTCAAAAATCCACCATTTTAGGTCCGCCATATTAGATCCGCCATTTTGAATTTTGATAAACTAACATCAAATTCGTAATCAGCGACCCCAAAAACCCCCTAGTAACAAGTTTCAAGGAAATCCAAACAAATTTTTCAAAAATCCACCATTTTAGGTCCGCCAAATTGGATCCGCCATATTGAATTTATAAAATTTGACATCAAATTCGTAATCAGCGACCCGAAAAACCCCCTAGTAACAAGTTTCAAGGAAATCCAAGCAAATTTTTCAAAAAATCCACCATTTTAGGTCCGCCATATTGGATCCGCCATTTTTAAATTTGTGTATTTATTAAATTTTCATGTAATTAGTGCCACTGAATCAAAATCCACAGTTAGAATAAGCAAACATTCACTTTCAGTTGATAAAAGAAATTAAATTCCCATATATGTTAATTTCTCAAACTACACCCCCCACCAGGCCTGTAAAAATGAAACAAGAACCAAACTCGAGGTCGGACTAGGATTTTCTCTTTAGATACATCTTAAGGAAGAGAACCTACCATGTGGCGGTCTTCGCACTCGAAATTTTTTTTTTTGTGTGCCGGTGTAACCGAGCCACGGATTGTGATTTGGTACATTTAAGCCAAATTGAAATACTTCGACTTTCATTTCTTCGACATAAGCTTTGCGTGCATATTCTTCGTTTGCAATACCGTGCTTAATTGCGACATTTGGGTTAAATGGCTTTGGATAGAAATAATTCAAAGATTTAGATTTCCACTGAGCATTCGTATTACTACTGTAAGTAAAAATTCTGTAGCAACGAGAGCCAGTTATTCTAAATTGTCGAACATGTAGCCAGTTTTGTCGACTACATTGAGTTTCCACGCAAATAATACTACTCTCTCCAATCATTCTACTTAAAAAAGATTGAGAACACGATTTAATTTCTTCCTCAATTGATTCGTTTTCGAGATTACTCATACTCTGGGAAGACAAATTTCCTAGCAGAGCTTGAAGTTGAGAAGAATTTATATATATATATTATTATTATTGTGTAAATCCGGATTAATTTCTTCGTGCCACCCATACCTAATAAATTCAATTTTACTGTAGAGTACTGAAATTAGATAAAAAATGTTAACATACATTTATATATATATAATAATATAATATGTATGATATATAATAAAAATCTAAACATTGACTTAAGTATGAATTATAAAAATTCAATTTGAAAATTAATTAATAAAATTAAATTTATAATTTTAATAACTATTAACATTAGAGATCGTGTTTCGTTAGAGATGAGTTCAAATTGGTGTTGAAGAGTAGATTTTTTATAAATTCTTCGTCTTCTACGGAAACTTGCGTTAAATAAATTTAAAGAGTCTGTGAAACATTCATGAGTCTTAATTGGATGTGGATCGTAAGTTTCCAATGCTTTTGTTTGAGATACGTTCCACAGACATTTAGTATCCGTGCATGCTGCAACATCTAGATTTTCTTCTTCAATTCTATGAAATTAAGAAATTATTATTATTATTGTTCGTAAAATTGATCTTTAAAAACAATAATTTGAAATATGTCATGCATAAATAAGGAACATTAAAATAATTCATTAGTTTTCAGTTTAAATTGCAGTAGTAATGAAAAATAAGCAAACATAACCTATAAATAAGAATATTAATTGTTTTTATATTGGTAAAAAGAAAAAGTATTTCCACTTAATAATTTTAAATAAAATTTTTAAAAAACTTTATGATGAAATTAATTTTTTTTGACAATTTATAATGTTTTATTTTTATAAAATAATAATAACACAGCCCCACAAAAAAAAGTGTCGTGCGCGGCAGACCAGACTAGTCATTTCCCATGTATTTTGACGCGCTGAACACGAATCCGAAGTCCGTTTTGCTCCATCACGTCAGGATTTTTTTCTAACCTCCAAAAACCTGTCGGATTTTGAGAGGTAGGCTATTTTTTTAAAAAATTGATGGATTTACTTCAAAATTGGTATCTAGGGGTTTTTTGGGTCGCTGATGACGAATTTGAAGTTAGATTTTCAAAACTCAAAATGGCGGCTCCAATATGGCGGACTAATTTTGTAAAAGTTGATGGATTTACTTCAAACTTGGTATCTAGGGGTTTTTTGGGTCGCTGATTACGAATCTGAAGTTAGATTTTCAAAATTTTAAATGGCGGCTCCAATATGGCGGACGATATCGACCCTTCAAAGGTGATAATTCCGCCCTTACACAAGAAACTAGGAGCAATTAAACAGTTTGTCAAAGCCTTAGATAAAAAAGGAAACTGTTTCAAATACCTGGAACAAAAGTTTCCAGAAATCTCTGATGCGAAACTAAAAGAAGGGGTTTTCGACGGACCACGTATTCGCAAATTGTTAAAAGATGAGCAATTTATCACCAAGATGAATAAAAAGGAGAAAGCCGCATAACTTAGTTTTAAAGCAGTTGTCGAAAATTTTCTGGGTAATCACAAGAGTGAAAATTGGGAGCAAATAGTTAGTGATATGATTAAAAATTTTGGTAAGTTAGGATGCTTAATGAGCATAAAGTTGCATTACTTAGACTCGCATCGGGATTAATTCCCTGAAAATTTGGGAGATTACAGTAAAGAACAAGGAGAACGATTCCATCGAGATCTGACAGAATTTGAGCGTCGTTATCAAGGAAGATGGGATGTAAATATGATGGCCGACTACTGTTGGATGCTGAAAAGGGATATTGTACCTGGAGGCACCAATTTGAAAAGAAAACCATTACACAAATCCTTTGAGGACAAAAGAGTGCGCTACCATAAAAAGACGTGAATACCTTATTTATGTATATAAGAATTTTCATTTCTAGTTTTGAAAATCTAACTTCAGATTCGTAATCAGCGACCCAAAAAACCCCTAGGTACCAAGTTTGAAGTAAATCCATCAACTTTAACAAAATTCGTCCGCCATATTGGAGCCGCCATTTTGAATTTTGAAAATCTAACTTCAAATTCGTCATCAGCGACCCAAAAAACCCCTAGATACCAATTTTGAAGTAAATCCATCAATTTTTTAAAAAAATAGCCTACCTCTCAAAATCCGACAGGTTTTTGGAGGTTAGAAAAAAATCCTGACGTGATGGAGCAAAACGGACTTCGGATTCGTGTTCAGCGCGTCAAAATACATGGGAAATGACTAGTCTGGTCTGCCGCGCACGACACTTTTTTTTGTGGGGCTGTGTAATTTTTGACAAGTCTATGTTTACTTACAAATGTAATTGAAATAGAACTGCAATAACATGTTTGCACTTTTCACTTTTTCCTGCTTTACAGCTGTACTTCATATTTAAAATATTGCCAATGTTAATTTCACCTGTTATTTCGTGAGGGTTTTCTCGAATTCCCAAAGATTTCAAACAAAAAGCTTTATATAGATATTATCGATTTATATAGATATTATTTGGATCAACCAAGGAATAGCCTGTTGATTTCTTTCCACAATATATTACATGTTTCGCACGTAAAACTTTTTCTCCTTCGGTAAAATTTCTACACGAAGGTGTAGAATTACTAAAACGACATATTTCAGCTATGCTGATCATTTTTTTCCGAAATAAAACAATTTTTTTTAAATATGCTGTCAATTCCCATGTGTTTACCACAAACTGACTCCAATGTCGACGGCCATATTTTTTTGTGATGTCATGATTTCAGATCAAAGACTTGTAGATATGGACCGCTCACCTCTGTGGTGTGTAAGGAGAGGAAAATATGAGAGAGAGGGCAAAGCGAGTTTTCCGTTGCCTCTCTGTTTAAAGTAGGAGTGCCACAAGAAATCAGTGGACCCAGACTTAAAATTTTAAAGTAATATTATTTTTTTGAATTTTCTTACTAAAGTGAAATAAATACATAAGTTACAATATTCAATCATTATTTCTTTTATAAATGCAATAAATTTAATAAAATGAACTTATAGTTTATAGTATATATATTTACAAACATATTTTTTTATAACATGGTACGGAAGTAAAATTATAATTAAATTATTATTTACTAAAACAATGGTATTACTTATATAATACATTTAAAAAAATCTTTCTTTACATAACCGGATAATATTAACATGTTAAAGGAGTAATTTTATAAATATATAATTATATTTCTTAAGGAACTCACCATAAAAATGATAAAATAATTGTCAAAATATCATAAATTTATATTAATTAAAATCCCTTATTCGCGCAGTAACAGAAGAGTTATTGGTTGTTAAAAAGAATTAATTTTGTGAATTTTTGTCTTATTCTGTTAGTGGAAGCATTTTTTTCTGATGCTTTATATTTAAGACGAAGAGTTAGATATTTAAAAATAATAATTTTGATCAGCTGTGATCTATGGTCAGATAAAATGCTTTGTTCAAACATGTGCTCATCATTAATGAAAATGTTACTTGGAATATTTCTAAAAATAACGCTCATTAAATATTGCAAAATATTTTTTGTTTTGAAAACGTCAGTTGCTCTTAAATATTTTTCCGCTATTACACAAACTTTACAAACATCCTTTGATGCTGACGTTAACCGTCCTTTGCATTTTTGACGCTGCAAAAGTGATAGAGGAGTTTCTTGGCTTAACTGTTCCAAACAAATTGTGCATGTAATTTTTTTTAATTTGTTTGACGATAAATCCTGCAATGTAGGAAGTAATGTCTTCAATATAATGCATGTTTGGATCAGCGAATATATTCTGAGCAAAATAGTTGTGTTCTTCTGAAAAATCGTCAACAGACATATCCAATTCTTCGTTGCAATCCATATTCACCAAAGAATCCAAATCATTTCTTTTTGAAATTTTAGGCTGCTGCACTTGTAAGAAAATCGTTTCATCTTGGGGTGCACAGTTTGCATATTCAGAACCTTTTACTTCCGTATGGATCAGGAGTCTTTTGAAAGAAGATTTGAACAGAATACACGTTGGATTATCATGATGTCCACATCTGCTTCGTAATGCAGAGAAAAATAATTCTAAGTGATCTTGTGAAAGTTTATAAGTTAATAAATATTTTAAACCTAAATTGACGTCAGTTAAGTACTCATCATATATTCCCAAGACACTTCTTAAACAGATGATCAAACCCAGAAATCCCGTTTTCTTTTGTGTTTTTATAATTGGGGTTCCAGCTATTTTCAAATTTGACAAATAATTTATATAAAATGAAATTTTTTCTCTCAAATCCTCAATATTTTGTTCATCAACGCAACGCTTAGATTTTATTTTACAATAATAATTTCTTGAATTAAGCAGATCGAAAATTTCGTTAATGATATAACAAAATCTTGCAGTTGCTTCACTGTCAGAAAATTCCGGGACTTTTAAGTCTTTTTTCAAAAATCTAAGTGCGCTAGCAACATTCCCACTTAAAACTTGCACGGCTAAGCAAACTTTCATTTTTTCTGTTTGAAAATTTAAGTGCCTTCGACGAACTTTTGTTGCAGCATGCAGCCCTTGAATTTCCTGAACATGCACTAATTGAGTAACATATTTTCATGATATTTTTCCATTCTCATTGTTTTCTTCCGCGTCGTCAGCGTTGCTTCCGTCTTCAATTTCGTTTTCAGAAAAAACGTTTCTTCCTAATTTTACCATATGGCACGGATCTAAAATTACAAATACTTTTTGATTGGTTTCAGGATGATGGAAGTAGGGTTGCATGTTTTCCAATAAACAGTTAATTTTCGCGCCTAAACATTCTGCCATTGTGAAATTTGATGCTGTTCCGTCGAAAGTTAGCGAAATTATTGTCGCTCCTGCAGATCCAACTTCAATCAGACATTTTATCACTAACTCTGCTCTCTGTTTACCTGTCAATGAATGAATTAAAAAATAAGCAATTGGAATTTTTATGTGTTTATTAACACCTACTGCCATAACTATCATGGCAAGTTTCGCCTGTCTTAGTTTGTCATTTTTTATATTATTGCTTCGGAGCAAATGCCGGGATTACCGTCTACCGATTGATACCATCTTCTTATGGTATGAGGATGTGGTAAATTGTCCAAGAAATGTTTTCGCACGTAATTGTATGCTTTGGGAGAATAAAAATGCAATTATATAAAAAATATACAAATATTGCACGGACAGAACTCTGTGGCGATTATTATACGAAACATAACTTAGATTAATCATATGGAAGTAGTCGTAGCGAATTTTGTTTGAATCCATATGAAGTTTGTTAGCAACGCGACTTATAATAGCACTGAGTTCCCTTTATAAAAATTGCTCGAACTCCAACTGATATTCATAAATACCTTTTCATTAACCACTTTTGATTTCAATTGTGTTAGATCTCCTGTATGTCCGTTACAGCCCGCACTATACGTTCTTCATATATGACAGATTGTTGTGGTTCTTAAATAAAATTACTTAATTCTGCAGTTGATGATTCCTAAAAACGTAAATATAAAATAATATTTAGAAATATTTTAATTTCCAAATATAGGATAATAAAAATAATTATATACAAACTTCTTCGTCAGTATGTGGCTTATTTCCAACAGTCAGAATAATGTCGGTGTTAAATTGCGAATTCAAATCGTTATTTTCATTTCTTAAGACTTCTGTTGGAATAGCATCTTTTTTCAAACGCTTACTCCGAAATAAATTACTTGAGATTGTTGACTCTATATATGAATCATTCTTGAAGTGTTTGCTGCAAATTTTAGTCGTTTTTTTAATATTTACTTCTGGAACATTTAAAGCTAAACACCAGTGCGACCTTCTCTCGTAATTTTCTGGAAAACTATATGGTAAAAATTTTCTTTTAAATACAAGTATTTTTATATAAATAGTATAAATTTATTATATGTAATTATATTTCAAAAAAAATAATGTTTAAGGTTATGTTAGAAGTACTTATAATTTAGATAATTAAAATTTTTAATACATAACTTACGCATGAAATATTACTGATGTATCCTTCTTATCATACGACAACTTACAAATAAAACACGAGACAACCATTTTTTTAGAATAGATGTCTTTATTATAAATAAAAATAAATATTTAAAACCAAATGAACCGACCATCTAAGAAAATACACGAAAGGCGCTATGATTACAGTAAGCAGCCCTGATGCGCTTACGTCACAAAATGTGAGAACGAATCATATTCTGTCAGACAGAGAGGCAACGGAAAACTCGCTTTGCCCTCTCTCTCTCATTTTACTTTCATGAAAAGCCACAGAGGTGAGCGGTCCATATCTACAAGTCTTTGTTTCAGATCCCTAAAATGAGAATTTTTTATTTTTTAACTTTCATAAATTCTTTAAAATTTAAATCTAATCTATACTTTATATATACCAATTAATTCGTCTTGACGTAAGGAAGATGATTTTATTATATATCATTTTAAATTTTTCTACTTAAAATTTTTTTCAATTAAAAAAAAATTTTGAGAAAAAAGACGATATTTTTTTGGTGTTTTTAAAAATCCTCTCGTCATTTTTGAAACATGAATGAGATAAATAAGCTTACCAAATTTTACCTAAATCCATTAAAACCTGTTAAATGCATCGTGTTCACAAAAACACATACACATACATACAACCGGACAATTGATCAGGATCTCATATAACATGTAGAGAAAAATTTGTTTTCACCATTTCTAAAAATTTTATAAACTAAAGGACTACAAAGTTTCCTCCATGAGAAAGCAAAATCAATCAACTTGTTACTTGAGGGTTTAAGGGTCGCTGATTACGAATATGTTTTTGAGCTTGTATCAAACTTTGGTGATTGCAAAGTAACATTATCGAAATACGAGTTAAGTTAACCCTATATTCATTAAAATACACGATCCATCATTTTGAATGATTAAAAATTGGATACACATACATACACGCATCACGAATACAAACCTTAAACTCTAGTAAGTAGTAGGTAAGTAGTGGTAGTAAGTAAGTCTTACTACCAATCGAAAGAGCATCAAAAAAGCCTTACAGAACTGATTATGATAAAAAATTTTATTTTGATATTTAAGAAAAAATAATTATAACATACAGTGTACTGTAAAGCCACAAAACTTTTACCTCGCTCCCTCGAAAAATATTTCTAAATGAAAAAATATTTTTACCACAGATTAACATCTATGATTATTACAAATGCCCAGAGTTTAAGCCCCATCGGAGAAAAAAAATTTTGAAGCTTGATCACTTCACTTTGGATTCCGTATATATATGATTATATAGATATAGTTTAATTTAAAATTTTTTATATTAAAAATTCAAAATTAATGTCTATAAAATATTAGTAGACTCTTATTTATGGATCAAATTATGACGTGAAACATATGATGAATACATACAGGGTGAATTGTACATCAAGATATTTTTAAAACATAAATTTAACTTATATTTATGAATATGTATTAAGTCGATCTTTTTTAATTGGTATAAAACTTTTTAAGAAATATAAAATGCATAATATTATTAATTTAACCCCTTCACGCCCCTGGGACATATACGTCCTACCTACAAAAATCTCAATATCTTCAAACAAAATTAATATTTTTTATTCAACTTTAGTGCGTTTTCTTGAGGAAGGACAGAGCTTAATAAATATGTGGATCATATTGTGCCTAAAATTTCCTATTGTTAAAAAAATATATAAATAATCCTTAAAAAGTTCGAATTTTCAAAACATCTTGGATTCGCCTGAAACTTGTTGCTCGGGGGTTTTTGGGGTCGCTGATTACGAATCCGGTGTTAGTTTTCGAAAATTCAAAATTGAGGATCCAATATGACGGACAAAAATTGAAAAATCGTTTAGATTCGCCTGAAACTTGTTACTCGAAAGTTTTTGGGGTCGCTGTTTACGAATCCGGTGTTAGTTTTCGAAAATTGAAAATTGCGGATCCAATATGGCGGACAAAAATTGAAAAATCGTTTAGATTTCCCTGTAACTTGTTACTCGGGGGTTTTGGGTCGCTGCTTACGAATCTGGTGTTAGTTTTCAAAAATTCAAAATGGCGGATCCAATATGGCGGACAAAATATTGAAAAATCGTTTAGATTCGCCTGAAACTTGTTACTTGGGGGTTTTTGGGGTCGCTGATTCGGTGTTAGTTTTCAAAATTTCAAAATGGCGGATCCAATATTTATAACAAATGTTTAAAAAGAGTATTTTTTATAATTGTATTAGGTGTATTTCAAAAAAACTTGAAAAAAAAGATTTTTAAAAATTCATAACTCAAAAATTTGAGCACTTATAAAAAAGTAAAAAAATACGTAAACCTTTTTTTTCTGCAAAGAATAAGAAAAAAATATATTTAGACGAATTTAAAAGGTCATAGATAAATCTCACGTGAAATCGCCCATATATATATACACATACATATATTGCTTTCACAAGAAAGAAAGCAAAATATTTGACAACTAACATCGAATTCGTAATTTTGGAAAACTAACACCGAATTCGTAATCAGCGGCCTTAATAACTATAAGAACCACTTTAGATTGCTTTTTTTCATTTCTCAGTTTGGCTGGGGTATGAAAGGGTTAAATTTAATTTTTTAAATAATTTTTAATAATTAAAAATAACATATGCTTAAAAATGTCACGTATTTTTGAAAGATAAAATGATTTCTATTCAATGTGTATTATAAGTAATTCACATTCGATGCAATTTGGTATAATCTGAAACAAAGGACCCCGCACAAAACATAGGGGACAAAAAGTTTCGGTCAAATTTTTTTATACTTTGCAGTTTTGTAGCTTATTATCTGCTGAATAAAAAATGTTAATCGCAAAACCCCCGAAATTCAATAGTTTTTGACTTACACTATGTTGAGCCTCAATAAATGGGAAAAAATTAATCAAGTTTCGTAAGGATTGCATAAGGCTTACTCAAAGCTTAAGGCTTCTTTACGACTTAAGACTCAAGGCTTGATAAAGACAGGCAAGGCAGGCTTATGGCTCAAAGCTCCATTAAAGCTCAAGGCTTGCTCAAGGATCCAATCACTCCTAAGCACCAAGTCTTCTTACGACACCAGGGTTGATTGTAACTCAAGCTTTGAATATGGCTCAAGACTTGATAATGACTCAAGGCTTGATTATGGCTCCAGAATTGAATCAAAGACTTATCCGTATGCTAAAAAAAATTCCAATACAAATCATTATAACTAATTGTCACTTGTAATATAATTATATTACAAAGGTATAATAGTAAGATTTTAAGGATTAAAAGTATAAGAAAGAGAATTAACTGTTGGTTTAAAGGAAACTGTTGTGATTTGTCTTTGATCAAATTGTCTTCCCATCCACGAAACCAGATTTTCTAAAACAATGTAATTGTCTCTTGTAACTGAAAAAAGACAAATAATTTCCTATTGTTTATTGTCGATATTTCATTGTTTTATAATATTAAGTTTTTAAATTTATAATATCCAAAACAGGAAAATCAATAAATTAATAATTTTTTACCTAAAACTTTAAATTTTTAGAACCTTTGAGCTTCTGTTATAATGTTTTTTTCAGAGCCAATTTGGCACTTTTTTTATTATTTTTAATGAATAATTTTTAAAAAATAATCCTATGGATTTTTAAAAAATTAAATTTTTTGAAAATTAAAAGAAATATTAATGCAACAAAAACTTTTTAAAAATTATTTTATAGTCTATTATGGTTTCATTATTGAAATAATTGTCACTCTTAATATATCAATTGTCAATTTTAATTCGTTAACATTTTACTGGTTTTTAAATAATGTCCATCGGATTACCTGTAAGAGTTTCATTCGATTTAGAAGGGTTAGACAATATAATATAATTCTTTTCGAAACTTGAACTAGCTAAGTGTTTTTCAGAGCCATTATTGAGTTTTGTTTTTTTTGAAGAATGAGAAAAGTTATGCAAGGCATTTTCATCAACGTCAGAGTTTAAATTTTTCTCCACAGGATCAATAGTTATAAATTTTTTAATTAAATTCGTGTCATCGATGCAGGAGTTAATCTTCGCTGAGTGTTGGTCTTCAAAATTTGACTTTTGAGTTGATACAGCGTTACTAGAATCTATTAAAAAAAAATTATATGTATTTTTCTAATAACTTCTTAATTAAATAATTTTCATTAATTTTAAAATTTAACCATATGATAAATCAATGTAATTTAGATCATACTGTTTAAATACTTTATACACATAACAAAATTAATATTTGAGAAAAATATTTTGCAAACATAATTTGTAAAAAAAAATGCATTAGTTTTAGTTTTTAAAAATTATTATAAAGAGAGTTTAGAATTCAATTTTTTTTATAAGTTAAGGGGGGCGCCTACTTTATCGGGTCAAAAAAATCGATTTTTTAAAAGTTTTCTTAACTGAAAGTACAACTATCAGAGAATATAATTTTAAAATATTACGTCAAAGTACAAAGTATTTTTCGAGTTACAGCTTGTAGAACGCAATAAAGCGCGTGGCCTGGCGCGCGACTCCACTCGCGGTCTCTAATACTTTTCATAATTTGTTGCGCTTATCTACTATTACACCTACCATTAAAATTACCATTTATCAGTAAAATGTCGTCTTATCCAAGAGCTACCCATAAAAAAATCGTTCATCGAGGCCTGTGACTGCCGTAAGTTTTTAATAAACAGTTTTTCAATCTTTAAACTCGTTTTTCTCAAAACACTGTTTTTGTAGTTTGCGTACACGATAGACAAAAATCTATTCAACCGATTAAGGTCTACCTGGGCTTGTTTTAAAGATAAAAAGTGTCTCTTCTGTATGAACTAAATTTGTTTTTGATAGAGTTAAATTTAGTGCTTTCTTTTAAAGAAAAAATAAGATTTTTTTGGCGAAAATTAAATTTTTTTTAAAAAAGTCATGTAAAAATGTCAGTTTTTACTTTCTATTGAAATCTTTTAATTCATACAGAAGGCAATAATGTATATTTAAAGAAAAAATTTTGTTTTTTCGTTTTAGATAAGAATTGTGGACCCTAGGTTGTACGCAATGGGAAAATTTCAGCAGCGAGGCGTTATATATATGGCGTTTATTTTATTATTAAATTCTATTTTCATTTAATCAAAAAATTATATTTCAAAGATTTAAATATATAAGAAAACATACACTAAATCTCGCATCGATTTATTTAAATGTGTTTGAGAAAAAAATTCCTGAAATGTACGCAGTTTTTTACCTTCTAAAGTAGGCGCCCCCCTTAACAAGTTATAATATAATTCTATATAATATGTTTTATAATTATAATAACACAATTATTAATTACATAATATAATGTAATATAATATAATATAATATATAAAAACATTTATTTATTACGTTGAATAGTTAAAATTAGTTAATAATAAAATTTTTAATAAAAAATTATTGGAATTGTATAACAAATTATTTCTTATTTATAAAATTTTTTTATACATTAATAATATAAATATTAAGAATAAAAAATATAACAAAATTATAAAAACAAGAAAAAAATTCTTGCATCTTACCAGGAATTTCATCCTTCTCAGTAGAATATTTCAGTTTATTCTTTTTTGGAGAAAGGTTTGGATTTGCTTGTACCTTATCGACAGATTTTAAGATTTTTATCAAAGGGGTGTCTTCGTCCCAGGAGTTAATTTTTTCTGATTCTTGATCAAGATGGTTTAAATTTTGAGTTAAAGTGGAGTTTATTTGATTTGATGATTTCATTTCTGAATTTTCGTCACTTTTAAGATTTGATGCATTGTTTTTAGGTAAATCCTGGGATTTTAACTTTTAAATATAATTTTTAAATTAAATAATTTAATGAATGAAACAAAAACAATTATTTATTATATGTAAATGTTTATAAATTATATAAAATTTAACTAATTAAAGAAAAACAATGAAAATGAGTAATTTTTTTAAATTAAAAGTAGTAGTATTCATCCATGTCTTGACAAAGCCATTTTCATGAGTATAATGATTTTTAATATGTGATAAAAATAAGGTTAGGAAGAGGGACATAAGATTTAAAGGTGATACCTGTGGCGGAGTAGAATGGTTTATTTTCTTTTGAAACTTTTTTTGTATTATTGATTTTTAATGCAGATTTTGAAGCAACAATTTTTTTCTTCGTCATTTTTCCTTCTTTTGTGACGTGGAAAGATTCCAAAAATGATTTATCTTCTGTAAATAGAATTTTGAAATAATTTTAATGTTATATAATTAAGTACATATATGTTAAATAATTCCTACCACTTCGAATTTTGAGAATGGCTCTGAATTTTTTTCCATTGTAATTTATATCCAGTTCATCTCCTTCTTTTTTGTCAATCGTTTCTTCTGGTTCTTCCATGATTGTAATAGAACGCTGTTTCACCCACTGGACAAGCACACACTTCATTTTCAATATTTAAAAACTTAAAAACTTTCTTCAAGGAAAAATAAACCGGTAAAGTCGAGTGACATTTATACCAATAACAATTTTCGTGGTTATGTATAAGAAACATAAAAATAAATGAACGTAGAGGAAGCATGAATGTATCTAATTATTTCTAGTGAACTGAGGTAAAATTGATTGAAATATAGTTTTTGAAAAATGAATTAAAATATAGTTTTTGAAAAATGAATTAAAATTTTTGAAAATAAACCCTGGCGGAATGGTTGACCGCGGATCGGACGCCGTTGCGTCCAATTCGCGTCTGACCGCGTACGCTCTTGTATTTTTGTTATTTTTAAACTTTAAATAATAAAAAAAGTTAAAAAATTATTAGAAACTATAAAAAAGTATTAAAGAATCGAATAATACCATATTTATGCATGATTAATGCAAAATAAGTTAAAAATTAATACTTAAAAAAGGTAAATATGTGAAAGTTTATCATGAAATTTGTGTGCAATTTAACGAAATGTGTTGTTTACAGGAAATAATATTAAAAAAGAACATTAAAAAAGTAAATTTCTACAATTTAGAATTACTATTTTTGACAGAAATTAATTAAAATAAAAGTAATAAAAATAAATGTTCCAACAACAAGAATTTACAGACAACAAGGCGTAAGTTGATATGGTGAAATGCTAGATGGCAGCACATAAACTAATCAAATCTTTTTAAATGGAACAAGAAGAAAGAGAATCTCAAAACTTATAATCGAATGCAAAACTCGTTTGTCACATTTCACTAAAAATTCATCACGCTTAGGTTGTAGAGGGCTCTGATGTCAAATTTAATAATAATAATTTTTAAAAATTAATAATAGTAATAACCAATAAATTATTTTTTTAGATTTATCTCAAATTCACGAATCAGGGATTTTAGAGGGCAATAATATCGAAGTTAATAATAATAATAATTTTGAAAAATTCAAAATGTCTAAAAATTGTTTATTTAAATTTCTTTATAATTCACCACTCGGGGCTTATAGATGGCGCTGATGTCAAATTTAATAATAAAATTTGTTTAAAATTAAAAATGGTGGCAAAAAGAAAGTTTTTCAGATTATTCTAAAAATAATTATTTTAAGGTTTATAGAGGGCGCTGAGGTAGAATTTTATAGTTTTTAAAAATTCAAAATGGCGATCAAAAAATAGATTTTTCAGATTTTTCTAAATATAGTCGTTTAGTGATATAGAAAGCGCTGAGGTAGAGTTTCATAATTTAAAAAGTGCAAAATGGCGGCAAAAAATGTTTTTTCAGTTTTTTTTAAAACCTAAGAAGAAAATCATTTTAAGGTTATGTATGTCGTAATTTTATCTTAATTAAAAGTTTATTTTTTATTATGTAAAGTAAAATCAGTTTTAATTGAATATTGTCAATGTTATGAAGATTTAAACACCAATAATTTATATTGAGAGTTGATTCCCTTTGTGTATTTTTTTTTTAAAAATCACAAACATAAGCTAGAATTTTTTGCTTCTTAGGTACCATTTTGAATTTCCGAAAATTATTACTATTATTAAATTCGACAGCAATGCTCTTTAAAACCCCTGAGCGATAAATTTTAAAGAAATTAAACAAACAATTTAAGGGTAGCTATCTCGAATTTTTGAAAAATATTAAATTTTACCTCTAAATGATGGTTTTTAGAATAATTTAAAAATACTTTCTTTCTGCCACCATTTTTAATTTTAATCAAATTTTATTATTAAATTTGACATCAGCGCCATCTATAAGCCCCGAGTGTTAATTTTTAAAAAAATCTGAAAAAACATTTTTGCCGCCATTTTGAATTTTTTTAACTTATGAAACTCTACCTCAGCGCTCTCCATATCACTAAACGACTATATTTAGAGAAATCTGAAAAATCTGTTTTTTGATCGCCATTTTGAATTTTTGAAAATTATGAAATTCTACCTTAGCGCCCTCTATATACCTTAAAATAATTATTCTTAGAATAATCTGAAAAACTTTCTTTTTGCCACCATTTTTAATTTTAAACAAATTTTATTATTAAATTTGACATCAGCGCCATCTATAATCGCCGAGTGGTGAATTATAAAGAAATTTAAATAAACAATTTTTAAACATTTTGAATTTTTCAAAATTATTATTATTATTAACTTCGATATTATTGCCCTCTAAAATCCCCGATTCGTAAATTTGAGATAAATCTAAAAAAATAATTTATTGGTTATTATTATTAATTTTTAAAAATTATTATTATTAAATTTGACATCAGAGCCCTCTACAACCTAAGCGTGATGAATTTTTAGTGAAATGTGACAAACGAGTTTTGCATTCGATTATAAGTTTTGAGATTCTCTTTCTTCTTGTTCCATTTAAAAAGATTTGATTAGTTTATGTGCTGCCATCTAGCATTTCACCATATCAACTTACGCCTTGTTGTCTGTAAATTCTTGTTGTTGGAACATTTATTTTTATTACTTTTATTTTAATTAATTTCTGTCAAAAATAGTAATTCTAAATTGTAGAAATTTACTTTTTTAATGTTCTTTTTTAATATTATTTCCTGTAAACAACACATTTCGTTAAATTGCACACAAATTTCATGATAAACTTTCACATAATTACCTTTTTTTTAAGTATTAATTTTTAACTTATTTTGCATTAATCATATGGTATTATTCGATTCTTTAATACTTTTTTATAGTTTCTAATAATTTTTTAACCTTTTTTTATTATTTAAAGTTTAAAAATACAAGAGCGTCCGCGGTCAGACGCGAATTGGACGCAACGCACAGTGGGGCAGAATGCATAAAAAGTTGGCAAAAAATGAAAAATTGAAAAATTCAATTCCAACTTTTAATTACATTATTTCAATAAACAATAAGTCAAAGTTTGATGAAATATAATTTTTAGCCCTTTTTAACTGCGGATTTTCATAGAAATATGTTTTAATGTCGACCTATTTTCAACAGTTATGTTCGCGCTTTTTTGTTTATTTATCAAGGTAAGGTTTGTAACCTGATTAAAACGTACAATGTGACAGATTTTGAATTATTTATCATGGAATCTTCAAATTCAGGTATTTAATTATATTATAGAAAAGATAAAATCGTATTTTATAATATTTTAATTATTAAAATTCTTAAAAGAAACGAGCTTCTGAAATTCAAAAATTGAAAAATTTTCTGTAAACATTAATCATTTTAGATATGTTCCAAGCTAGTCCAAGCGTTAATTCTTGAATTTTTTATTATGTTTTGATTCCAGGTTTCTGAATCTGCTTGAAATTTTTGCGAATATTTGCGATTTTTCGAGAAAAAGTGATTTTATTGGACACATTGCAAAATACAGAAATATGTATTTTCAATAATGAGTGTACTTTGTTTTAAGAAAATTTGTTAACCTTTAAAAATTAAACTTAATAAGATTTTGATTTTAAAATGTTTTATATTATTAATTTTATATTTAAAAGTTTATAATTGAAATTTATAAAACGGGATAAATAAATATTCTTACAATTTTTGAATTTCTTCGTCGCATAAGTATTTTTAATTTAAGTAAATATTTGTAATTAGTGTAGAAATTAAAAATAAATTATTGTAATTTTTATATTAGGAACGACTTCAAGCATGCTTCATGCTTAAAGAAAAAAGAACTCGTTGAAATAATGAACCGTTCAAATAGCAGTAAATTCGATGAGAGATTTAATTTTTTAATATCTGCCATTTTGAATCTGCTATTTCGTAGTTTTAAAAAATTGACTTCATATTCGTAATCAGCAACCCCAAAAACACACGAATATCTAGTTTCAAACGATTTCGTTGAAATTTAAAAAACATATCCGCCATGTTGGATCCGCCATTTTGAATTTTAAAAATCCGACTTTAGATTCGTAATCAGCGACCTCGAAAACCCTTAGATACCAAATTTTATAGAAATCGAACAATTTTGAAAACAATTGTCCGCCATATTGGATCCGCCATTTTGAATTTTAAAAATCTGACGTTAGATTCGCAATCAGCGACCCCGAAAACCCCTAGATACCAAATTTTATAGAAATCAAACTAATTTTTTAAAAAAATTGTCCGCTATATTGGATCCGCCATTTTGAATTTTTAAAAACTAACTTCATATTCGTAATCAGCGACCCAAAAAACTTTAAAATCTTTAATGTCAATAATTTTCAATGAAAAATACATTTAATGCCAACTTTTTTAACATTCTGCCCCACTGTGCAACGGCGTCCGATCCGCGTTCAACCATTCCGCCAGGGAAGTTTTTTCTATTTAGCTTTTACAATTTTTAAGCTAAAAAGTTATATTTTTGTATTCTTACTACTATGAGAAGATTAAACAAAAAATATAGTGGATCGTATTGAAATTAAATAAAAATATTTCTTTTGTAGAAAAAATTACCTTTTTTAAAAAAAATGTGTCCTTTCTTTTACTTTTACAGTTGTGGATATAGGAAGCTAAAATTTAGTATCATGTGTAATTTTTCATTTGAAAAATAAAATAAAAATGGTAAAATTGTGGACGATTTCTGACACGAGAAAGTGCAGCTTGCACTTTACCAATTTTTTAATACTACCTAACTGAAGAAATAAATCTGGAATTTCCACGTGTAAATCCAGGTGGAGATTTCGAACAATCCATATGAAAATCCACATGAAAATCTGCATTGAAGTTTTCTTTTTTTTACATTTTTAAATATATTCAAAAATAGACATCAAATTCAAATTCTGAGACCCCCAAGGGATCTCACTGATAATTCTTTATATTTTAAAAGTTTTTTTTTTATATTTGATGTATATTAAGATTAAAGGACAATCCATATGGAAATCCAGGCGGATTCCAGTTGGATAGTTTCAAATATCCACATGGATTTCTGCATGGAAAATCCATGGGTAAATCCAGACGGATGTTTTCAGTAGGGTACTGATTTATGTTTTAGCAGCATCATTTTCCTAAAGAATACGCACTTTTTTCTTGTTTGATTTTTTCATCTTAAAATATATTTCAATTCAAACGATTTGACATTATTTTATGTATATAATAACTGACATTAAATATACTTATAGTTTTCAAATGAAAGACTGCATTGTTTGTATAGTTGAAAATGAAATTAAAAATACATTCCATTATTTTTGTTGCTAAGTGACAAAAGTATACATTATCCTGACAGTTTTCATCTGTCAATTTGTTTGCCTATTTCTTGCCTTTTTTGGTTGATTTATTATTAGTTTATTAACAAATAATAATTTATTGGTATAAAGAAGAAGAAATTACATTTTCCACCATAGTGAACTTTGTGACTTATAATAATGCTGAATTTGTGAAGATTTAAAGAAAATATCAGAAAATGTAAGGTTTAATTTCTATTCAATTTTACATCACCATGAAAACAACTTTTAGTTAGTTAATTTTATTTATTTTTCAGTAAGGGAGAGTCGGTAGTGGCGAGACACGTTTTGTTTTTTTGTTATAGCACTCACATTTTCAAGAACATCAAGTCTGTATATATATCCATGGACAGGTGTGACTCTATACTGCAAATTTAACTTATACAGTTACAGAACAGATATTGGAAAAAAAAAGTTATTGCCGATTTACGATAATGTCTCGCGACTACCGACATAAAAAATCGTCCGTAGTGGCGAGACACTATCTTAAAATCAGAGTCTTCATCGTTCAAACGTAACAAAAAACAAAGGAATCAAAGAGAAAGAGTATAATAATTGATGCCTTTAAATCATAATATTGTTTCATTCAATCATAAAAATACAGGCAAATATTTTTCTGATTGTGAGCCGCTAATCCATGTCACAGTTATTAAAAACAAATAAGCTTTTCTTCCTGTTCATCTTTTTCAATTTAAACTATAGTTATGAAAAATATTGTCGACAAAACGTACAAAAATTATATCAAATTCATTAGGACATGTACAATATTATTAGATATAAAAAGCCACTGCCGACAACAAGTGTCTCGCCAATGCGGAAACAGCATTTTTCGGTAATGACGATGTACAATCCTATGCATCGAACAATAATTCATAGTGCTCTGGAAATTTTGAAGGAAACTTAAATACTAAAGACTCAAAACATTTAACCCTTCAGAAAATTCCGGAAATTTTTATATATTATCACTTATACCGATGGGAAATAAAACTTTTAAAATATCTTGAAACTGTTATTAACAGTATAGCGATATTTCGTACATCAAAAACGTATGCATCATATTGAAAAGTTAAAGCACAATAAAACTTGTCTTTCAGGCCAGAAGTGCCAGCACAGTCAGTTCAGCTGTCTGAAATATCCTAATGTCTCGCCACACAGGCTGTCTCGCCACTGCGGACAACGCCCTATGCAATGGAAGATTCCAATCTAGAACAATGGTGCGAATACACCTAGAAAATGATGCTGCTAAAGTTGAAATTGCAATTAACAGACGAAACGTTTCCAATTTTCCTCCAATGCATTTAAATGATCACACACGTTTATGTATTAACTGCAACAGATCTATTAGAGAAGAAATAGAAGCTCTTGAACAGGATCCCAACTGTTTAAGATTAAACGTCTTAGTTCAAACAGACAGTAGTAGCTGTGCAATTTGTAATGCTCGATTTAATTTACATTACCTTTCCAAGGAGTCTAGAGCAAATGTTTTTATTACATCAAACATTTACATCCCCGAATCAGTTAAATCATGTCCAGTTCATCTAGATGATCGAGGATATCTGTTGCGACATTTCATACCTGGATTACGATATGTATACAGACCATACAAATTACAAGGACAACAGCTTCAATTATTTCTCCAAAGTCTGCGTGATGTTGCTAATAATATGACCAGAATAGAGGACGAAAATAGTTTTACCGACGATGAATTTAAAATCTTCTTTTCAGTAACAAAAGATCAATTCCAGGAGTTATTTAACTATTGTGGTGAAGTACCAGCTGCTGATGTGGGACATAGATATGTTTATAAAAAGGACATACTAGTTTTTTTATGTAAATTACGACAGGGACTTTCTGATGAATTTCTTACCACCATCTTCCAATATTCAAGTCGTCAAGCAACGAGTATGGCAATTTCAACAGTTCGCCAGTACTTAATGAGAAAATTCGTACCTGAAAATATTGGATTTACGGCTACAACACATAAAAATTATATTCGTGATCATGTTTCAGTATTTGCTAATCGTCTCTATAACCGTAATCCCGAAGTTCCACGAGTCATAACGATAATTGATGGTACTTACACGTATGTGCATAAAAGTAGCGATTTCAAAGCTTTACGCCAATCCTATAGCATGCACAAAGGAGAACACCTTATAAAACCCCATATTATTGTTGCTCCAGATGGAGTATTCTTTGGAAAATGCCATCTTTCCTTGAACGAGGACAACCACAATTTAGCACCGAGGAAAGTAATTCATCTCGTCTAGTGACAATTCAACGATGGGTAGTGGAGGACAGAAATGGTCATTTCAAATCCATTTTTAAATTCCTCGGTAATTCCGTTCAAATTCAACATGTCCCGCACATTGGCGATTTTTACCGCATAGCAGGAGCACTTATAAACAGATTTCACCCTCCACTCGTCATGGACCGTGCAACTCGCGAGTTTGCAGAACAAATCCTCGAAAAGGCACAAGAACCAAACGTTGTGCAAGCTCTTGTGGAAACTGATAATCTCGAGATGGCTTCGATTGGATGCGGTCCTTATGAATGATTTCCCGATTTTGACAATTGATT
The DNA here is from genome assembly GCF_019393585.1 of Leptopilina boulardi. NCBI lineage: Eukaryota > Metazoa > Arthropoda > Insecta > Hymenoptera > Figitidae > Leptopilina > Leptopilina boulardi. Next base: position 67,633 of record NW_026137751.1, on the reverse strand, counting down.
ATTTGAGGACGTTCACTTACGAAACGTATCAAATTAAACTAGCACAATCGTATGTCCAAGACAAATTAAGGCGAGATGGCGATAATGAGTTTCAAATTGAAATGCCACGAAACCAAGACCGGACAATTCGTCCAGGTTTGTTGAGGGTCAGAGTTTATTCACGATTCAGTGCAAGGACAAAACACCAACTATGGATTGCTTATGTTCCCACAAATGAACAAGAACACCAAATGGAAGAAGACTCAGATCCTATTCAAGGCCATTACTGCACATGCAAATCTGGAGCACGAACAGTCGGTTGCTGTGCCCACATTACAAGTGTCATCTGGTATCTCGGGTATGCCAGGCACAGCGAAAATGTAAAATACCCCTGTACCAGATTTGTTGAAAGCGTGCAGGATGCAGGAAATCGACGATAATAAGTCAAAATCAAAAAGGTAAGTTGGTAAAGATTACAATATAATTACAAAATCATAATGCCTAGAGGACATAATTGCATAACAATATTTAATTTATATGAAAGACTTTGATTCAATAGTCTCTGAATTAAACATGGAGCCACAATTAATACTTGAGCCTACATCAAGTCTCCGATTTAATTATGGAGCCATAATCAAGCCTTGAGTCCAGATTAAGACTCTGGTTTCATTTTGGAGCCATAATTAATCCTTGAGCTAACATCAAAACTCTGGTTTAAGTTTGGAGCCATAATTAATCCTTGAGCCTAGATCAAGACTTCGATTCAATTTTGGAGCCATAATCAACTTTGGAGCCTAGATTAAGACTCTCATTTAAGTGTGGAGTCATAATCGAGTCTTGAGTCCAGATTAAGATTCTGGTTTGAGTTTGGAGCCATAAATAATCCTTGAGCCTTGGTCAATTCTGCAATTTAATTATAAAGCCATAATCAAGCCTTGGGTCCAGATTAAGACTCTGGTTTACTTTTGGAGCCATAATTAATCCTTCAGCCTAGATCAAGTTTCCGATTTCGTTGTGGAGCCATAATCAAACCTTGAGTCCAGATTAAGACTCTGGTTTGAGTTTGGAGCCATAATTAATCCTTGAGCCTAGGTCAAGTCTTTGATTCAATTCTGGAGCCATAATCAAGCCTTGAGTCATTATCAAGTCTTGAGCCATAATCAAAGCTTGAGTTACAATCAACCCTGGTGTCGTAAGAAGACTTGGTGCTTAGGAGTGCTTGGATCCTTGAGCAAGCCTTGAGCTTTAATGGAGCTTTGAGTCATAAGCCTGCCTTGCCTGTCTTTATCAAGCCTTGAGTCTTAAGTCGTAAAGAAGCCTTAAGCTTTGAGTAAGCCTTATGCAATCCTTACGAAACTTGATTAATTTTTTCCCATTTATTGAGGCTCAACAAAGTGTAAGTCAAAAACTATTCAATTTCGGGGGTTTTGCCATTAACATTTTTTATTCAGCAGATAATAAGCTACAAAACTGCAAAGTATAAAAAAATTTGACCGAAACTTTTTTTCCCCTATGACTCTGTTTTAATTTTGTTGTTATTAAAGCATAATTTAATTTCTACATTTATTGCATCAACTAAAATATGAAGAATTATAAAAATAAAATTCAGGTTGAATACCAATTTATTTAAGAAACAGGGTTTTGATTAAAAAATAATTTAGGAATTCTATTTTCTTGTAAATTTATTGAACGCTTTCGTTTTGTTAAAATTACTCAGTAAACAAAATAATTTTCTGTATCCCCTAACCGAAAGTACGATCTTCCCGTCTCAATTTTCTTCCGGGAACAGCGACTTTTGTGGCCTGCTCGAGCCAACGCGCGCTCTGATTGGCTACGAGATTTTCATGGCCAGCTAGCTTAGCAACCACATAGTAACGCTTACTTCAAGGCCTTTGTTATGACATGGGCTGTGAATAACCTCATAACATAATTATTTTTCAAGTTTATGTTTAAATATAATGCACTTAAACGAGTGTTTTTTCTGTTTTTAAAATTTTTAAACTAAATAAATTCTTTCCTTTTGTCAACTGTATAACTATAATAAACACTACTTCTTGGAGGTTAATAGCACAAATGTACACAGGTGGTTAGATCCTTTGACAGAAAGACTATATTTCTCACATTTGATTATTACTTTTTCTTTTGCATATTTTTTATGTTTTACAAATTTTTTCGGTGCCCGCCCCGACCAGCAAAGACCTCGGCTTCGCCTCGGTGTTGCAAAAGTCGGGCGGGCGAACTGTCAGCTGATCGAGGCTAGGAGCAGATACCAAGTACATTTCATCATACGCTTCGAGAGGTGACCACGAGAGCGCGCTAACGCAGTCCGCTACATTAGACACAATATAGATATGCTATTAATGACATTTTATTAATTAATATTAATTATTGAGCGTACTTTCGGTTGGGGAAACAGAAAAATTGTATACGACACACGACCAGAAAGCTGGATGCCCTAGCAGGCGATATATAGGGCCGAGGCGAAGCATGGCAATATATACTATTTCTGTCCCAGGATTTTCATGAAAAAGAATTTTTATTTATCAGAATTGTTCTTTTGTCAAATTTCTATTTGTCTTAATATTCATTTAAAAGAATTTTTATTAACCGAATTTCCAATTAACATAATTTCTATATAACAAAATTTGTGCGGGGTCCTTTTAGAAAGAAAGTTTAAATATTTAATTCATAATATAATCTTTTATATAATCAATAATTTGGAAATTTCTTAATATTAATATTAAATTCAGACAAATGTTATTATAATAATTATGTTTTTGATAAAAATTTAATGTTTTCTTTAGTGTTAAAACTCAAATAACCGAACATGTTGCAACAATATTAAAATAATATTAAATGACAATATTGCAAATATTGCACGGCAATATTACAGAATATTGATTTTCTCCGCCCATCGGAAATATTGTGTGATGATTATATTGAAATGAATAGAAATTGAGATAACATAGTAAAAAATATATATCCTATATTTAATTTTTATTTTCAATATTTATATTCATTACATTTCTTAAATGCATGCAATAGAATTGGGTGCGCATAACGCGCAAATTGTATATTAGTAACCCAGTAAAAAATAGAAGATACAAGAACGTCGGATTGCGGTTACAAGCTCAATAGCTGGTAAACGAATCCATGAGAATCTCGGATACAAGCACTTTTCGGTATCCGAAATGATCATAAGCTTGTAAACGCACTGAAGCGGACGACTTTTGTAGGTCTTTTAATCAAGAAAAAACAATTAAATGGATGCAGAAACGATGGAAAATTAAATTAGAAGCAAAAATAAATAATTATTTTTTAAAGAAACGTACATTTAAACAAAAAACAATTATTCTTATTAATTCTAACCTCTGCATTAAAAACATTGTAAAATCAGTGTTTTGTTGGTAATTTTATGTTGCTATTCGGAAAATATGGTTTTCTACCTTACCAACGTTGAATATTAATTTAACGAGGGTTTTTTTTCGAATTTTCTATTTTAATGCAATTTAAAATGATTTAATTAAAAGGGGGAAAGGAAATTAAAAATGAGCACCGTTTTATGTTTAATAATATTTTGATTATTATGAATTGCTTCTGAAATTGGAAAATCGAAAAACCCACGTTAAATTAATATCCAATATCGGTAAGGTAAAATTACCAACAAAACACTGTTTTTACAATGTTTTTAATGCAGAGGTTAGAATTAGTAAGAATAATTGTTTTTTGTTTAAATGTACGTTTCTTTAAAAAATAATTATTTATTTTTGCTTCTAATTTAATTTTCCATCGTTTCTGCATTCATTTAATTGTTTTTTCTTGATTAAAAGACCTACAAAAGTCGTCCATTTCAGTGCGTTTACAAGCTTATGATCATTTCGGATACCGAAAAGTGCTTGTATCCGAGATTCTCATGGATTCGTTTACCAGCTATTGAGCTTGTAACCGCAATCCGCCGTTCTTGTATCTTTTATTTTTTACTGGGAATACTAATAATCACAATTTCTTTACGTTTAACGTAGAATGCAGGGAGAACAAAGTTGCAGCTGTCATATTACTTAAAATTAGCGATTATTAGCATTAGTATAAATAAATTATTAATTTTCTATAAAATATATTAAAAAACAATTTTATTAAAGAATTATGAATATGAAATAAAAATTTACAACTTTTTTAATTAATTTAAATTTAATTTGAATAGGGTCAGTTGGGGTAAATGGGGACAAGAGCTTTTGGAGCTTAATTTACAGTTTTAAAATTAAGTTCAACGTCAATATTTTAACCTCGGATCACTTACAAGAGTTTTGAGTATTGCCAACCCACACAACACATGATATTTCCTAAATTTTTCTGAAATATTTCATTGAAATTTTGAAATATTCCAATGCAAAGACCTTGAAATATTGCTGAAATGAGGGAAATGTCCGCCTATAGGAAATATTGCTTTGTAATTTTGCTGAAATATTTCATTAAAATATTCTAGAAAGTTTCCAACATAAATGATGCGCACTGGTCGATCTCAGTTTCTATGGCCTGTACAGCTGCGCAGTATTTTTTAATTTTCTAGGATCCTAGGGTGTTGATCATGTTAGAAAATAATAATTGATTTCATATTTTAAAAAGTTTCTAACTTTCTTTGAAATATTTCTTGAATATTGCAGAGTCTTCATGTGTAATATTGCAGGAGTCTTAGAGTGTAATATTTCAGCAAAATTGCATGGCAATATTTCTTATAGGCGGACATTTTCCGGTTTTCATCAACATTTCATGAACCTTGCATTGAAATATTTCAAATCTTTCAATGAAATATTCACGAAATGTTTAGGAAACATAATGTGCTGTGTGGGAAGCTTTCATCTTGACAATTGGCAGCAAGATAATTGAAGTTATTGCTCAATGCATAAAAACTTGAACATCCAAGTCAAACCGTTTCAGTATTTTGTCTCGCATTTCAAAGAAAATAGACTTATAAATCTTACAAAATTTTTTTCTTATTCCTTTTGACTCCTATAACAGTAATTCACTCGAATTTTTGATTTTTCTCACTTTGGTTAATAATGACAAGCTATCCCCATTTACCCCAAAAATTTGAAAACTCAGGGTAAATGGGGACAGTTTGTCCTTATTAACCAAATTAACAAAAATAAAAAATTCAAGTGAATTTCTGTTATAAGAGTTATAAGGAATAAGAAAAAAAATTGGCATGATTTTTAAGTCTGTTTTTTTTAAGGTATTAGTCGCGTAAAATCATTTTCGTCAGATATTTTTTAAATTTTGCATGAGTGTTTCTGACATAATTATCTACAAAATAAGACCAATCCCATCGATTTTGACCGTTCCTAAGCTTTAAAATATCATTTCAAAGTTGATACTTTTTACATGGACGGAGCACCTAATGCATGTAAGGAATTTGCTTTATAATTATTTAAATGAAAACCAGTCGTCAGATTTTAAAATAAAACTACCACATAATACATTCTCATGAAACGAATGCATACAAAAAAACTGAAATTTTTTGACCGTACCAAACTATAAATATATTAGGAGAAAGTTAACAAAATTTTAAATTATATGAAGTTCCACTGCTGGAAAGCAGTAAACTTGGCAACGCTGTAGCGCGCGAATGCATACAAAATTCAAAATCATGCAAAGTACACAGTTAGAAAGTAGGAATATCTCATAGAGTAGAATAAAAAAATAATATATTTAAAATTTCACAACATAGATTAGTATTAAATAATTCTCAATTTTTTAAATTAAATCATATATTTTAAGAAAAATAAGAATGAGAAACGTTAAATTGGTTGGTTATATTTCAACAGTTAAGAAATAAAAACATTTTTTGATGAAATATTTATTTTTTATAAATTTCCCCTTAAACCTTAATTGATTTGACATTTTTCTTGCACTTTTTTATTTCCATAAACTACGACAAAAACAGCTAAACACTTTTTGTGACTCTAACATTCAGTAGCACTGGTACATTCAGATTGCGACGTTGCCGCGATCAAAACTTTAGTTCTACACGTGCGAGAACGCGGCGCTCTGAGTGAATGTTACCTGTACCCTTCAAAAAGTTTGACTCAGAACTATACCTCTTGCTAAGCAGAGACTGAGTCAGACTCAAGACAAACTTTTGGTTAGAGCCGGCGCGCGACTAATACCTTAAACGGAGCCCGATAACAAGTTTAAAAATTAAAAACAAGTTTAATTTTTTAAATAAATAAATTAAAAAATTTAATTTTTAAAAATTTTTTTTTTTTCTTAAACTTTAATATTTTCTGAGCAAAAAACGTTTAAGAAACTTTTTGCTTGGACTAAAAGTAAAAAAGTTATGAATAATTGAAAAAAAAGTTGCACTAATTTTTTAATGCAAATATCTCGAAAAATAATAAATATTTTTTTTACTCAATTAGACCCATAACCTCTACCCAAAAACGTAGTATAGAAGGAATTGGTGGATAGACACCTCAATCTCACGTGGAATTGCTCATATACCACGTGAATTTTTCGTTTCAAAAAGTTTTGTAACAGTTATTATTTCAGTCGGTTAAATTATCTACATTTTTTATTTCGAATAGATTCATATTGTAATAACCTCATTTATTTCACGTACAATAATAATCTAAAAAGATGCGGTTGATACTGTGTTTGTAAATAATTTTTATTGGCGCACAAGAAATTTTGAATCAATAGACTGTCCATCTTAGGACTTAAAATATTAAGTCCTAAGATGGACAGTCTATTGATTCAGTCAATTCAGCTTAGAGTCTGTTTCCAATACGTATAACATTTTTTATGGGATTTTACATGGGTTTGTATGTGGAAAATCATATGGGAGCCTGTGTAAGAATTTTCAGTTGATATTTCACCATTCTGCCTAATCTTTATCTGATCTTAATTGATTGAAAATACAACCATCCTGCCTTCATTCGCTGGTTATCCTCGCCTCGGTTTGATCTTAACTTATTAAACATGATGCCATCTTGTCTTGTTTAACATCATTGCTAAAAGAATGATATAATTTTTGTATACATTTTTGAATTTTGTGACATTTTTAATATGAAAGCTTGAAAAAGGTAACTTTATAATGAATCAGGAGATAAAAAAAGTCATAAATATTGCTTAAAAAATCTTAAAGTATGGAAAGAACTTTAAAAATTTTTTTAGTAAAAACTAATGGTTTTTGAGACATTTTCAATTTTAAAAGTTGTAGAGGGGTAGTATTTAAACAAAAACAGAGATACAAAAAATTTTGACAATTGTTTATAAATACTCTTGTAGTGGATGAATAATTTTTTGCACAAATTAACGATTTTTGGGATATTTTTAATTTTAGGGATAGCAAAGATATGGTTTTCAAAATTGGTAAGTGTTCGCGATATGATTACTGACATTTACATTGATTTTGTGGTGGAAAAATTAATTTTAACATAATTGATAAAAAGTAACAAAAGTGGTGTTTTTTTCGTAATACGAGTTTATTTTCGTTTCTGTTATTCGTTTTTTGAGAAGTAAATCGACTGAAGTCCTTAGGAAAATAGCAGCAAACATTTTGGCAAAAGCCCAAACCTACAATTTTTGGGGTAAGTTTTTTCGTTTCAGGGGGTGCTAAGGAACCACCGGATAATAATGACTTTTCTTGGCATCGTAGGCAAACTTTTTTTTCCTTCCGGGCACCTGTCTACATCCTAAGATGTATCATTAATAATTTAAAAATTTTTAATATAAATTTTGTTTTGATTCTGGACTCTCGTGCAATCACTCGGGGCCTTTTCGGTTTATTTTTCTTGATAATAATGGAAAAGGAATTTGTTTTAAAAAGGATATGAGAAAATAATTACGCTCGGGTAGCTCAAAAATTTCTCGAGAATGTTAAAATTTACAATTGGACTTGCCAATCGGAATTAAATAGAGAAGTCAAGGTTTAGATAAAAAAATTCAGTGATAATTGATAAAAATTTCTTGATACCAACAGGAAATATTCAGGAAAATTTTAGAATGACTTTATTTTGAGAGAAGTTGAACTTGAATTAATTAAAAATTTTAAAGCACTTGAAAATAAACTTGTAGAAACCAGAAATAGAGTAATGTTAAAAATTTAATTTATGATTTACCAGAAGTGATGTACTAATGGTGAAGAATGAAAGTAATGATTATGTATGTGTTCTGTAAGGACATGTTTTTTAAGGTTTGTACCCAATACAAATTTTGAATTTTTTAATGTTGGCGGAAATTTTTAAAAGAAGTGTAAAAAAGGATCAGAAAACTTATTAGTTTCCTCAAAATAAAATGGCAAAAAATTGATAAGTATTGTCTTTCTATTGAGCCTCGCTAACCCAGCTCTAAGGGAATAGTCCCGGTTATGGGCACCCTAGGAGAATCCGCAAAAAAATGAAAAAAATTAAGGAAAACCACCATAATTGAAATGAAAATGATAATTGTTAAATAACACGAGATATTCCAATTATATTCTTTGAATATTACATTAGAATATTGGGAATATTCTAAAATAATATTCCATTTACATTACAGGAGCATAAAAATATCCACTTTTTGAAATATTATTTTGAAATGTTGCAAGAATATTTGGATATTTCATAGGATTACTACAGGAATATTTCTTTGGGATATTGTGGGAATATTTTGGGAATATTCAAATAAAAAATTATAAAAATATTATAATATGAGTGTCCCGATCAAATAACTCGACCGACGCTCGGACGAACGCTCTATTACCAGTCAAGTAGCAGTGACAGCCTGTGGGCGGCTCACTGCTACCCGACTACCATTAGAGCGGGCGTCCGACCGTCGGTCGAGTTATTTGATCGGGACACTCATATGAATAATACATCAATATTCTTGAAAAAATAAAAATTACATCATATTTTTCGAACTTACAAGAATATTCCAATTCCTATTTTTCCTATGTCCAAAGGGACATTCTAAAGGTCGAATATTTTTATATTCTTAGAACATCAATAGAATGTTCCAAATGGTTATTTCAAATAAAGTAATGGAATATTATGGATTAAAAGTAAGTTTATACCTACTATCAATTTTTCTTTGATGTTAAAAGATTAATTAAATATACGCATTAATTGAAAAAAACAAGGGTGCCCACAACCGGAACACGCACCTTTTTTTAAAGAGACCAACAATTTATGCAGTTTTGATTTTTTCGTCAAATTCGAAATTAAACCACAAAATATAATGTAAACAGTGAACAAAAAAAATTTTCACCTTTTTTTAATAATTTACACCTATTTAACACACTTGGAAAAAAGTAGAGAAAATCACTTTTTCCTTCATTTTTTTCAAGATATTTTCATTATACTCACTGTTTCTAAAAAAGTGCGCGTATCGCTTCGGTATTAATACAAAAACAGTGTATTGTCAAAATACAAATTTGACCATATTCAGATCAGCAATATCTATTTGCTGTCAAAAATTACGTAGGGGTGCCCACAACCGGCACTCTTCCCTTACAGATACAGTACAATTCCGATATGTTTTCTTTCTCTTCTTCCTGTCATCACACCAACATTCACTCACACTAATTAGATGTCGAACGGTAGATATGAAAAAAGTGGCCGCACTTTTGCTGACCGTATTTCTTATGGGCTCACTTCTATCAATAACAGCGCCTCACTCGGAGAGGCTGACCCTCTCGTTATAAACAAGAAAGCATAATATAACCTGTGCTTTTTTCGTTTGTTTAAGGTGTGCGGTTTATCGTTTGATAAATAAATTACGATTGAATTGTGATAAAATTTTCACTCGCTTAAAATAAAATATTTTGAGAAAGTGTAATGTGACAAAAAATGCCTTCCGTGTGTCTAGTGGAGTCATGTATTTCATCAATCTTGATAAAAGAAGAAAGAAAAATGATTTTTTTAAACCAAAGGTTCGCAATGAAAAATATGAGAGATTTTTCTTCAATCGTCCTAGCCCAAAAAGTGAAAGTTCTGGGATTGGCTATATACTTTGGTAAATTGTTGTCCTATATGAAAGTAATAAATCCCTAAAATATTAACTCATTAAAAAAAAATTGTAGAAAGTAGAGGAGGTTGAAGTTTGACGTTTTCGGTAAGATTGTAATTTTCAAATCCGCATAACTATGACATGTATAGTGGATTTTAAAGCATTTTTCATGTACTTTTCAATGATGTACGAAAAAGAAAACAAATTTTTTACCCCTTTTATCAAAATCAACTCTTATTTTTCGATTTTCACCCCTTCGAGTATTAAAAATTTCTTTTTTTTTACATTTATTGGAAAGCTGAGGTTTTTTCTAATAGTCTATGTAAATATAAAACTAGGACAAGAATAATATTTTGAGAAACATAATATTAAAGTAGGCGATGTTCCCGCGCAATCAACGCAGCGGTGCTTACACGTCGTGGTACACACCTATATTATTCTCATATACTTCAGTAATAGGTCTCTGCATTCTACAGAGCTGTGACTGTCCACAAAATAATGCCTGCATTATTGTTACTGAAAGAAATTTAAATTTTTAAAATTTATAAATCAAAGTTTTATAAAAAGTTAACATGTTTTTAATAGGTATGAAATTATTAATTTTAATAAACTATTGAATATAATTTGCTTGAAATATTAACTTGGGATTAACTTAGAAAATTATTTTCAATTTAATATAAGGGGGTTTAATTCCTTTATGATTTTTATTACATTTTTTGTTGCCTTTTTTTGTTGAGAAATTGGTGAAGGAATTTTTTTAATTCTTTTCAACATTTTGATGCTTTTTCTGATGAAACATATTCACTTTTTATTAACTCTCTGCCTATACTAACTTATCCCCACTCTAAAGCCATAGAACGTAATTCCCATAATCCCCACCAGGGGTCCAGACTGACGATGTTTGACAATAACGGTCGTTAGCATAGGCAGAGAGTTAATCTTTGATTTACAATTTTTAAAAATTTAAATTTCTTTCAGTAACAATAATGCAGGCATTATTTTGGACAGTCTCAGCTCTGTAGAATGCAGAGACCTATTACTGAAGTATATGAGAATAATATAGATGTGTACTACGACGTGTAAGCACTGCTGCGTCGATTGCGCGGGAACATCGCCTACTTTAATATTATGTTTCTCAAAATATTATTCTTGTCCTAGTTTTATATTTACATAGACTATTAGAAAAAACCTCAGCTTTCCAATAAATGTAAAAAAAAATCGGACAAGTGCGAGTTACACTCGCACTGAAATTGAGGGTTCCGTACTCGAAGCGAACTTATTTGGTATAAAAACAAATGTTTAAAAAATATGTGTTGTATGTTAAATAATATATGTGATACAAAAAGGAACAATTTTTAAAAAAAATTTAAGAAAATTGTTCCTTCTTTGGTATAAAAACAAATGTTTAAAAAATATGTGTTGTATGACAAATAATATAAGTGATACAAAAAAGAACAATTTTGTAAAATTTAGGAAAATTGTTCCTCTTCGTATCACATATATTATTTGTCATACAACACATATTTTTTAAACATTTGTTTTTATACCAAAGAAGGAACAATTTTCTTAAACTTTTTTAAAAAATTGTTCCTTTTTGTATCACATATATTATTTAACATACAACACATATTTTTTAAACATGAGTTTTTATACCAAATAAGTTCGCTTGGAGTACGGAACCCTCGATTTCAGTGCGAGTGTAACTCGCACTTGTCCGATTTTATTTTATAAAAAATATTTTACTAAAAAAATATAAGAAACATAATTTTATTTCAACTCACAATATTTTTATTGTATTTACATTTTAAAAATACATTGAATATTAAATTTTATCTTTCTAAGTCAAAAAGAGATAAACCTTAAGATATTGATATAAGGCTAGTAGCTGCTTGTCAAGGAAAAATCGAAAGTTATCTAAAAAATAAAATTTGTTTATTAATTCTTATTATTAATTAATTTATAATTTAATTAAATCTTTTGAAGATTAGTATTTTGCCAATTTCATTGAAATAATTAATGTTAGTCTCAAGTTTTGCTTTAAAATATTAGTGCATTAAAATTCTTGTTAGAAAAAAAGAAACTTTGTTTATTTAAAGGAAACAACTTTCAATGATATTGTTTCCAAGACGCACCACGTGGAGGTAACTAATTATGCATCTCAACACAGAAAAAACCTAGTCTCCTTTTTGTTGAAACTTAAAATAAAGCCATAATCGACATAGACAGTGGCGCCACCAACCTGGCTCATTTTTGGTTCACTTCAAAATGAATAACTACTCATTTTGAAACCAGGTTTTTTCTGTGAAGCTGAAAAATTTAGAATAATTTGTTTTACATTTGTTTAATATTTATATGAACCATTACCCAAGAAGCACGTAATGTAACCTCAATATCAAGGTAATATTACATGTAAGATTCGTAATATAACGTTATAATATTACAGTAATCTTACAGTAATCTTAAAATGTCCGCCTCAAGGTAATATTACCGGTAATGTTACTGTAATATTACGCGCTAATATTAAGGCAATATTACAGTAATATTGCAGTAATATTATACCGTAATATTAAGGTAATATTACAAGAGAATATTACAGTAATATTATGGAAACATTTCTTTACGAAAAAAATCTACCCATCCAGGGAATCGAACCCCGAACTCAAAGCACACGAGTCCAGAGTTTTACCAACAAGCCAAATTGACTTATAATATATTTACGTTTTTTATGCTTTATGAATAACTCAAATCAGTCTGTAATATTACTGTAATATTACCGTTAATATTACTGTAATATTACCGTTAATATTACAGTAATATTCCCGGTAATATTACCTTGAGGCGGACATTTTAAGATCACTGTAAGATTACTGTAATATTACAGCGTTATATTACGAATCTCACGTGTAATATTACCTTGATATTGAGGATATATTACGTGCTTCTTGGGTAATGATAACAAATTATACAAATTATTTTAGAAGCTGTTTTTTAAAATTTATAAATTGTAGTTTAATTTAGTCGTCTGTTAAATTAAATTTTTAATTTATTAAACTTGAATAAATATTTATTAAATTTGAATCACTTTAGAAAAACTTTTTTCGTTTTTTGCGGAAAAATACATTTTTTTCTGAAATTTATCATTTTTCTTCAAAAATTTGATGAAAATTTATCATCAACTCCAATCGCGCATACATTTTTTCCCTGTATTTTTCACGCAAAAATACAATTTTACAGCAAATATGAACAGTTTGGGTTGAATATTATGTGCGCTAGGGAGAATAAATCATTTTTTTCGAAATTTTTGATTTTTCCTTGACAACACTATGCAAATTGATCCGAATCAAGTTCGCTATATTTTTCCTGTAATTTTCAAGTAAAAATACGTAAATGTACCAAATTTGAGCTCTTTATGTCAAAAGATGTGGCTGCTAGGAGGGGGGTACATAGTCATTTTTAGGTATTTTTCGTAAAAATTCATGGTTTTTTCTTGACAACGCTATGATAATCAACTCCAATCATGCTCGCTATATTTTTTTTGTAATCTACACGTAAAAATACGTTAAAATATATAAATTTAAATCCCTTTAAATAAAATTTTGTTCGTTTTTGGTGGAAAAATACATTTGTTTCCTAAAATTGTCGTTTTTTCTTGAAAAACTTGATAAAAAGTTAATCATCAACTCTAATCGTGATCGCTTTTTTTCCCTGTATTTTTCCCGTAAAAATACATTTGTATACTAAATATGAACTGTCTAGGTTGAATATTGTTTGTGCTAGGGAGAAAAAATCAGTTTTTTTCGAAATTTTTTATTTTTCCTTGACAACGCTATGTAAATTGATCCGAATCAAGTTCGCTATATTTTTCCTGTAATTTTCACGTTAAAATACGTAAGTGTGCCAAATTTGAGCTCTTTATGTCAAAAGATGTGGCTGCTAGAGGGGGGGTACACGATTTCAAAAAAAGCGATATTAATAGGGTTCCGAACCGAGTACGGAACCCTAAAAAGAAATTTTTAATACTCGAAGGGGTGAAAATCGAAAAATAAGAGTTGATTTTGATAAAAGGGGTAAAAAATTTGTTTTCTTTTTCGTACATCATTGAAAAGTACATGAAAAATGCTTTAAAATCCACTATACATGAATTAAAGTCTATTGACTTTTGTCATAGTTATGCGGATTTGAAAATTACAATCTTACCGAAAACGTCAAACTTCAACCTCCTCTTCTTTCTACAAATTTTTTTTAATGAGTTAATATTTTAAGGATTTATTACTTTCATATAGGACAACAATTTACCAAAGTATAAAGCCAATCCCAGAACTTTCACTTTTTGGGCTAGGACGATTAAAGAAGAATCCCACATATAAATTTTTATTGAAAATTAGAATTAAAGTTAAACTATACTCCAAAACAACTAATTACTTTGTCGAATAAAAACAACATCTTCACTGAATAATCAAGTAGCAGACGACAAATAGTGCCATTTTCCTCCATCGAGAGCGCTGTTGTCGATAGAAGTGATCCCATAAGAATTACCATCTGCAAAAGTGCGGCCACTTTCCGCGCATGGAGTTCGGTCTCCTTATACTACTGCCTTATTTTAGGGCTTAAGATTGTATAATGTAATATTTTCTTATAAACATAATTATATAATCTAACGTAAGAAAATAAAAATCTATATTAATAAAATCAGACTTTTGTCTGTACATTGCTCAGAATCTAAAATTTTTGACATAGTTTGTCGTTATGAACAACAAGGAGTCCAAAAATAGCCATAAAAAAATTATGTCTGTATGTACTTGTAACTTTTAAACAGAAAGAAGAAGAAAAATTTGTCCTATATCCCCCACAGCAGCCAATCTTTACTAAAAATTTCGTAAAGATTTCCTTGAAATCTTGTGAATATTTAATTGAAAAGTTTAATGAAAATTGCATAAAGATTTAAATGTCCCACCAACATAAATATTTGGCGTAAAAGTTGACTAAAAATTTAAATGAAATTTTCAGGAAATGTTCGTCGCGAAAATTGAGTAAAAATTTAAATGAAATTTTTATGAAATGTTTGTCGCAAAAATTGAGTAAAAGTTTCAATGAAATTTTCAGGAAATGTTCGTCGCGAAAATTGAGTAAAGATTTAAATGAAATTTTCAGGAAATGTTCGTCGCAAAAATTGAAATGAAATTTTCAGGAAATGTTGGACGGAAATATCTGTAAAAAATACAAAAATAATATTAATAATAATAATAATAAATAGATAGATAGATCTTTATTATTATTATCAATAAAAAAATTTACTATCTGGGAATAAAAATAAAATAAATAATATACAAACATTGTTGCTCTGCTTTAATGCTTTGTTTCACATTGAATATCAAGCACTGCATACTTGATTGAGCAAGAACTTTTGAAAACAAATTTTGGGGTGCTGGGGATTGAACCTACATTCGCTGCGCGCTAGCTAAAGACCCTAACCACTACACTACAGATATCTGGCAGAAAAAAAAAATCTTCCATAGGCTCTACAACTTGCTGATAGACAATTAATCCTACTTATCGACCTAAAAGGGCGGGCTCATTTGAAAATGTTTTTCACGGAGATATTTGAATATTCTGAATATTCACATTGCAGGTGAATATAAAAATTAAAAGTGTATCGAAATAATGCTGTAAAACCATGACTGAAGGTCATGTGATAAGGTTATAATAAAATTAATTAATTTTTTAAATATTATCTATTAATTAAAAATTCACAAATTTGCGAAAATTAATTTAAAAATTTTTTTATTTATTAATAAACAATTATATTAGTATTGTTAAAGACAAGAAAAAACGTTTTAAAAATAATTAAGAAAATAATTTTAATATATTAAAATAAGAAATGAAAGTGAACACAAAAATTCTATTTTTTAAACATTTAAATCTTTACTCAATTTTCGCGACGAACATTTCCTGAAAATTTCATTGAAACTTTTACTCAATTTTTGCGACAAACATTTCATAAAAATTTCATTTAAATTTTTCCTCAATTTTCGCGACGAACATTTCCTGAAAATTTCATTTAAATTTTTAGTCAACTTTTACGCCAAATATTTATTTTAGTGGGACATTTAAATCTTTATGCAATTTTCATTAAACTTTTCAATTAAATATTCCCAAGATTTCAAGGAAATCTTTACGAAATTTTTAGTAAAGATTGGCTGCTGTGGGGGATGTTTTCGAAAAGTTTTTTCCTGCTCTTTCAAATAGTGCAAAAAAATTTTCAAAAAATTCAAATTTTGATCCTTTTTTTGAAAATTAAACATTTTTTCGAATTTTTTCTTAAGTTCGGTCCATTTTATTTTTTTTAATTTTTTTTATTTTTATTCTTTTTTAAAGCAAAAATTGGTATTTTCACAACAAAAAATATTGAGATGTCCTTTTTTGTTATTTTCGAGATATTACTTAATTAATTAATTAATGTTAATAAAAAATGAAATATTTCACAAATAAATAAAGTTATTGCCCTATATGGACTATTTTGGATTAGAGGATTTTCTACAAACAATTGCCATGTTAGCCAATTGTTTATTAACAATCGACTCTCCCAAACTACTTCATATAAGGCTCGTTGGATGCGGAATTATGTCAACTTTTATTAAGTAACGTCAGAATTACGATACCTTTATTCGTTTTATATTGACATTAATTAATTAATTAACTAAAATCTCGAAAATAACAAAAAACGACATCTCAATACTTTTTGAGGGAAAAATGCACATTTTTAACTTTCAAAAAAAATATAAATGGGACGTTCCACGTCAAACGGAACAGAGCTCTAGCCAAAAATTGGCTTGATAAAAAAAATCGTTTAAGGGCTGAAAAAACTTGTACACTCTTGTACTTTCGAAAGCAGATGGGCGATTTCAGAAATTCAATATGACGGCGCCTGTAGATGTGATATAAGTCATCAATGTCACGATTCGACAAATACAAACATGAATAAAATTTCCAAAATTAATTAAATTGAATCAAAAAATACACTTTTAAGCATTTTTGGGGTCGCTGAATACGAATCTGAAGTCAGATTTTAAAAATTCAAAATGGCGGATCCAAAATGGTGGTCGATTTTTAAAAATTTAATATTTTTCCTCAAAGCTTACTACTTGGGGGTTTTCGGGGTCGTAGAATACGAATCTGAAGTCAAATTTTAAAAATTCAAAATGGCGGATCCAAAATGGTGGTCGATTTTTGTTAAAACTAAATATTTTTTCTCAAAACTGGTTACTCGGGGGTTTTTGGGGTCGCTGAATACGAATCTGAAGTCAGATTTTTAAATTCAAAATGGCGGATCCAAAATGGTGGTCGATTTTTTGTTATAACTCAATTTTTTCTCAAAACTGGTTACTCGGGGGTTTTTGGGGTCGCTGAATACGAATCTGAAGTCAGATTTTTAAATTCAAAATGGCGGATCCAAAATGGTGGTCGATTTTTGTTAAAACTCAATTTTTTTTCTCAAAACTGGTTACTCGGGGGTTTTTGGGGTCGCTGAATGCGAATATGTTGTAAATAAAATAATAATAATAAAAAACTAAGCGCATATGAAAAATAAAAAAATAATATGTAAAATTAATGAGTAGTAAAGTGTTTGTAAGGACTTTTGATATTTAAATCTTTCTTTTACATAGGTAAAATCATAAAGCTCTAAAAAATATACACTTTTAATTACAATGCTATCGTTCATAAAAGGTTTCAAAGACACTTGGCTAAAAAATATACAAGTGCTCCTTTGTTTTAAAAATAATCGACCTTTAAAACACCCGAATAACATATTTAATCAAAAAAATCTAATTTTATAATTAATTCATCCACACCGAAAACCCCCAAATAACAAGTTTCGAAGAAAAAATTGAATTTTAACGAAAATGGACAGCCATTTTGGATCCGCCATTTTGAATTTTTAAAATCTGACTTCAGATTCGTATTCAGCGACCGCAAAAACCCCCGAGTAACCAATTTTGAGAAAAAAAATTGAGTTTTAACAAAAATCGACCACCATTTTGGATCTGCCATTTTGAATTTTTAAAATTTGACTTCAGATTCGTATTCTACGACCCCGAAGACCCCCAAGTAGCAAGTTTCGAGGAAAAATATTAAATTTTTAAAAATCGACCACCATTTTGGATCCGCCATTTTGAATTTTTAAAATCTAACTTCAGATTCGTGTTCAGCGACCCCAAAAATGCTTAAAAGTGTATTTTTTGATTCAATTTAATTAATTTTGGAAATTTTATTCATGTTTGTATTTGTCGAATCGTGACATTGATGACTTATATCACATCTACAGGCGCCGCCATATTGAATTTCTGAAATCGCCCATCTGCTTTCGAAAGTACAAGAGTGTACAAGTTTTTTCAGCCCTTAAACGATTTTTTTTATCAAGCCAATTTTTGGCTAGAGCTCTGTTCCGTTTGACGTGGAACGTCCCAAATAAATTTTAAAAAAAGACCGAACTTAAAAAAAAAATATTTGAATATTTTGAATTTTTTTTCACCAATCTCAAGAGCACAAAAAAAAATTTGGAAAACATATATGTCAAAATTTGTTTTGTTTACTTACCCCCATTGGCGATCCATGAGATCGCCCCTATGCGCGCCCTCATGGGCCCTCATCTTGCCCTTAATTTTGCTTTAATGGTTTTTAATCAACAATATTAATAATAGTTAATTAATAATAAATAAGCTTAAATTCTGAATAAATAACATATTTATTTACTAATTCTTCCATTTTTAAATTAAATTCTTACTCAAATTGAATTTATTAATTAACGTTCTAATTAATTAACTGTCAGATATAATTAAAAGTAATATTAAATAAATTAATTAAAAAATTAAAAAATATGTTATGACCGGATATTTTCATTTTTCAACTAATTCATACATAGAATTAATGATTAAACGCAAACCTGAGAAATAAATAAATCTAACGCATGGGGGGAATCGAATCTACGACCTACGGACTATGAGCCCAACGCTTTATCAACTACGCTACGCACGCTACGTGAAAACGAATTCTAACTTCTTAATGGCATTTAAACTTGCAAAATACCTAACTCAGAAAAGTCCTTAACATCATTTAGTTACAGTTAAGATATTAAATTATATTTTCCAATCAAATGAAATTTATAAAATATAATTAATTATATGCTTTATGATTATTATCATGAATCATCCCAGGTGAATTTTCAAAAAAAGTGTAAATATATTTTTATTAAAAACGCATTTCTCGTTGTTCTGAATCATTGTAAACACGAGGGGCTGTTCACTGAAAATCCAATTGAACAATATTTGAGAATTCATTAAATATTTTTAAGGATTGCTAGTCATTTTTGTAATTCCTATTTTGAAATTAAGGGAAATAGTGCTTTCATTTTATTTGAAGTAATTACTTGCAAGAGTAAGATTGCAAGAAAAATAGATTAATTGTATAATTCGCCGCCGAATTCGCTCGTATGTCTCCGTAACCATTCGTGACTCGCAACAATTCTTACTGCATGATTTAGAATTTTACTGGAATCGACGAGATTCGTTTGGATTCGCATAGTATTCGACAAATTCGAACGTCCTTTTCAATAATCGTCGGTAATCTCTAATTAAAATACAATATAGTCAGAATCAAGAAATTTACATTTTCTTATGTTAATTGATGAATATTCGGAAGATACCTAATATATTCTCTACCTTACAAATCGGGTATTCGAGAGTAAACAGCCCCTCGTGTAAACATTAATTTTTTGGTGATGAAAAAATATTTCACATTTGGACTTAGAAAATTTTGCTAAACGATCATGTGGGTAATCCATGCGGGGCCCCTACGTTGGCCCTCATGGATTCGCCATATGGATCAGCCCTTATGCGCCCCCGCCGGGGGCCCCGAAGTCTTGGGGTCAAAATCGTGGCTTCTTCTACACGGGTAATTAATTAATTAATTAGTTAATTAATATCTCGAAAATAACAAAAAAAGACATCTGAATATTTTTTGTGGTGAAAATACCAATTTTTGCTTTCAAAAAAAAAAATAAAAGAAATAAAATGGACCGAACTTAAGAAAAAATTCGAAAAAATTTTTAATTTTCAAAAAAAAGGATCAAAATTTGAATTTTTTGAAAATTTTTTTGCACCATTTGAAAGAGCAGGAAAAAACTTTTCGAAAACATATAGGACAAATTTTTCTTCTTCTTTCTGTTTAAAAGTTACAAGTCTTCAAATATTCACTGTTTAAATTTTTCAAAAAAATTCAACCCCCTTCCTCTTCGACAGTTTTTGAAAAAACCTAACAATACTTTGTAACCACACCGTAGCAAAAATTTATAATCATAGTATTCCTTTGAGTACATGTTTTTCTGTGATGGAATATTCGATATGTTTTTGGTGCTGTGTGCGTAAGATGCATGCACCTCTACATGGTGCATCTTGGAAACCATATCATTGAAATGTTAAAAGTTAATAAAAAAATTTAAATTGGTAAAATTACACTGTGTTACAAAAAAAATAATTAAAAAACACTTTTTATCGGACCTACTAGAGGTTGTAGGTAACAAAAAACTAAGAAGAATGGTATATTAAAAATTTCCCTAACACCCCAAATTTTAATTTTAGAGCCAAAAAACCGTTTTCACGTATATTTATATGACTAAAACCCTTGTAAATTTTTTCTTTTCGCACCGATTTAAAAGTTTTTTTTCATTTTAAAGTTAAAAAGCAGGGCTTTTCAACCCACATAGAGTATTTTTGTTAAAAGTAATATTTACAAGAGAAATGTTCCAAGAAAGTGTGGAAATTGTCAGTTTTTCCTCAATTTTACAACTTTAACTGATGTTTACCCCATTAATTATATTTTAAACATTTTTTTTCTTTATGTAATATTCAACAATACTAAATTGTGCGTCGAACCTGCCCTATTTGAATAGTTTTCTTTAAAAATTGACTGATTTATTGCAGTTTTTCTATTTGCAAGATCAGTAGCAAATTTAAGTATTTGTCAGTTTTCCTTAATTTTTGATTCTTAATTGTTTTATGTAAAGTGCTTTTGAAGTTTTGACCATTTTTTTGTATCTTGATCTCTCTAAGAATAAGTTTTTCTGTAAATATTAATTTTATTTTCCATATAAGAAAAACGTAGCTAGCCTTGAAAATGAAATTGCAACATCTATAAAAATTCAGTTTTTGCACTTCCATTTGGATTTATTTTCCGTAAACCTTGGACAAGATGAAAGATTTCATCATGAAATATATAAACAAACAAATGTCACGAGGACGATTCGAAGATGAAAATAAAAAGGCTAAATAAACACTTCTAATTTCAAAATAATTTGAATTTTCAGATATTTTTTTAATTTAGTAATTAATGTTAAAAATTTAAGTTGAATTTTATTTAGCAATAAAAACATTCTTGACAAAAAGTATATTTTAAAATTTCATTTTTGAGGCTAGGTTTTCTTATATAGAAAATAAAATTAATATTTACAGAAAAACTTATTCTTAAAAAGATCAAGATACAAAAAAATGGTCAAAACTTCAGAAGCACTTTACATAAAACAATTAAGAATCAAAAATTAAGGAAAACTGAAAAATACTTAAATTTGCTACTGATCTTGCAAATAGAAAAACTGCAATAAATCAGTCGATTTTTAAAGAAAACTATTCAAATAGGGCAGGTTCGACGTACAATTTAGTACGCTTGAATATTACATAAAGAAAAAAAATGTTTAAAATATAATTAATGCGGTAAACATCAGTTAAAGTTGTAAAATTGAGGAAAAACTGACAATTTCCACACTTTCTTGGAACTTTTCTCTTGTAAATATTACTTTTAACAAAAATACTCTATGTGGGTTGAAAAGCCCTGCTTTTCAGCTTTAAAGTGAAAAAAACTTATAAATCGGTGTAAAAATAAAAAAGTTACAAGGGTTTTAGTCATAAATATACGTGGAAACGGTTTTTTGGATTTAAAATCAAAATTTGGGGGTGTTAGGAAAATTTTTAAAATACGATTCCTCTTAGTTTTTTGTTAACCTCTAAATAAAAAGTATTTTTGGGCTATCGGACAGTGTTAAGGGGTTACACTACTTTGAAATTTAAAAAAAACAAATTTTTTTTTTGCTTTAAGTACACCTTATAGGCATAGAAATGATATGCTATATGGACCCGGCGTAGCTGATTACAAGTAATTTTTAATTTAATCATTGTTAATCAGAACCAAACTGTTAAGAAAACTTTAAACCAGTTTTTCTCAAAACTACATTTGAAAAATCGGTGGGCACTCTAGCTGACACAAATTTTTAATCGATCCTCTTAGTTTTTTTTATTTTGTTTGTGATATAATTATCTAGAGAAATACGTAGGGATTTTTTGAAATATTCATATTTAAATTTTCTAGACAACTGTAAATAACGGAATTTTGGCAAAAATAGGTACTTTTTCCTTCAAATCGATAACATTTTGCGAAAAATGCATTCTTTTAAAAACGGATAAGTATTTCTCTACATTTTGAGCTGCAGAAACTAATGCTTTTTTTATTTTGATCTATCTCAAATTTGGACCCAGTTATAGTGCCCACCACACGGCGATACATTTTTGAAGCACTCCGCCATATCATCTGTCAGACTGACATTTAAAAAAAAATTTTTTTGCAGTTCAAGATTAGTATAATACCCTACTGTATTTTAATTTTTTTAAAAAAAATTCTATTCTTTAATAAAAATTGTTGATAAAGCGTATCTTTTAGTCGGGTCAAAGCGGTGTAACCCCTTAAGTTTAAATCATAATTTAAGTTTAAGGAAGATGTAAGTTTAAATTGACATAGGTTAAATAATAATCAAATATTTATATAATTTTTAAGCAATGAGAATGAATTCTGAGCAATTTACAGACGATCCTGATGAAAATACTAAGTATAATACTAATACTAATACTTTTACTATACTAATACTTTTTACTATACTAATACTTTTTGTAAGAAAATACTATCGGTTACGCACCACTAAATATCGAGACCCACCGAAGGCGGGGTCGACAGCTAGTTTATTATAAAATTCCTCGTTCTAAGTCGTTTAGCTTAGGTTCCATTAAAAATTAAAATATGTAAATAAAATTTATTCACAGATTCAGACAATAGGAAAGTCATTTAGAAGTATAGGAATACATCATTTTGAGGGCGGATGGCCGAAAGAAATTGATCCTATGGATGAAGAAGCAAAGGCAAGATATCGAAGACGAGTTGAGAAAGAAGAAAATTGGTATTCTAAATTAAGTAATTTGTTTAAGGTGAGCTTTTAAAATCATTATCTTAAAATCGTAAAGTAATACATTAATAATATCCCGGTAAGAAGAGATTGATTTAGTTTAATTATCGTAATATCCAATGTGATATAATATGGAACATTTCAAACATTAAATTAATATTATTTTTGAAATTTTAAATTTCAATTCGCTTTTTAGGCATACACGGAAAAAAATTTGTTGAATTTTTTGTTAATTAGTTATTCATTTTTGGATAGCACACATTTTTCGAGAAGATTTTTTGAAAATTCATTGAATTCGCTTGAAACCTACATATTACTTGGCTGTTTTCAAGGTCGCTGATTATGAATCTGAAGTCAGTTTTTCAAAATTCAAAATGGCGGACTTTTTTTAAAAACTCGTTTGGATTCGTTTGAAACTCACTATTCGGGGTCGCTGATTCTACATCACCAGAGAATATCTTTTCTCCATGAGACGATTTGTATGTGTGTAGACTCTCTAGTTCATCTTGCCCTCGAAAATCGAACAGCGATTTTTTTTAGGTTTTTTTTATTTTATCCGCCATATTGGATTTCCTGATGGACCAATCTCTATTTTGACCTCAAAATCTAAAAGAGCGATCTCCAATATCCCCTAGAACTCATTGACGTTAAAATATCTGGTCTTTTAATGTTTAAATTTTTACATTGAAGTTAAGGTAAAAATTTGGACGTTTGGTCGTTAATAGGTTAATATTAAACTTATTGAAAAAAATTATAGATAGTTCACTAAACTTAAATGCAGGTTCATGAAGATTTCGAGAACTATCTGTAATTTTTTTGCAAAAAGTTTGCCTATATCTTCTAAAATAATATATTGGAGATTTCACGTCAACATGGACAGAGCCCTAAACAAAAATTGCTTTGATGGTTTTAAACGTTTTAGCGCTTAAAAGATTTCTATATTCGTGTACTGCATGATACCGATGGGCGTTTTTCAAATATTTTTATTTTTGATGCCAATAGAGATGTTAAATGTCAAAAAATTTCAAAATACTTTTACGAATTAAATGCTAAAAACAAGGTAAATAATTCAAAAGGGAGAAGTAATAAAATTATGGGTAAAACTCTGTTAGAAATATTACGATTTGCAAGAAGTTTCTCGATTTCTCTGAAACTGGGGGAAGTAATAGTCTTAGGTGAAGTTTAAACTTCTTAATTTAAACCCCCCAAAAAAATTTCAAAATTTTCACCTTGCTACGGTCAGATTTAATAAAACACTCTCCAAAAAATTATATCTCTTTTATGATTAACAATTTATTAAAAAAAAAGTATACAATACAGTTGGAGGAAGGATTTAGACTAACTTGTTAATGCGTTTCTCTACTCATATGGAGTAAAGAGTAAGACAGCTGAAGATATACATATTGCTGACTATAACATCTTTCTCACTAGATTAGGTTTAGTCCCTAAGCCTAAGTTTTACGTTTTTATTTAAAAAAAAAAGATTTTATACTTATTTCTGGCTGTCTATTTGGTTGTCTTTTGGTTACTACGACAGGTTCATTAGTGATTTTTTTTTAATACAAAACAGACATACATTTTTAGGTATGCATTTTAGTAGTACTTTGAAGAATCCACATCTATACAACATAAAAATTTATTTATCTCTGAGATTTTCTATTATACTTTTATCGAATGGTAATGCGTAGCTGACATTAATTATTATAATTTTGTTTAATGTTTGTGTAGCTGGAAGATACAATTCCGTGTTTTTGGAAGCTTTTGTGTTTATAATATGAAAATCAAATTTCTCAATAAGTGAACCTTTAATTTTATTTGGTATAAATGTTAAACTTCCAATTATTGGGATTTTGTTTTTGAAAGCTTAGTAACTTTTATGCCACCAGAGTTGAATTAATTTAATCTATATGAAATTGTTCGAAAATAAGTCCCCTTAAACATATTATATTATTTATATTTAGCGCATTTAAGAAAAAACTGATAAAAACTGGTCTCCTAAATTCGTATTCTACAATTTTACAATTTTACATAAAATTTTATGTACTTTAATTCACCTTTAACGATATTAGTATGAAGTGCCTAACATACCAGTTAGTTGCATTTTTTGTGAAGGCGCTCACCAGTTTAGCGCTAGATCCGTGCTCCCCGTTCAGAGTCACACGCACTCTGGCCGGGGCTCTGTCGTTAAAGATTTTTGTTTCTAATTTAATTCTGTTTGACTTATAGAATTCACTTCAATAATTTTATTCTCTTTATAACGTTGTTTAGAATTCGAATGGTAACTTTTAGAAATAATAAATTATTTTGAACAGAAGTGTTGTATTTAATTAAATTTATCTCTTTTTACTGAGATTCTTTTAAAATTAAGAAGAATGTATATTTAGCAAACGGTTTTATAGGTTATTGAAAATGCGATTCTCCAGAACAACTCTACTAATATTTATGGCCATTACTTTAAAGATGTACTACCCTCAGCATCAAAAGGATTTCAATCACCGATGTAAACCCTAAATGGAAGATAATAATATGGTCTATTTTTGTTACTGATAAATTTTTACATAAATGTGATTGTCATTGATATCTGAAACCATATCGGTAAAAATCTAACCTACAAAAAGCATATACAATTTGAAATTTGTTGCGCATATTTTAATACGGTAACACTGCACTCACTTACATGGGTGAGAAAAATGATTTTTAAATTTAAAGTCTAAAATTTACTAGTAATTACACGTGGAGTTCATAGAAAAAATTATTGTTAAATTCGAAGTATTTACGTATGTAATTACATCTGTATTTTTTCAATAGAGAAAGAAAACAAAACAATTTATGGAATTTAATACTTAATTTGTTACGATCAAAAATTAATTGTAAAGGGTGAGGTCAAACCCTTTTAAATTTTAGGTCAAACCTAATTATTATAGTTAATGTTTAAAGAATGAAAGTCATTCCTTGTTGTAAAATCCTTCATGAAATAGGAGTCGTCATAGTCGGCTCGTTGTACAGTCAAACGTCGAGAGAACAAATACCTTTTGGCATCCGAAGCACGGTACATCAGAACGTGGACGGAGACTAACGCTCTCAAAGTGACGTGACAACTGAAAAAGTAAAACAATATATTTTTTTTTCTCGACGACAGCTGGGTCGGTTTTGACCCAGTTCGGTTTCTGGGCCTATATTTATACCAGATCCTGCACGAGTTTCTCCTTCTACAGTACTTTGTCGCGGAAGTGGGCGAAAAGTCTTAGCTGCGAGGCGCTACTCTCATTTTCGTACCGTAACGCGCAACTTTGCTTGAAAACAAAGAGCGAACATTGAGACCTTTCTATTATATACCATTCGCGCTTTTGCCTGGGTCTTGGATCTTTTACATGGCGTTATCAGTAATTTGACAGATTTTACATCGTCGTATTTATATTGATTATTTTACACTTCTTTGAATTTGTATATTACTATACAGTAAAACCCCGTTCATCAGAGCTCGCTTTATCCGAGGTCTCGATTATCCGAGCTGGTGTCCTAGTAGGAAATTCTGTATTATCTGAGTCTAGTCTACTTCATCCGAGTAATTTTTGATTTTAATTTTTTATAAATATGAGTTTATTTTTAATAAATTCAAATTGTTTAAATTATTATGAAATATATACAATATTATTTTCCCGTTTGTAAAAAATAATAATTGTTTAAACAATAATAATGTTAAATTGTAATAACAATTCGGATTATCCTAGTTTACGCCTTAACCGAGGTAAGTCCGGTCCACATTAGCTCGGATAACCGGAGTCAGTATATCTTAACTGAGTGAGGGATATCTTAATCTTTGTTACTATTTGACCCGTGTGGAAAAGTTTCAAGTATTTCACAGTGCGTAAGTGGGCGCTAGCTGGATCATTATTGCCTTATAATTATGCATTCAAATTGTAATTTTATAAAAAATTTTGTAGTAATTCATTATTTTTTTGTATGTGATC
Source organism: Leptopilina boulardi (assembly GCF_019393585.1). NCBI lineage: Eukaryota > Metazoa > Arthropoda > Insecta > Hymenoptera > Figitidae > Leptopilina > Leptopilina boulardi. The sequence continues at coordinate 40,420 of NW_026137751.1, read as the reverse complement.
GTCGGCCTATTAACTACCATTATATTACTACGAAATAAACTAAATTTTTTCATTGTCTTGTAAGTCATTGAATCATTTTAATTTTTAATATTTAATTTATAAATATAGGTATTTCATTGCGATAAACATTCAATATTATATTAATTTTACGTATACTTATAATTACTACAACTGTGTTAAGTAATCACTAAAACTTTATAGAAAATTTATCTTTAATTAAAAATACTAACAAAGAACTTTTGGTAAGTGTCCACCTCCTGTTTGGATGAAACTCATATATGTTGCAGAGCCTCGAAAAATATGAGATACGTGTTTTTTATCTGCTGAAGAATACTTTAAACGGGTCAAACCACGCCCTCAATCCTTTAACCGCAATGCAGGAGAGAATCATAAGTTTGCGCATTTTTTATTCGATAATATTTCTTGACCCGAATCGAATTTTCAGTTAAGCTAAACATAATACGCTAGGTCAAAACATATTAAAACTTTTATTAATGTATGCTGTTGCTATAAAATTAAATCATAAAAAGTTATTAACCATTTTTTGAACACAAAAATGTTGAGGTGAAGCAGAGATAGTGGGGCGAAGCGGCGCCGTACTGGGGGCCAAGTAGCGCACTTGCTTTTTTATATTATAAGTTAGTTATATTAAATAAAAGTAAATAAACGTAAGATATTTTTTTATTTCAAATATTAAATTAAATAAAAAATTAAGTAAAGTATTATAATTAAGTTAAATATTAAAAATATACCATGAATTTCTTTTGAACTTGAAAAAAATTAGTAAATTTTCTTATTTAAAATATTATAACTTAATTCCAAAACAGAAAATCTCACAATTGTTTTTTGTTTACAAAAGTAAAGGATATTAACTTTAAAAAATACTTATGTTTAAGATAAGTATGCAAAAAATTTATAGAAAAAATTCTCATTTTATGGAACCAAAAAACTGAATTTCCAGAGGTCGAAAACAAGTTATTTATCCTGAAGTGTCTATGAATAATAATAAAATCCTAAATGTCATGCCACCAAAAATAAAGGTTTATGTGGTGTAACTATTGACATACGTCATAAACAATTAAATGTTATTGTTTTTGAGAAGTGTAGACTGCGCCGCTTCACCCCACGCTCTCCTAAATATATTATTTATAACTGATGTCACTGATGGGGGTGACGAGAATTTATGAAGAATAACATAAACTTACCAAATCATGAATTCGTGTTCTTAGCCTAGTCGTTAACGTGTTTCCTACGTTTTTCCAAAAATTTCACCGCGCCCTTTTTTCACTCCACGCTTTCCACTCTTTTCCTATTCTCTCTCTCCACTCTCGCCACACGGCCCATTTCTATTGTGTGTGTGTTTAATATGTTTAATTTTATATTATTATGCTATAGCGAATATGTAATATATTACATATACATATGTATATTTGTACTATATTATATTAATACGTTATATTTTAGTATAATAATATTGTCATTATTATTCACTTATTAGTTAAATTAGTTATTAATTAGAAAAGGTTAAGCAGGGATGTGGGAGAATCGATGTGTCCGGAAACGGAACTAAAATGAATTATAATTTTGTTCCGTTCCGTGCCAGAGGCATGAAACTAAATTACTTAAGGAATTGTTTTTGTGTCCCGACACGATACAAAATAAGAGGTAATTATATTTCGTGTCGAGGAACGGAACAAAAATAAGAGGTAATTATATTTCGTGCCGAAGAAAGAAACAAAAATAAAAAGTAATTATATTTCGTGCCGAGAAACGAAAAAAAAAGTACCCTTATAACAAAAGGATATCTCTAGGATATCCTTTAAATAAACTCATGCATTTAATGTATAATTAATATTAATAGTTATTCGTTATTTGCGGGAAGAATTTATATTGTTTAAAGCCAATTTATTTTCTGACAATATTAAGCATATGAATAAAGGAATGAATAACGAATGAGAAAAAAATTAGTTAATAATTTTTCAAATTAAACAACTTTCTCGAAAAACAAATTGCATTTTATTTTATTTATATAAAACTAGCGATGTATTCCTCGCTCGCTAACGCACGCTCGGTTAAAATTGTACTTATTGTTGTTTACTTATTGTAGTTTATGTATATTATATATATAATTTATGTTTTAAATTAATATCTTATTAATATTGTATAAAATTTATCTTAATTTTGATCAGTTTCATTGAAGGATGAAATGACAATTGTTAAATATTAGATTTTTTTGATTATAATTATGACAACAATATTAATTATATTATATTATAATATATTTTTTTTATCTTAAATTATATTATATTATATTGATGTAAATTGTCCCACAAACACATGTAGATTTTGCAAATTTTTGAGAAATATATTCGTAATAAATCGAAATACTTTTTAAAATATCGGTTTTTATTTTTATTATCTATAGTAAACCGTTATAAAGAGATTCTTCTTTGATTTTACATATATTACTAGTTCTCCGGAATAATGATGTATTTGAATTAAATAATGATGTTGTTAAACGAATGACAGGTGAACCTAGAGAATATTTAAGTATGGATTCATCTGAAGAAGATGAAAAGTGTGACACAATAACTAACTTAATACCAATTGAAGTATTAAATAGTTTAACTCCAAATGGACTTCCTCCTCACAAATTAATATTAAAGATTGGTGCAATTGTGATACTTTTAAGGAATATTAATTTAGAAAGAGGTCTTTGTAATGGAACAAGACAAAAAGTTATTAAAATGGGTAGTTTTTCTATTCATGCACAAGTAATAACGGGAAATTATAAAAATGAGATTGTAATTTTGCCACGAATTACATTGTCACCGTCTAACGAAGAAATACCATTTCAAATGTCAAGAAAGCAATTTCCAATAAGGCTTGGATTTGTTTTAACAATCAACAAATCTCAAGGCCAATCTTTCCAAAAAGTAGGCATATACCTTCCTTCACATGTTTTTAGTCCGTGACAATTATATGTTGCATTATCAAGAGTAACTTCAAAATATAATCTTAAAGTATTATTATATAAAAATTCAAGTATTACACATAGCGAAAAAGGAATAAAAAAAAGATAGGCAATGAAAAAGAAATTTATGTAAGAAACATTGTTTACCAAGAAATATTACAATAATATTTAACACATGTTTTAAAAAAATTCGACTACGAAGAAATCTACTAACTCTACTTTATAAATAAATTAATTCATTGAATTGGAAATGGCTGCGCTGAACTGGAACGGCAGCGCCATAAAAAAATATTATAATTATTATTATACTGATCATATCGCATAGAAAGGATTAAAAAACCATTTAAAAGAAAAAAATATATAAAATATGCTCCCTCATTAACAAAAATATATAAAATATAAACAAGTAATAACAAAAACTGTAAACTGGCTGCGCTGAGTAGTAACGGCTGCGTAACATAACGAAAATAATATAATAAATTATAATAATTTATTAATAACATCACTCATATGAAACTGAATTATAAAAAATTAATTTAAAAAATCATAAGAAATAAAACAACTTACGAAAATTGCAGAATGGATGCGATGAATAAGTTAAAACATATTATAACTTTACATTATTGTAAATGAAAATTAAGTATTAAAAATAAAAAAAATCAATATTTTTCTAAGTCCCTAATTTTTTTGGACTTATAAAAAAAAATAGTTTGTAAGATTTTCTAACAGCATATATGCAAAGTCTTTTGACTTATTTGAAAATAATTGAAAATAGATTTTTCAAGGACGGTGTCGAGGTCACAGGGTCGGTGTCGTTTTTCGAAATTTGTTAACTTAATATAATAGAAGATGTTTCGTTTTAAATTAAGAAATGTTAAAATTATTAAGTTAAAAACATTTGATTTTAATGACACTTAAAATTAGACACAATATTATAGGTAACGAACTAAAAATTGAAAAAACAACAATAAATAATAAAAAATAATAATAAAAAATTGAAAAAATCAAAAATTTTTTAAAAAATTGCAAAATAACCCTTTTTCGGGTTAAAATTGAAAAAAGATGTTACATAAAAATAGTTTGTAAGATTTTCTAACAGCATATATGCAAAGTATTTTGATTTATTTGAAAATAATTGAAAATAGATTTTTCAAGGACGGTGTCGAGGTCACGGGGTCGGTGTCGTTTTTCGAAATTTGTTAACTTAATATAATAGAAGATGTTTCGTTTTAAATTAAGAAATGTTAAAATTATTAAGTTAAAAACATTTGATTTTAATGACACTTAAAATTAGACACAATATTATAGGTTACTAACTAAAAATTGAAAAAACAACAATAAATAATAAAAAATAATAATAAAAAATTGAAAAAATCAAAAAATTCTTAAAAAATTGCAAAATAACCCTTTTTCGGGTTAAAATTGAAAAAAGATGTTACATAAAAATAGTTTGTAAGATTTTCTAACAGCATATATGCAAAGTATTTTGATTTATTTGAAAATAATTGAAAATAGATTTTTCAAGGACGGTGTCGAGGTCACGGGGTCGGTGTCGTTTTTCGAAATTTGTTAACTTAATATAATAGAAGATGTTTCGTTTTAAATTAAGAAATGTTAAAATTATTAAGTTAAAAACATTTGATTTTAATGACACTTAAAATTAGACACAATATTATAGGTAACGAACTAAAAATTGAAAAAACAACAATAAATAATAAAAAATAATAATAAAAAATTGAAAAAATCAAAAAATTCTTAAAAAATTGCAAAATAACCCTTTTTCGGGTTAAAATTGAAAAAAGATGTTACATAAAAATAGTTTGTAAGATTTTCTAACAGCATATATGCAAAGTATTTTGATTTATTTGAAAATAATTGAAAATAGATTTTTCAAGGACGGTGTCGAGGTCACAGGGTCGGTGTCGTTTTTCGAAATTTGTTAACTTAATATAATAGAAGATGTTTCGTTTTAAATTAAGAAATGTTAAAATTATTAAGTTAAAAACATTTGATTTTAATGACACTTAAAATTAGACACAATATTATAGGTAACGAACTAAAAATTGAAAAAACAACAATAAATAATAAAAAATAATAATAAAAAATTGAAAAAATCAAAAATTTTTTAAAAAATTGCAAAATAACCCTTTTTCGGGTTAAAATTGAAAAAAGATGTTACATAAAAATAGTTTGTAAGATTTTCTAACAGCATATATGCAAAGTATTTTGATTTATTTGAAAATAATTGAAAATAGATTTTTCAAGGACGGTGTCGAGGTCACGGGGTCGGTGTCGTTTTTCGAAATTTGTTAACTTAATATAATAAAGAAATTAAGAAATGTTAAAATTATTAAGTTAAAAACATTTGATTTTAATGACACTTAAAATTAGACACAATATTATAGGTAACGAACTAAAAATTGAAAAAACAACAATAAATAATAAAAAATAATAATAAAAAATTGAAAAAATCAAAAAATTCTTAAAAAATTGCAAAATAACCCTTTTTCGGGTTAAAATTGAAAAAAGATGTTACATAAAAATAGTTTGTAAGATTTTCTAACAGCATATATGCAAAGTATTTTGATTTATTTGAAAATAATTGAAAATAGATTTTTCAAGGACGGTGTCGAGGTCACAGGGTCGGTGTCGTTTTTCGAAATTTGTTAACTTAATATAATAGAAGATGTTTCGTTTTAAATTAAGAAATGTTAAAATTATTAAGTTAAAAACATTTGATTTTAATGACACTTAAAATTAGACACAATATTATAGGTTACTAACTAAAAATTGAAAAAACAACAATAAATAATAAAAAATAATAATAAAAAATTGAAAAAATCAAAAAATTTTTAAAAAATTGCAAAATAACCCTTTTTCGGGTTAAAATTGAAAAAAGATGTTACATAAAAATAGTTTGTAAGATTTTCTAACAGCATATATGCAAAGTATTTTGATTTATTTGAAAATAATTGAAAATAGATTTTTCAAGGACGGTGTCGAGGTCACGGGTTCGGTGTCGTTTTTCGAAATTTGTTAACTTAATATAATAGAAGATGTTTCGTTTTAAATTAAGAAATGTTAAAATTATTAAGTTAAAAACATTTGATTTTAATGACACTTAAAATTAGACACAATATTATAGGTAACGAACTAAAAATTGAAAAAACAACAATAAATAATAAAAAATAATAATAAAAAATTGAAAAAATCAAAAAATTCTTAAAAAATTGCAAAATAACCCTTTTTCGGGTTAAAATTGAAAAAAGATGTTACATAAAAATAGTTTGTAAGATTTTCTAACAGCATATATGCAAAGTATTTTGATTTATTTGAAAATAATTGAAAATAGATTTTTCAAGGACGGTGTCGAGGTCACGGGGTCGGTGTCGTTTTTCGAAATTTGTTAACTTAATATAATAGAAGATGTTTCGTTTTAAATTAAGAAATGTTAAAATTATTAAGTTAAAAACATTTGATTTTAATGACACTTAAAATTAGACACAATATTATAGGTTACTAACTAAAAATTGAAAAAACAACAATAAATAATAAAAAATAATAATAAAAAATTGAAAAAATCAAAAAATTCTTAAAAAATTGCAAAATAACCCTTTTTCGGGTTAAAATTGAAAAAAGATGTTACATAAAAATAGTTTGTAAGATTTTCTAACAGCATATATGCAAAGTATTTTGATTTATTTGAAAATAATTGAAAATAGATTTTTCAAGGACGGTGTCGAGGTCACGGGGTCGGTGTCGTTTTTCGAAATTTGTTAACTTAATATAATAGAAGATGTTTCGTTTTAAATTAAGAAATGTTAAAATTATTAAGTTAAAAACATTTGATTTTAATGACACTTAAAATTAGACACAATATTATAGGTAACTAACTAAAAATTGAAAAAACAACAATAAATAATAAAAAATAATAATAAAAAATTGAAAAAATCAAAAAATTCTTAAAAAATTGCAAAATAACCCTTTTTCGGGTTAAAATTGAAAAAAGATGTTACATAAAAATAGTTTGTAAGATTTTCTAACAGCATATATGCAAAGTATTTTGATTTATTTGAAAATAATTGAAAATAGATTTTTCAAGGACGGTGTCGAGGTCACGGGGTCGGTGTCGTTTTTCGAAATTTGTTAACTTAATATAATAGAAGATGTTTCGTTTTAAATTAAGAAATGTTAAAATTATTAAGTTAAAAACATTTGATTTTAATGACACTTAAAATTAGACACAATATTATAGGTTACTAACTAAAAATTGAAAAAACAACAATAAATAATAAAAAATAATAAAAAATTGAAAAAATCAAAAAATTTTTAAAAAATTGCAAAATAACCCTTTTTCGGGTTAAAATTGAAAAAAGATGTTACATAAAAATAGTTTGTAAGATTTTCTAACAGCATATATGCAAAGTATTTTGATTTATTTGAAAATAATTGAAAATAGATTTTTCAAGGACGGTGTCGAGGTCACGGGGTCGGTGTCGTTTTTCGAAATTTGTTAACTTAATATAATAGAAGATGTTTCGTTTTAAATTAAGAAATGTTAAAATTATTAAGTTAAAAACATTTGATTTTAATGACACTTAAAATTAGACACAATATTATAGGTAACGAACTAAAAATTGAAAAAACAACAATAAATAATAAAAAATAATAATAAAAAATTGAAAAAATCAAAAAATTCTTAAAAAATTGCAAAATAACCCTTTTTCGGGTTAAAATTGAAAAAAGATGTTACATAAAAATAGTTTGTAAGATTTTCTAACAGCATATATGCAAAGTATTTTGATTTATTTGAAAATAATTGAAAATAGATTTTTCAAGGACGGTGTCGAGGTCACGGGGTCGGTGTCGTTTTTCGAAATTTGTTAACTTAATATAATAGAAGATGTTTCGTTTTAAATTAAGAAATGTTAAAATTATTAAGTTAAAAACATTTGATTTTAATGACACTTAAAATTAGACACAATATTATAGGTTACTAACTAAAAATTGAAAAAACAACAATAAATAATAAAAAATAATAATAAAAAATTGAAAAAATCAAAAAATTCTTAAAAAATTGCAAAATAACCCTTTTTCGGGTTAAAATTGAAAAAAGATGTTACATAAAAATAGTTTGTAAGATTTTCTAACAGCATATATGCAAAGTATTTTGATTTATTTGAAAATAATTGAAAATAGATTTTTCAAGGACGGTGTCGAGGTCACGGGGTCGGTGTCGTTTTTCGAAATTTGTTAACTTAATATAATAGAAGATGTTTCGTTTTAAATTAAGAAATGTTAAAATTATTAAGTTAAAAACATTTGATTTTAATGACACTTAAAATTAGACACAATATTATAGGTTACTAACTAAAAATTGAAAAAACAACAATAAATAATAAAAAATAATAATAAAAAATTGAAAAAATCAAAAAATTCTTAAAAAATTGCAAAATAACCCTTTTTCGGGTTAAAATTGAAAAAAGATGTTACATAAAAATAGTTTGTAAGATTTTCTAACAGCATATATGCAAAGTATTTTGATTTATTTGAAAATAATTGAAAATAGATTTTTCAAGGACGGTGTCGAGGTCACGGGGTCGGTGTCGTTTTTCGAAATTTGTTAACTTAATATAATAGAAGATGTTTCGTTTTAAATTAAGAAATGTTAAAATTATTAAGTTAAAAACATTTGATTTTAATGACACTTAAAATTAGACACAATATTATAGGTTACTAACTAAAAATTGAAAAAACAACAATAAATAATAAAAAATAATAATAAAAAATTGAAAAAATCAAAAAATTCTTAAAAAATTGCAAAATAACCCTTTTTCGGGTTAAAATTGAAAAAAGATGTTACATAAAAATAGTTTGTAAGATTTTCTAACAGCATATATGCAAAGTATTTTGATTTATTTGAAAATAATTGAAAATAGATTTTTCAAGGACGGTGTCGAGGTCACGGGGTCGGTGTCGTTTTTCGAAATTTGTTAACTTAATATAATAGAAGATGTTTCGTTTTAAATTAAGAAATGTTAAAATTATTAAGTTAAAAACATTTGATTTTAATGACACTTAAAATTAGACACAATATTATAGGTAACGAACTAAAAATTGAAAAAACAACAATAAATAATAAAAAATAATAATAAAAAATTGAAAAAATCAAAAAATTCTTAAAAAATTGCAAAATAACCCTTTTTCGGGTTAAAATTGAAAAAAGATGTTACATAAAAATAGTTTGTAAGATTTTCTAACAGCATATATGCAAAGTATTTTGATTTATTTGAAAATAATTGAAAATAGATTTTTCAAGGACGGTGTCGAGGTCACGGGGTCGGTGTCGTTTTTCGAAATTTGTTAACTTAATATAATAGAAGATGTTTCGTTTTAAATTAAGAAATGTTAAAATTATTAAGTTAAAAACATTTGATTTTAATGACACTTAAAATTAGACACAATATTATAGGTTACTAACTAAAAATTGAAAAAACAACAATAAATAATAAAAAATAATAATAAAAAATTGAAAAAATCAAAAAATTCTTAAAAAATTGCAAAATAACCCTTTTTCGGGTTAAAATTGAAAAAAGATGTTACATAAAAATAGTTTGTAAGATTTTCTAACAGCATATATGCAAAGTATTTTGATTTATTTGAAAATAATTGAAAATAGATTTTTCAAGGACGGTGTCGAGGTCACGGGGTCGGTGTCGTTTTTCGAAATTTGTTAACTTAATATAATAGAAGATGTTTCGTTTTAAATTAAGAAATGTTAAAATTATTAAGTTAAAAACATTTGATTTTAATGACACTTAAAATTAGACACAATATTATAGGTAACTAACTAAAAATTGAAAAAACAACAATAAATAATAAAAAATAATAATAAAAAATTGAAAAAATCAAAAAATTCTTAAAAAATTGCAAAATAACCCTTTTTCGGGTTAAAATTGAAAAAAGATGTTACATAAAAATAGTTTGTAAGATTTTCTAACAGCATATATGCAAAGTATTTTGATTTATTTGAAAATAATTGAAAATAGATTTTTCAAGGACGGTGTCGAGGTCACGGGGTCGGTGTCGTTTTTCGAAATTTGTTAACTTAATATAATAGAAGATGTTTCGTTTTAAATTAAGAAATGTTAAAATTATTAAGTTAAAAACATTTGATTTTAATGACACTTAAAATTAGACACAATATTATAGGTTACTAACTAAAAATTGAAAAAACAACAATAAATAATAAAAAATGAAAATAAAAAATTGAAAAAATCAAAAAATTTTTAAAAAATTGCAAAATAACCCTTTTTCGGGTTAAAATTGAAAAAAGATGTTACATAAAAATAGTTTGTAAGATTTTCTAACAGCATATATGCAAAGTATTTTGATTTATTTGAAAATAATTGAAAATAGATTTTTCAAGGACGGTGTCGAGGTCACGGGGTCGGTGTCGTTTTTCGAAATTTGTTAACTTAATATAATAGAAGATGTTTCGTTTTAAATTAAGAAATGTTAAAATTATTAAGTTAAAAACATTTGATTTTAATGACACTTAAAATTAGACACAATATTATAGGTAACTAACTAAAAATTGAAAAAACAACAATAAATAATAAAAAATAATAATAAAAAATTGAAAAAATCAAAAAATTCTTAAAAAATTGCAAAATAACCCTTTTTCGGGTTAAAATTGAAAAAAGATGTTACATAAAAATAGTTTGTAAGATTTTCTAACAGCATATATGCAAAGTATTTTGATTTATTTGAAAATAATTGAAAATAGATTTTTCAAGGACGGTGTCGAGGTCACGGGGTCGGTGTCGTTTTTCGAAATTTGTTAACTTAATATAATAGAAGATGTTTCGTTTTAAATTAAGAAATGTTAAAATTATTAAGTTAAAAACATTTGATTTTAATGACACTTAAAATTAGACACAATATTATAGGTTACTAACTAAAAATTGAAAAAACAACAATAAATAATAAAAAATAATAATAAAAAATTGAAAAAATCAAAAAATTCTTAAAAAATTGCAAAATAACCCTTTTTCGGGTTAAAATTGAAAAAAGATGTTACATAAAAATAGTTTGTAAGATTTTCTAACAGCATATATGCAAAGTATTTTGATTTATTTGAAAATAATTGAAAATAGATTTTTCAAGGACGGTGTCGAGGTCACGGGGTCGGTGTCGTTTTTCGAAATTTGTTAACTTAATATAATAGAAGATGTTTCGTTTTAAATTAAGAAATGTTAAAATTATTAAGTTAAAAACATTTGATTTTAATGACACTTAAAATTAGACACAATATTATAGGTTACTAACTAAAAATTGAAAAAACAACAATAAATAATAAAAAATAATAATAAAAAATTGAAAAAATCAAAAAATTCTTAAAAAATTGCAAAATAACCCTTTTTCGGGTTAAAATTGAAAAAAGATGTTACATAAAAATAGTTTGTAAGATTTTCTAACAGCATATATGCAAAGTATTTTGATTTTTTTGAAAATAATTGAAAATAGATTTTTCAAGGACGGTGTCGAGGTCACGGGTCGGTGTCGTTTTTCGAAATTTGTTAACTTAATATAATAGAAGATGTTTCGTTTTAAATTAAGAAATGTTAAAATTATTAAGTTAAAAACATTTGATTTTAATGACACTTAAAATTAGACACAATATTATAGGTTACTAACTAAAAATTGAAAAAACAACAATAAATAATAAAAAATAATAATAAAAAATTGAAAAAATCAAAAAATTCTTAAAAAATTGCAAAATAACCCTTTTTCGGGTTAAAATTGAAAAAAGATGTTACATAAAAATAGTTTGTAAGATTTTCTAACAGCATATATGCAAAGTATTTTGATTTATTTGAAAATAATTGAAAATAGATTTTTCAAGGACGGTGTCGAGGTCACGGGGTCGGTGTCGTTTTTCGAAATTTGTTAACTTAATATAATAGAAGATGTTTCGTTTTAAATTAAGAAATGTTAAAATTATTAAGTTAAAAACATTTGATTTTAATGACACTTAAAATTAGACACAATATTATAGGTAACTAACTAAAAATTGAAAAAACAACAATAAATAATAAAAAATAATAATAAAAAATTGAAAAAATCAAAAAATTCTTAAAAAATTGCAAAATAACCCTTTTTCGGGTTAAAATTGAAAAAAGATGTTACATAAAAATAGTTTGTAAGATTTTCTAACAGCATATATGCAAAGTATTTTGATTTATTTGAAAATAATTGAAAATAGATTTTTCAAGGACGGTGTCGAGGTCACGGGTCGGTGTCGTTTTTCGAAATTTGTTAACTTAATATAATAGAAGATGTTTCGTTTTAAATTAAGAAATGTTAAAATTATTAAGTTAAAAACATTTGATTTTAATGACACTTAAAATTAGACACAATATTATAGGTTACTAACTAAAAATTGAAAAAACAACAATAAATAATAAAAAATAATAATAAAAAATTGAAAAAATCAAAAAATTCTTAAAAAATTGCAAAATAACCCTTTTTCGGGTTAAAATTGAAAAAAGATGTTACATAAAAATAGTTTGTAAGATTTTCTAACAGCATATATGCAAAGTATTTTGATTTATTTGAAAATAATTGAAAATAGATTTTTCAAGGACGGTGTCGAGGTCACGGGGTCGGTGTCGTTTTTCGAAATTTGTTAACTTAATATAATAGAAGATGTTTCGTTTTAAATTAAGAAATGTTAAAATTATTAAGTTAAAAACATTTGATTTTAATGACACTTAAAATTAGACACAATATTATAGGTAACGAACTAAAAATTGAAAAAACAACAATAAATAATAAAAAATAATAATAAAAAATTGAAAAAATCAAAAAATTCTTAAAAAATTGCAAAATAACCCTTTTTCGGGTTAAAATTGAAAAAAGATGTTACATAAAAATAGTTTGTAAGATTTTCTAACAGCATATATGCAAAGTATTTTGATTTATTTGAAAATAATTGAAAATAGATTTTTCAAGGACGGTGTCGAGGTCACAGGGTCGGTGTCGTTTTTCGAAATTTGTTAACTTAATATAATAGAAGATGTTTCGTTTTAAATTAAGAAATGTTAAAATTATTAAGTTAAAAACATTTGATTTTAATGACACTTAAAATTAGACACAATATTATAGGTAACTAACTAAAAATTGAAAAAACAACAATAAATAATAAAAAATAATAATAAAAAATTGAAAAAATCAAAAATTTTTAAAAAATTGCAAAATAACCCTTTTTCGGGTTAAAATTGAAAAAAGATGTTACATAAAAATAGTTTGTAAGATTTTCTAACAGCATATATGCAAAGTATTTTGATTTATTTGAAAATAATTGAAAATAGATTTTTCAAGGACGGTGTCGAGGTCACGGGGTCGGTGTCGTTTTTCGAAATTTGTTAACTTAATATAATAGAAGATGTTTCGTTTTAAATTAAGAAATGTTAAAATTATTAAGTTAAAAACATTTGATTTTAATGACACTTAAAATTAGACACAATATTATAGGTAACTAACTAAAAATTGAAAAAACAACAATAAATAATAAAAAATAATAATAAAAAATTGAAAAAATCAAAAAATTCTTAAAAAATTGCAAAATAACCCTTTTTCGGGTTAAAATTGAAAAAAGATGTTACATAAAAATAGTTTGTAAGATTTTCTAACAGCATATATGCAAAGTATTTTGATTTATTTGAAAATAATTGAAAATAGATTTTTCAAGGACGGTGTCGAGGTCACGGGGTCGGTGTCGTTTTTCGAAATTTGTTAACTTAATATAATAGAAGATGTTTCGTTTTAAATTAAGAAATGTTAAAATTATTAAGTTAAAAACATTTGATTTTAATGACACTTAAAATTAGACACAATATTATAGGTTACTAACTAAAAATTGAAAAAACAACAATAAATAATAAAAAATAATAATAAAAAATTGAAAAAATCAAAAAATTCTTAAAAAATTGCAAAATAACCCTTTTTCGGGTTAAAATTGAAAAAAGATGTTACATAAAAATAGTTTGTAAGATTTTCTAACAGCATATATGCAAAGTATTTTGATTTATTTGAAAATAATTGAAAATAGATTTTTCAAGGACGGTGTCGAGGTCACGGGGTCGGTGTCGTTTTTCGAAATTTGTTAACTTAATATAATAGAAGATGTTTCGTTTTAAATTAAGAAATGTTAAAATTATTAAGTTAAAAACATTTGATTTTAATGACACTTAAAATTAGACACAATATTATAGGTAACTAACTAAAAATTGAAAAAACAACAATAAATAATAAAAAATAATAATAAAAAATTGAAAAAATCAAAAAATTCTTAAAAAATTGCAAAATAACCCTTTTTCGGGTTAAAATTGAAAAAAGATGTTACATAAAAATAGTTTGTAAGATTTTCTAACAGCATATATGCAAAGTATTTTGATTTATTTGAAAATAATTGAAAATAGATTTTTCAAGGACGGTGTCGAGGTCACGGGGTCGGTGTCGTTTTTCGAAATTTGTTAACTTAATATAATAGAAGATGTTTCGTTTTAAATTAAGAAATGTTAAAATTATTAAGTTAAAAACATTTGATTTTAATGACACTTAAAATTAGACACAATATTATAGGTAACTAACTAAAAATTGAAAAAACAACAATAAATAATAAAAAATAATAATAAAAAATTGAAAAAATCAAAAAATTCTTAAAAAATTGCAAAATAACCCTTTTTCGGGTTAAAATTGAAAAAAGATGTTACATAAAAATAGTTTGTAAGATTTTCTAACAGCATATATGCAAAGTATTTTGATTTATTTGAAAATAATTGAAAATAGATTTTTCAAGGACGGTGTCGAGGTCACGGGTCGGTGTCGTTTTTCGAAATTTGTTAACTTAATATAATAGAAGATGTTTCGTTTTAAATTAAGAAATGTTAAAATTATTAAGTTAAAAACATTTGATTTTAATGACACTTAAAATTAGACACAATATTATAGGTAACTAACTAAAAATTGAAAAAACAACAATAAATAATAAAAAATAATAATAAAAAATTGAAAAAATCAAAAAATTCTTAAAAAATTGCAAAATAACCCTTTTTCGGGTTAAAATTGAAAAAAGATGTTACATAAAAATAGTTTGTAAGATTTTCTAACAGCATATATGCAAAGTATTTTGATTTATTTGAAAATAATTGAAAATAGATTTTTCAAGGACGGTGTCGAGGTCACAGGGTCGGTGTCGTTTTTCGAAATTTGTTAACTTAATATAATAGAAGATGTTTCGTTTTAAATTAAGAAATGTTAAAATTATTAAGTTAAAAACATTTGATTTTAATGACACTTAAAATTAGACACAATATTATAGGTAACTAACTAAAAATTGAAAAAACAACAATAAATAATAAAAAATAATAATAAAAAATTGAAAAAATCAAAAAATTCTTAAAAAATTGCAAAATAACCCTTTTTCGGGTTAAAATTGAAAAAAGATGTTACATAAAAATAGTTTGTAAGATTTTCTAACAGCATATATGCAAAGTATTTTGATTTATTTGAAAATAATTGAAAATAGATTTTTCAAGGACGGTGTCGAGGTCACGGGGTCGGTGTCGTTTTTCGAAATTTGTTAACTTAATATAATAGAAGATGTTTCGTTTTAAATTAAGAAATGTTAAAATTATTAAGTTAAAAACATTTGATTTTAATGACACTTAAAATTAGACACAATATTATAGGTTACTAACTAAAAATTGAAAAAACAACAATAAATAATAAAAAATAATAATAAAAAATTGAAAAAATCAAAAAATTTTAAAAAATTGCAAAATAACCCTTTTTCGGGTTAAAATTGAAAAAAGATGTTACATAAAAATAGTTTGTAAGATTTTCTAACAGCATATATGCAAAGTATTTTGATTTATTTGAAAATAATTGAAAATAGATTTTTCAAGGACGGTGTCGAGGTCACGGGTCGGTGTCGTTTTTCGAAATTTGTTAACTTAATATAATAGAAGATGTTTCGTTTTAAATTAAGAAATGTTAAAATTATTAAGTTAAAAACATTTGATTTTAATGACACTTAAAATTAGACACAATATTATAGGTAACGAACTAAAAATTGAAAAAACAACAATAAATAATAAAAAATAATAATAAAAAATTGAAAAAATCAAAAAATTCTTAAAAAATTGCAAAATAACCCTTTTTCGGGTTAAAATTGAAAAAAGATGTTACATAAAAATAGTTTGTAAGATTTTCTAACAGCATATATGCAAAGTATTTTGATTTATTTGAAAATAATTGAAAATAGATTTTTCAAGGACGGTGTCGAGGTCACGGGTCGGTGTCGTTTTTCGAAATTTGTTAACTTAATATAATAGAAGATGTTTCGTTTTAAATTAAGAAATGTTAAAATTATTAAGTTAAAAACATTTGATTTTAATGACACTTAAAATTAGACACAATATTATAGGTAACTAACTAAAAATTGAAAAAACAACAATAAATAATAAAAAATAATAATAAAAAATTGAAAAAATCAAAAAATTTTTAAAAAATTGCAAAATAACCCTTTTTCGGGTTAAAATTGAAAAAAGATGTTACATAAAAATAGTTTGTAAGATTTTCTAACAGCATATATGCAAAGTATTTTGATTTATTTGAAAATAATTGAAAATAGATTTTTCAAGGACGGTGTCGAGGTCACGGGGTCGGTGTCGTTTTTCGAAATTTGTTAACTTAATATAATAGAAGATGTTTCGTTTTAAATTAAGAAATGTTAAAATTATTAAGTTAAAAACATTTGATTTTAATGACACTTAAAATTAGACACAATATTATAGGTAACTAACTAAAAATTGAAAAAACAACAATAAATAATAAAAAATAATAATAAAAAATTGAAAAAATCAAAAAATTCTTAAAAAATTGCAAAATAACCCTTTTTCGGGTTAAAATTGAAAAAAGATGTTACATAAAAAAAGTTTGTAAGATTTTCTAACAGCATATATGCAAAGTATTTTGATTTATTTGAAAATAATTGAAAATAGATTTTTCAAGGACGGTGTCGAGGTCACAGGGTCGGTGTCGTTTTTCGAAATTTGTTAACTTAATATAATAGAAGATGTTTCGTTTTAAATTAAGAAATGTTAAAATTATTAAGTTAAAAACATTTGATTTTAATGACACTTAAAATTAGACACAATATTATAGGTTACTAACTAAAAATTGAAAAAACAACAATAAATAATAAAAAATAATAATAAAAAATTGAAAAAATCAAAAAATTCTTAAAAAATTGCAAAATAACCCTTTTTCGGGTTAAAATTGAAAAAAGATGTTACATAAAAATAGTTTGTAAGATTTTCTAACAGCATATATGCAAAGTATTTTGATTTATTTGAAAATAATTGAAAATAGATTTTTCAAGGACGGTGTCGAGGTCACGGGGTCGGTGTCGTTTTTCGAAATTTGTTAACTTAATATAATAGAAGATGTTTCGTTTTAAATTAAGAAATGTTAAAATTATTAAGTTAAAAACATTTGATTTTAATGACACTTAAAATTAGACACAATATTATAGGTAACTAACTAAAAATTGAAAAAACAACAATAAATAATAAAAAATAATAATAAAAAATTGAAAAAATCAAAAAATTCTTAAAAAATTGCAAAATAACCCTTTTTCGGGTTAAAATTGAAAAAAGATGTTACATAAAAATAGTTTGTAAGATTTTCTAACAGCATATATGCAAAGTATTTTGATTTATTTGAAAATAATTGAAAATAGATTTTTCAAGGACGGTGTCGAGGTCACGGGGTCGGTGTCGTTTTTCGAAATTTGTTAACTTAATATAATAGAAGATGTTTCGTTTTAAATTAAGAAATGTTAAAATTATTAAGTTAAAAACATTTGATTTTAATGACACTTAAAATTAGACACAATATTATAGGTTACTAACTAAAAATTGAAAAAACAACAATAAATAATAAAAAATAATAATAAAAAATTGAAAAAATCAAAAAATTCTTAAAAAATTGCAAAATAACCCTTTTTCGGGTTAAAATTGAAAAAAGATGTTACATAAAAATAGTTTGTAAGATTTTCTAACAGCATATATGCAAAGTATTTTGATTTATTTGAAAATAATTGAAAATAGATTTTTCAAGGACGGTGTCGAGGTCACAGGGTCGGTGTCGTTTTTCGAAATTTGTTAACTTAATATAATAGAAGATGTTTCGTTTTAAATTAAGAAATGTTAAAATTATTAAGTTAAAAACATTTGATTTTAATGACACTTAAAATTAGACACAATATTATAGGTTACTAACTAAAAATTGAAAAAACAACAATAAATAATAAAAAATAATAATAAAAAATTGAAAAAATCAAAAAATTCTTAAAAAATTGCAAAATAACCCTTTTTCGGGTTAAAATTGAAAAAAGATGTTACATAAAAATAGTTTGTAAGATTTTCTAACAGCATATATGCAAAGTATTTTGATTTATTTGAAAATAATTGAAAATAGATTTTTCAAGGACGGTGTCGAGGTCACGGGGTCGGTGTCGTTTTTCGAAATTTGTTAACTTAATATAATAGAAGATGTTTCGTTTTAAATTAAGAAATGTTAAAATTATTAAGTTAAAAACATTTGATTTTAATGACACTTAAAATTAGACACAATATTATAGGTAACTAACTAAAAATTGAAAAAACAACAATAAATAATAAAAAATAATAATAAAAAATTGAAAAAATCAAAAAATTCTTAAAAAATTGCAAAATAACCCTTTTTCGGGTTAAAATTGAAAAAAGATGTTACATAAAAATAGTTTGTAAGATTTTCTAACAGCATATATGCAAAGTATTTTGATTTATTTGAAAATAATTGAAAATAGATTTTTCAAGGACGGTGTCGAGGTCACAGGGTCGGTGTCGTTTTTCGAAATTTGTTAACTTAATATAATAGAAGATGTTTCGTTTTAAATTAAGAAATGTTAAAATTATTAAGTTAAAAACATTTGATTTTAATGACACTTAAAATTAGACACAATATTATAGGTAACTAACTAAAAATTGAAAAAACAACAATAAATAATAAAAAATAATAATAAAAAATTGAAAAAATAAAAAATCAAAAATTTTTAAAAAATTGCAAAATAACCCTTTTTCGGGTTAAAATTGAAAAAAGATGTTACATAAAAATAGTTTGTAAGATTTTCTAACAGCATATATGCAAAGTATTTTGATTTATTTGAAAATAATTGAAAATAGATTTTTCAAGGACGGTGTCGAGGTCACGGGGTCGGTGTCGTTTTTCGAAATTTGTTAACTTAATATAATAGAAGATGTTTCGTTTTAAATTAAGAAATGTTAAAATTATTAAGTTAAAAACATTTGATTTTAATGACACTTAAAATTAGACACAATATTATAGGTAACTAACTAAAAATTGAAAAAACAACAATAAATAATAAAAAATAATAATAAAAAATTGAAAAAATCAAAAAATTCTTAAAAAATTGCAAAATAACCCTTTTTCGGGTTAAAATTGAAAAAAGATGTTACATAAAAATAGTTTGTAAGATTTTCTAACAGCATATATGCAAAGTATTTTGATTTATTTGAAAATAATTGAAAATAGATTTTTCAAGGACGGTGTCGAGGTCACAGGGTCGGTGTCGTTTTTCGAAATTTGTTAACTTAATATAATAGAAGATGTTTCGTTTTAAATTAAGAAATGTTAAAATTATTAAGTTAAAAACATTTGATTTTAATGACACTTAAAATTAGACACAATATTATAGGTTACTAACTAAAAATTGAAAAAACAACAATAAATAATAAAAAATAATAATAAAAAATTGAAAAAATCAAAAAATTCTTAAAAAATTGCAAAATAACCCTTTTTCGGGTTAAAATTGAAAAAAGATGTTACATAAAAATAGTTTGTAAGATTTTCTAACAGCATATATGCAAAGTATTTTGATTTATTTGAAAATAATTGAAAATAGATTTTTCAAGGACGGTGTCGAGGTCACGGGTCGGTGTCGTTTTTCGAAATTTGTTAACTTAATATAATAGAAGATGTTTCGTTTTAAATTAAGAAATGTTAAAATTATTAAGTTAAAAACATTTGATTTTAATGACACTTAAAATTAGACACAATATTATAGGTAACTAACTAAAAATTGAAAAAACAACAATAAATAATAAAAAATAATAATAAAAAATTGAAAAAATCAAAAAATTCTTAAAAAATTGCAAAATAACCCTTTTTCGGGTTAAAATTGAAAAAAGATGTTACATAAAAATAGTTTGTAAGATTTTCTAACAGCATATATGCAAAGTATTTTGATTTATTTGAAAATAATTGAAAATAGATTTTTCAAGGACGGTGTCGAGGTCACGGGGTCGGTGTCGTTTTTCGAAATTTGTTAACTTAATATAATAGAAGATGTTTCGTTTTAAATTAAGAAATGTTAAAATTATTAAGTTAAAAACATTTGATTTTAATGACACTTAAAATTAGACACAATATTATAGGTAACTAACTAAAAATTGAAAAAACAACAATAAATAATAAAAAATAATAATAAAAAATTGAAAAAATCAAAAAATTCTTAAAAAATTGCAAAATAACCCTTTTTCGGGTTAAAATTGAAAAAAGATGTTACATAAAAATAGTTTGTAAGATTTTCTAACAGCATATATGCAAAGTATTTTGATTTATTTGAAAATAATTGAAAATAGATTTTTCAAGGACGGTGTCGAGGTCACGGGGTCGGTGTCGTTTTTCGAAATTTGTTAACTTAATATAATAGAAGATGTTTCGTTTTAAATTAAGAAATGTTAAAATTATTAAGTTAAAAACATTTGATTTTAATGACACTTAAAATTAGACACAATATTATAGGTAACTAACTAAAAATTGAAAAAACAACAATAAATAATAAAAAATAATAATAAAAAATTGAAAAAATCAAAAAATTCTTAAAAAATTGCAAAATAACCCTTTTTCGGGTTAAAATTGAAAAAAGATGTTACATAAAAAAAGTTTGTAAGATTCTCTAACAGCATATATGCAAAGTATTTTGATTTATTTGAAAATAATTGAAAATAGATTTTTCAAGGACGGTGTCGAGGTCACAGGGTCGGTGTCGTTTTTCGAAATTTGTTAACTTAATATAATAGAAGATGTTTCGTTTTAAATTAAGAAATGTTAAAATTATTAAGTTAAAAACATTTGATTTTAATGACACTTAAAATTAGACACAATATTATAGGTTACTAACTAAAAATTGAAAAAACAACAATAAATAATAAAAAATAATAATAAAAAATTGAAAAAATCAAAAAATTTTAAAAAATTGCAAAATAACCCTTTTTCGGGTTAAAATTGAAAAAAGATGTTACATAAAAATAGTTTGTAAGATTTTCTAACAGCATATATGCAAAGTATTTTGATTTATTTGAAAATAATTGAAAATAGATTTTTCAAGGACGGTGTCGAGGTCACAGGGTCGGTGTCGTTTTTCGAAATTTGTTAACTTAATATAATAGAAGATGTTTCGTTTTAAATTAAGAAATGTTAAAATTATTAAGTTAAAAACATTTGATTTTAATGACACTTAAAATTAGACACAATATTATAGGTAACTAACTAAAAATTGAAAAAACAACAATAAATAATAAAAAATAATAATAAAAAATTGAAAAAATCAAAAAATTCTTAAAAAATTGCAAAATAACCCTTTTTCGGGTTAAAATTGAAAAAAGATGTTACATAAAAATAGTTTGTAAGATTTTCTAACAGCATATATGCAAAGTATTTTGATTTATTTGAAAATAATTGAAAATAGATTTTTCAAGGACGGTGTCGAGGTCACGGGGTCGGTGTCGTTTTTCGAAATTTGTTAACTTAATATAATAGAAGATGTTTCGTTTTAAATTAAGAAATGTTAAAATTATTAAGTTAAAAACATTTGATTTTAATGACACTTAAAATTAGACACAATATTATAGGTAACTAACTAAAAATTGAAAAAACAACAATAAATAATAAAAAATAATAATAAAAAATTGAAAAAATCAAAAAATTCTTAAAAAATTGCAAAATAACCCTTTTTCGGGTTAAAATTGAAAAAAGATGTTACATAAAAATAGTTTGTAAGATTTTCTAACAGCATATATGCAAAGTATTTTGATTTATTTGAAAATAATTGAAAATAGATTTTTCAAGGACGGTGTCGAGGTCACAGGGTCGGTGTCGTTTTTCGAAATTTGTTAACTTAATATAATAGAAGATGTTTCGTTTTAAATTAAGAAGTGTTAAAATTATTAAGTTAAAAACATTTGATTTTAATGACACTTAAAATTAGACACAATATTATAGGTTACTAACTAAAAATTGAAAAAACAACAATAAATAATAAAAAATAATAATAAAAAATTGAAAAAATCAAAAAATTTTTAAAAAATTGCAAAATAACCCTTTTTCGGGTTAAAATTGAAAAAAGATGTTACATAAAAATAGTTTGTAAGATTTTCTAACAGCATATATGCAAAGTATTTTGATTTATTTGAAAATAATTGAAAATAGATTTTTCAAGGACGGTGTCGAGGTCACGGGGTCGGTGTCGTTTTTCGAAATTTGTTAACTTAATATAATAGAAGATGTTTCGTTTTAAATTAAGAAATGTTAAAATTATTAAGTTAAAAACATTTGATTTTAATGACACTTAAAATTAGACACAATATTATAGGTAACTAACTAAAAATTGAAAAAACAACAATAAATAATAAAAAATAATAATAAAAAATTGAAAAAATCAAAAAATTCTTAAAAAATTGCAAAATAACCCTTTTTCGGGTTAAAATTGAAAAAAGATGTTACATAAAAATAGTTTGTAAGATTTTCTAACAGCATATATGCAAAGTATTTTGATTTATTTGAAAATAATTGAAAATAGATTTTTCAAGGACGGTGTCGAGGTCACAGGGTCGGTGTCGTTTTTCGAAATTTGTTAACTTAATATAATAGAAGATGTTTCGTTTTAAATTAAGAAATGTTAAAATTATTAAGTTAAAAACATTTGATTTTAATGACACTTAAAATTAGACACAATATTATAGGTAACTAACTAAAAATTGAAAAAACAACAATAAATAATAAAAAATAATAATAAAAAATAAAAAAAATTAAAAAATCAAAAATTTTTTAAAAAATTGCAAAATAACCCTTTTTCGGGTTAAAATTGAAAAAAGATGTTACATAAAAATAGTTTGTAAGATTTTCTAACAGCATATATGCAAAGTATTTTGATTTATTTGAAAATAATTGAAAATAGATTTTTCAAGGACGGTGTCGAGGTCACGGGGTCGGTGTCGTTTTTCGAAATTTGTTAACTTAATATAATAGAAGATGTTTCGTTTTAAATTAAGAAATGTTAAAATTATTAAGTTAAAAACATTTGATTTTAATGACACTTAAAATTAGACACAATTTTATAGGTAACGAACTAAAAATTGAAAAAACAACAATAAATAATAAAAAATAATAATAAAAAATTGAAAAAATCAAAAAATTCTTAAAAAATTGCAAAATAACCCTTTTTCGGGTTAAAATTGAAAAAAGATGTTACATAAAAATAGTTTGTAAGATTTTCTAACAGCATATATGCAAAGTATTTTGATTTATTTGAAAATAATTGAAAATAGATTTTTCAAGGACGGTGTCGAGGTCACAGGGTCGGTGTCGTTTTTCGAAATTTGTTAACTTAATATAATAGAAGATGTTTCGTTTTAAATTAAGAAACGTTAAAATTATTAAGTTAAAAACATTTGATTTTAATGACACTTAAAATTAGACACAATATTATAGGTTACTAACTAAAAATTGAAAAAACAACAATAAATAATAAAAAATAATAATAAAAAATTGAAAAAATCAAAAAATTCTTAAAAAATTGCAAAATAACCCTTTTTCGGGTTAAAATTGAAAAAAGATGTTACATAAAAATAGTTTGTAAGATTTTCTAACAGCATATATGCAAAGTATTTTGATTTATTTGAAAATAATTGAAAATAGATTTTTCAAGGACGGTGTCGAGGTCACGGGTCGGTGTCGTTTTTCGAAATTTGTTAACTTAATATAATAGAAGATGTTTCGTTTTAAATTAAGAAATGTTAAAATTATTAAGTTAAAAACATTTGATTTTAATGACACTTAAAATTAGACACAATATTATAGGTAACGAACTAAAAATTGAAAAAACAACAATAAATAATAAAAAATAATAATAAAAAATTGAAAAAATCAAAAAATTCTTAAAAAATTGCAAAATAACCCTTTTTCGGGTTAAAATTGAAAAAAGATGTTACATAAAAATAGTTTGTAAGATTTTCTAACAGCATATATGCAAAGTATTTTGATTTATTTGAAAATAATTGAAAATAGATTTTTCAAGGACGGTGTCGAGGTCACAGGGTCGGTGTCGTTTTTCGAAATTTGTTAACTTAATATAATAGAAGATGTTTCGTTTTAAATTAAGAAATGTTAAAATTATTAAGTTAAAAACATTTGATTTTAATGACACTTAAAATTAGAAACAATATTATAGGTAACTAACTAAAAATTGAAAAAACAACAATAAATAATAAAAAATAATAATAAAAAATTGAAAAAATCAAAAAATTCTTAAAAAATTGCAAAATAACCCTTTTTCGGGTTAAAATTGAAAAAAGATGTTACATAAAAAAAGTTTGTAAGATTCTCTAACAGCATATATGCAAAGTATTTTGATTTATTTGAAAATAATTGAAAATAGATTTTTCAAGGACGGTGTCGAGGTCACAGGGTCGGTGTCGTTTTTCGAAATTTGTTAACTTAATATAATAGAAGATGTTTCGTTTTAAATTAAGAAATGTTAAAATTATTAAGTTAAAAACATTTGATTTTAATGACACTTAAAATTAGACACAATATTATAGGTAACTAACTAAAAATTGAAAAAACAACAATAAATAATAAAAAATAATAATAAAAAATTGAAAAAATCAAAAAATTCTTAAAAAATTGCAAAATAACCCTTTTTCGGGTTAAAATTGAAAAAAGATGTTACATAAAAAAAGTTTGTAAGATTCTCTAACAGCATATATGCAAAGTATTTTGATTTATTTGAAAATAATTGAAAATAGATTTTTCAAGGACGGTGTCGAGGTCACGGGGTCGGTGTCGTTTTTCGAAATTTGTTAACTTAATATAATAGAAGATGTTTCGTTTTAAATTAAGAAATGTTAAAATTATTAAGTTAAAAACATTTGATTTTAATGACACTTAAAATTAGACACAATATTATAGGTTACTAACTAAAAATTGAAAAAACAACAATAAATAATAAAAAATAATAAAAAATTGAAAAAATCAAAAAATTTTTAAAAAATTGCAAAATAACCCTTTTTCGGGTTAAAATTGAAAAAAGATGTTACATAAAAATAGTTTGTAAGATTTTCTAACAGCATATATGCAAAGTATTTTGATTTATTTGAAAATAATTGAAAATAGATTTTTCAAGGACGGTGTCGAGGTCACAGGGTCGGTGTCGTTTTTCGAAATTTGTTAACTTAATATAATAGAAGATGTTTCGTTTTAAATTAAGAAATGTTAAAATTATTAAGTTAAAAACATTTGATTTTAATGACACTTAAAATTAGACACAATATTATAGGTAACTAACTAAAAATTGAAAAAACAACAATAAATAATAAAAAATAATAATAAAAAATTGAAAAAATCAAAAAATTCTTAAAAAATTGCAAAATAACCCTTTTTCGGGTTAAAATTGAAAAAAGATGTTACATAAAAATAGTTTGTAAGATTTTCTAACAGCATATATGCAAAGTATTTTGATTTATTTGAAAATAATTGAAAATAGATTTTTCAAGGACGGTGTCGAGGTCACGGGGTCGGTGTCGTTTTTCGAAATTTGTTAACTTAATATAATAGAAGATGTTTCGTTTTAAATTAAGAAATGTTAAAATTATTAAGTTAAAAACATTTGATTTTAATGACACTTAAAATTAGACACAATATTATAGGTAACTAACTAAAAATTGAAAAAACAACAATAAATAATAAAAAATAATAATAAAAAATTGAAAAAATCAAAAAATTCTTAAAAAATTGCAAAATAACCCTTTTTCGGGTTAAAATTGAAAAAAGATGTTACATAAAAATAGTTTGTAAGATTTTCTAACAGCATATATGCAAAGTATTTTGATTTATTTGAAAATAATTGAAAATAGATTTTTCAAGGACGGTGTCGAGGTCACAGGGTCGGTGTCGTTTTTCGAAATTTGTTAACTTAATATAATAGAAGATGTTTCGTTTTAAATTAAGAAATGTTAAAATTATTAAGTTAAAAACATTTGATTTTAATGACACTTAAAATTAGACACAATATTATAGGTTACTAACTAAAAATTGAAAAAACAACAATAAATAATAAAAAATAATAATAAAAAATTGAAAAAATCAAAAAATTCTTAAAAAATTGCAAAATAACCCTTTTTCGGGTTAAAATTGAAAAAAGATGTTACATAAAAATAGTTTGTAAGATTTTCTAACAGCATATATGCAAAGTATTTTGATTTATTTGAAAATAATTGAAAATAGATTTTTCAAGGACGGTGTCGAGGTCACGGGGTCGGTGTCGTTTTTCGAAATTTGTTAACTTAATATAATAGAAGATGTTTCGTTTTAAATTAAGAAATGTTAAAATTATTAAGTTAAAAACATTTGATTTTAATGACACTTAAAATTAGACACAATATTATAGGTAACTAACTAAAAATTGAAAAAACAACAATAAATAATAAAAAATAATAATAAAAAATTGAAAAAATCAAAAAATTCTTAAAAAATTGCAAAATAACCCTTTTTCGGGTTAAAATTGAAAAAAGATGTTACATAAAAATAGTTTGTAAGATTTTCTAACAGCATATATGCAAAGTATTTTGATTTATTTGAAAATAATTGAAAATAGATTTTTCAAGGACGGTGTCGAGGTCACAGGGTCGGTGTCGTTTTTCGAAATTTGTTAACTTAATATAATAGAAGATGTTTCGTTTTAAATTAAGAAATGTTAAAATTATTAAGTTAAAAACATTTGATTTTAATGACACTTAAAATTAGACACAATATTATAGATAACGAACTAAAAATTGAAAAAACAACAATAAATAAAAAATAATAAAAAATAATAATAAAAAATTGAAAAAATCAAAAATTTTTTAAAAAATTGCAAAATAACCCTTTTTCGGGTTAAAATTGAAAAAAGATGTTACATAAAAATAGTTTGTAAGATTTTCTAACAGCATATATGCAAAGTATTTTGATTTATTTGAAAATAATTGAAAATAGATTTTTCAAGGACGGTGTCGAGGTCACGGGGTCGGTGTCGTTTTTCGAAATTTGTTAACTTAATATAATAGAAGATGTTTCGTTTTAAATTAAGAAATGTTAAAATTATTAAGTTAAAAACATTTGATTTTAATGACACTTAAAATTAGACACAATATTATAGGTAACTAACTAAAAATTGAAAAAACAACAATAAATAATAAAAAATAATAATAAAAAATTGAAAAAATCAAAAAATTCTTAAAAAATTGCAAAATAACCCTTTTTCGGGTTAAAATTGAAAAAAGATGTTACATAAAAATAGTTTGTAAGATTTTCTAACAGCATATATGCAAAGTATTTTGATTTATTTGAAAATAATTGAAAATAGATTTTTCAAGGACGGTGTCGAGGTCACAGGGTCGGTGTCGTTTTTCGAAATTTGTTAACTTAATATAATAGAAGATGTTTCGTTTTAAATTAAGAAATGTTAAAATTATTAAGTTAAAAACATTTGATTTTAATGACACTTAAAATTAGACACAATATTATAGGTTACTAACTAAAAATTGAAAAAACAACAATAAATAATAAAAAATAATAATAAAAAATTGAAAAAATCAAAAAATTCTTAAAAAATTGCAAAATAACCCTTTTTCGGGTTAAAATTGAAAAAAGATGTTACATAAAAATAGTTTGTAAGATTTTCTAACAGCATATATGCAAAGTATTTTGATTTATTTGAAAATAATTGAAAATAGATTTTTCAAGGACGGTGTCGAGGTCACGGGGTCGGTGTCGTTTTTCGAAATTTGTTAACTTAATATAATAGAAGATGTTTCGTTTTAAATTAAGAAATGTTAAAATTATTAAGTTAAAAACATTTGATTTTAATGACACTTAAAATTAGACACAATATTATAGGTAACTAACTAAAAATTGAAAAAACAACAATAAATAATAAAAAATAATAATAAAAAATTGAAAAAATCAAAAAATTCTTAAAAAATTGCAAAATAACCCTTTTTCGGGTTAAAATTGAAAAAAGATGTTACATAAAAATAGTTTGTAAGATTTTCTAACAGCATATATGCAAAGTATTTTGATTTATTTGAAAATAATTGAAAATAGATTTTTCAAGGACGGTGTCGAGGTCACGGGGTCGGTGTCGTTTTTCGAAATTTGTTAACTTAATATAATAGAAGATGTTTCGTTTTAAATTAAGAAATGTTAAAATTATTAAGTTAAAAACATTTGATTTTAAAGACACTTAAAATTAGACACAATATTATAGGTTACTAACTAAATATTGAAAAAACAACAATAAATAATAAAAAATTGAAAAAATCAAAAAATTTTTAAAAAATTGCAAAATAACCCTTTGTCGGGTTAAAATTGAAAAAAGATGTTATATAAAAATAGTTTGTAAGATTTTCTAACAGCATATATGCAAAGTATTTTGATTTATTTGAAAATAATTGAAAATAGATTTTTCAAGGACGGTGTCGAGGTCACAGGGTCGGTGTCGTTTTTCGAAATTTGTTAACTTAATATAATAGAAGATGTTTCGTTTTAAATTAAGAAATGTTAAAATTATTAAGTTAAAAACATTTGATTTTAATGACACTTAAAATTAGACACAATATTATAGGTAACGAACTAAAAATTGAAAAAACAACAATAAATAATAAAAAATAATAATAAAAAATTGAAAAAATCAAAAAATTCTTAAAAAATTGCAAAATAACCCTTTTTCGGGTTAAAATTGAAAAAAGATGTTACATAAAAATAGTTTGTAAGATTTTCTAACAGCATATATGCAAAGTATTTTGATTTATTTGAAAATAATTGAAAATAGATTTTTCAAGGACGGTGTCGAGGTCACGGGTTCGGTGTCGTTTTTCGAAATTTGTTAACTTAATATAATAGAAGATGTTTCGTTTTAAATTAAGAAATGTTAAAATTATTAAGTTAAAAACATTTGATTTTAATGACACTTAAAATTAGACACAATATTATAGGTAACTAACTAAAAATTGAAAAAACAACAATAAATAATAAAAAATAATAATAAAAAATTGAAAAAATCAAAAAATTCTTAAAAAATTGCAAAATAACCCTTTTTCGGGTTAAAATTGAAAAAAGATGTTACATAAAAATAGTTTGTAAGATTTTCTAACAGCATATATGCAAAGTATTTTGATTTATTTGAAAATAATTGAAAATAGATTTTTCAAGGACGGTGTCGAGGTCACAGGGTCGGTGTCGTTTTTCGAAATTTGTTAACTTAATATAATAGAAGATGTTTCGTTTTAAATTAAGAAACGTTAAAATTATTAAGTTAAAAACATTTGATTTTAATGACACTTAAAATTAGACACCATATTATAGGTTACTAACTAAAAATTGAAAAAACAACAATAAATAATAAAAAATAATAATAAAAAATTGAAAAAATCAAAAAATTTTTAAAAAATTGAAAAAAACCCTTTCTCGGGTTAAAATTGAAAAAAGATGTTACATAAAAATAGTTTGTAAGATTTTCTAACAGCATATATGCAAAGTATTTTGATTTATTTGAAAATAATTGAAAATAGATTTTTCAAGGACGGTGTCGAGGTCACAGGGTCGGTGTCGTTTTTCGAAATTTGTTAACTTAATATAATAGAAGATGTTTCGTTTTAAATTAAGAAACGTTAAAATTATTAAGTTAAAAACATTTGATTTTAATGACACTTAAAATTAGATACAATATTATAGGTTACTAACTAAAAATTGAAAAAACAACAATAATAACAATAATAATAGATTTTTCAAGGACGGTGTCGAGGTCACGGGGTCGGTGTCGTTTTTCGAAATTTGTTAACTTAATATAATAGAAGATGTTTCGTTTTAAATTAAGAAATGTTAAAATTATTAAGTTAAAAACATTTGATTTTAATGACACTTAAAATTAGAAACAATATTATAGGTAACTAACTAAAAATTGAAAAAACAACAATAAATAATAAAAAATAATAATAAAAAATTGAAAAAATTAAAAAATTCTTAAAAAATTGCAAAATAACCCTTTTTCGGGTTAAAATTGAAAAAAGATGTTACATAAAAAAAGTTTGTAAGATTCTCTAACAGCATATATGCAAAGTATTTTGATTTATTTGAAAATAATTGAAAATAGATTTTTCAAGGACGGTGTCGAGGTCACAGGGTCGGTGTCGTTTTTCGAAATTTGTTAACTTAATATAATAGAAGATGTTTCGTTTTAAATTAAGAAACGTTAAAATTATTAAGTTAAAAACATTTGATTTTCAAGACACTTAAAATTAGACACAATATTATAGGTTACTAACTAAAAATTGAAAAAACAACAATAAATAATAAAAAATAATAATAAAAAATTGAAAAAATCAAAAAATTCTTAAAAAATTGCAAAATAACCCTTTTTCGGGTTAAAATTGAAAAAAGATGTTACATAAAAATAGTTTGTAAGATTTTCTAACAGCATATATGCAAAGTATTTTGATTTATTTGAAAATAATTGAAAATAGATTTTTCAAGGACGGTGTCGAGGTCACGGGGTCGGTGTCGTTTTTCGAAATTTGTTAACTTAATATAATAGAAGATGTTTCGTTTTAAATTAAGAAATGTTAAAATTATTAAGTTAAAAACATTTGATTTTAATGACACTTAAAATTAGACACAATATTATAGGTAACGAACTAAAAATTGAAAAAACAACAATAAATAATAAAAAATAATAATAAAAAATTGAAAAAATCAAAAAATTCTTAAAAAATTGCAAAATAACCCTTTTTCGGGTTAAAATTGAAAAAAGATGTTACATAAAAATAGTTTGTAAGATTTTCTAACAGCATATATGCAAAGTATTTTGATTTATTTGAAAATAATTGAAAATAGATTTTTCAAGGACGGTGTCGAGGTCACAGGGTCGGTGTCGTTTTTCGAAATTTGTTAACTTAATATAATAGAAGATGTTTCGTTTTAAATTAAGAAATGTTAAAATTATTAAGTTAAAAACATTTGATTTTAATGACACTTAAAATTAGACACAATATTATAGATAACGAACTAAAAATTGAAAAAACAACAATAAATAATAAAAAATAATAATAAAAAATAATAATAAAAAATTAAAAAAATCAAAATTTTTTAAAAAATTGCAAAATAACCCTTTTTCGGGTTAAAATTGAAAAAAGATGTTACATAAAAAAAGTTTGTAAGATTTTCTAACAGCATATAGGCAAAGTATTTTGATTTATTTGAAAATAATTGAAAATAGATTTTTCAAGGACGGTGTCGAGGTCACGGGGTCGGTGTCGTTTTTCGAAATTTGTTAACTTAATATAATAGAAGATGTTTCGTTTTAAATTAAGAAATGTTAAAATTATTAAGTTAAAAACATTTGATTTTAATGACACTTAAAATTAGAAACAATATTATAGGTAACTAACTAAAAATTGAAAAAACAACAATAAATAATAAAAAATAATAATAAAAAATTGAAAAAATTAAAAAATTCTTAAAAAATTGCAAAATAACCCTTTTTCGGGTTAAAATTGAAAAAAGATGTTACATAAAAATAGTTTGTAAGATTTTCTAACAGCATATATGCAAAGTATTTTGATTTATTTGAAAATAATTGAAAATAGATTTTTCAAGGACGGTGTCGAGGTCACAGGGTCGGTGTCGTTTTTCGAAATTTGTTAACTTAATATAATAGAAGATGTTTCGTTTTAAATTAAGAAATGTTAAAATTATTAAGTTAAAAACATTTGATTTTAATGACACTTAAAATTAGACACAATATTATAGGTTACTAACTAAAAATTGAAAAAACAACAATAAATAATAAAAAATAATAATAAAAAATTGAAAAAATCAAAAAATTCTTAAAAAATTGCAAAATAACCCTTTTTCGGGTTAAAATTGAAAAAAGATGTTACATAAAAATAGTTTGTAAGATTTTCTAACAGCATATATGCAAAGTATTTTGATTTATTTGAAAATAATTGAAAATAGATTTTTCAAGGACGGTGTCGAGGTCACGGGGTCGGTGTCGTTTTTCGAAATTTGTTAACTTAATATAATAGAAGATGTTTCGTTTTAAATTAAGAA
Source organism: Leptopilina boulardi (assembly GCF_019393585.1). Lineage (NCBI taxonomy): Eukaryota > Metazoa > Arthropoda > Insecta > Hymenoptera > Figitidae > Leptopilina > Leptopilina boulardi. The sequence continues at coordinate 7,884 of NW_026137751.1, read as the reverse complement.
ATGTTAAAATTATTAAGTTAAAAACATTTGATTTTAATGACACTTAAAATTAGACACAATATTATAGGTAACGAACTAAAAATTGAAAAAACAACAATAAATAATAAAAAATAATAATAAAAAATTGAAAAAATCAAAAAATTCTTAAAAAATTGCAAAATAACCCTTTTTCGGGTTAAAATTGAAAAAAGATGTTACATAAAAATAGTTTGTAAGATTTTCTAACAGCATATATGCAAAGTATTTTGATTTATTTGAAAATAATTGAAAATAGATTTTTCAAGGACGGTGTCGAGGTCACGGGGTCGGTGTCGTTTTTCGAAATTTGTTAACTTAATATAATAGAAGATGTTTCGTTTTAAATTAAGAAATGTTAAAATTATTAAGTTAAAAACATTTGATTTTAATGACACTTAAAATTAGACACAATATTATAGGTAACGAACTAAAAATTGAAAAAACAACAATAAATAATAAAAAATAATAATAAAAAATTGAAAAAATCAAAAAATTCTTAAAAAATTGCAAAATAACCCTTTTTCGGGTTAAAATTGAAAAAAGATGTTACATAAAAATAGTTTGTAAGATTTTCTAACAGCATATATGCAAAGTATTTTGATTTATTTGAAAATAATTGAAAATAGATTTTTCAAGGACGGTGTCGAGGTCACAGGGTCGGTGTCGTTTTTCGAAATTTGTTAACTTAATATAATAGAAGATGTTTCGTTTTAAATTAAGAAATGTTAAAATTATTAAGTTAAAAACATTTGATTTTAATGACACTTAAAATTAGACACAATATTATAGGTAACTAACTAAAAATTGAAAAAACAACAATAAATAATAAAAAATAATAATAAAAAATTGAAAAAATCAAAAAATTCTTAAAAAATTGCAAAATAACCCTTTTTCGGGTTAAAATTGAAAAAAGATGTTACATAAAAATAGTTTGTAAGATTTTCTAACAGCATATATGCAAAGTATTTTGATTTATTTGAAAATAATTGAAAATAGATTTTTCAAGGACGGTGTCGAGGTCACGGGGTCGGTGTCGTTTTTCGAAATTTGTTAACTTAATATAATAGAAGATGTTTCGTTTTAAATTAAGAAATGTTAAAATTATTAAGTTAAAAACATTTGATTTTAATGACACTTAAAATTAGACACAATATTATAGGTTACTAATTAAAAATTGAAAAAACAACAATAAATAATAAAAAATAATAATAAAAAATTGAAAAAATCAAAAAATTTTTAAAAAATTGCAAAATAACCCTTTTTCGGGTTAAAATTGAAAAAAGATGTTACATAAAAATAGTTTGTAAGATTTTCTAACAGCATATATGCAAAGTATTTTGATTTATTTGAAAATAATTGAAAATAGATTTTTCAAGGACGGTGTCGAGGTCACAGGGTCGGTGTCGTTTTTCGAAATTTGTTAACTTAATATAATAGAAGATGTTTCGTTTTAAATTAAGAAACGTTAAAATTATTAAGTTAAAAACATTTGATTTTAATGACACTTAAAATTAGACACAATATTATAGGTAACGAACTAAAAATTGAAAAAACAACAATAAATAATAAAAAATAATAATAAAAAATTGAAAAAATCAAAAAATTCTTAAAAAATTGCAAAATAACCCTTTTTCGGGTTAAAATTGAAAAAAGATGTTACATAAAAATAGTTTGTAAGATTTTCTAACAGCATATATGCAAAGTATTTTGATTTATTTGAAAATAATTGAAAATAGATTTTTCAAGGACGGTGTCGAGGTCACGGGTTCGGTGTCGTTTTTCGAAATTTGTTAACTTAATATAATAGAAGATGTTTCGTTTTAAATTAAGAAATGTTAAAATTATTAAGTTAAAAACATTTGATTTTAATGACACTTAAAATTAGACACAATATTATAGGTAACTAACTAAAAATTGAAAAAACAACAATAAATAATAAAAAATAATAATAAAAAATTGAAAAAATCAAAAAATTCTTAAAAAATTGCAAAATAACCCTTTTTCGGGTTAAAATTGAAAAAAGATGTTACATAAAAATAGTTTGTAAGATTTTCTAACAGCATATATGCAAAGTATTTTGATTTATTTGAAAATAATTGAAAATAGATTTTTCAAGGACGGTGTCGAGGTCACGGGGTCGGTGTCGTTTTTCGAAATTTGTTAACTTAATATAATAGAAGATGTTTCGTTTTAAATTAAGAAATGTTAAAATTATTAAGTTAAAAACATTTGATTTTAATGACACTTAAAATTAGACACAATATTATAGGTTACTAACTAAAAATTGAAAAAACAACAATAAATAATAAAAAATAATAATAAAAAATTGAAAAAATCAAAAAATTCTTAAAAAATTGCAAAATAACCCTTTTTCGGGTTAAAATTGAAAAAAGATGTTACATAAAAATAGTTTGTAAGATTTTCTAACAGCATATATGCAAAGTATTTTGATTTATTTGAAAATAATTGAAAATAGATTTTTCAAGGACGGTGTCGAGGTCACAGGGTCGGTGTCGTTTTTCGAAATTTGTTAACTTAATATAATAGAAGATGTTTCGTTTTAAATTAAGAAATGTTAAAATTATTAAGTTAAAAACATTTGATTTTAATGACACTTAAAATTAGACACAATATTATAGGTTACTAACTAAAAATTGAAAAAACAACAATAAATAATAAAAAATAATAATAAAAAATTGAAAAAATCAAAAAATTCTTAAAAAATTGCAAAATAACCCTTTTTCGGGTTAAAATTGAAAAAAGATGTTACATAAAAATAGTTTGTAAGATTTTCTAACAGCATATATGCAAAGTATTTTGATTTATTTGAAAATAATTGAAAATAGATTTTTCAAGGACGGTGTCGAGGTCACGGGGTCGGTGTCGTTTTTCGAAATTTGTTAACTTAATATAATAGAAGATGTTTCGTTTTAAATTAAGAAATGTTAAAATTATTAAGTTAAAAACATTTGATTTTAATGACACTTAAAATTAGACACAATATTATAGGTTACTAACTAAAAATTGAAAAAACAACAATAAATAATAAAAAATAATAATAAAAAATTGAAAAAATCAAAAAATTCTTAAAAAATTGCAAAATAACCCTTTTTCGGGTTAAAATTGAAAAAAGATGTTACATAAAAATAGTTTGTAAGATTTTCTAACAGCATATATGCAAAGTATTTTGATTTATTTGAAAATAATTGAAAATAGATTTTTCAAGGACGGTGTCGAGGTCACGGGGTCGGTGTCGTTTTTCGAAATTTGTTAACTTAATATAATAGAAGATGTTTCGTTTTAAATTAAGAAATGTTAAAATTATTAAGTTAAAAACATTTGATTTTAATGACACTTAAAATTAGACACAATATTATAGGTTACTAACTAAAAATTGAAAAAACAACAATAAATAATAAAAAATAATAATAAAAAATTGAAAAAATCAAAAAATTCTTAAAAAATTGCAAAATAACCCTTTTTCGGGTTAAAATTGAAAAAAGATGTTACATAAAAATAGTTTGTAAGATTTTCTAACAGCATATATGCAAAGTATTTTGATTTATTTGAAAATAATTGAAAATAGATTTTTCAAGGACGGTGTCGAGGTCACGGGGTCGGTGTCGTTTTTCGAAATTTGTTAACTTAATATAATAGAAGATGTTTCGTTTTAAATTAAGAAATGTTAAAATTATTAAGTTAAAAACATTTGATTTTAATGACACTTAAAATTAGACACAATATTATAGGTAACTAACTAAAAATTGAAAAAACAACAATAAATAATAAAAAATAATAATAAAAAATTGAAAAAATCAAAAAATTCTTAAAAAATTGCAAAATAACCCTTTTTCGGGTTAAAATTGAAAAAAGATGTTACATAAAAATAGTTTGTAAGATTTTCTAACAGCATATATGCAAAGTATTTTGATTTATTTGAAAATAATTGAAAATAGATTTTTCAAGGACGGTGTCGAGGTCACGGGGTCGGTGTCGTTTTTCGAAATTTGTTAACTTAATATAATAGAAGATGTTTCGTTTTAAATTAAGAAATGTTAAAATTATTAAGTTAAAAACATTTGATTTTAATGACACTTAAAATTAGACACAATATTATAGGTTACTAACTAAAAATTGAAAAAACAACAATAAATAATAAAAAATAATAATAAAAAATTGAAAAAATCAAAAAATTCTTAAAAAATTGCAAAATAACCCTTTTTCGGGTTAAAATTGAAAAAAGATGTTACATAAAAATAGTTTGTAAGATTTTCTAACAGCATATATGCAAAGTATTTTGATTTATTTGAAAATAATTGAAAATAGATTTTTCAAGGACGGTGTCGAGGTCACGGGGTCGGTGTCGTTTTTCGAAATTTGTTAACTTAATATAATAGAAGATGTTTCGTTTTAAATTAAGAAATGTTAAAATTATTAAGTTAAAAACATTTGATTTTAATGACACTTAAAATTAGACACAATATTATAGGTTACTAACTAAAAATTGAAAAAACAACAATAAATAATAAAAAATAAAAATAAAAAATTGAAAAAATCAAAAAATTCTTAAAAAATTGCAAAATAACCCTTTTTCGGGTTAAAATTGAAAAAAGATGTTACATAAAAATAGTTTGTAAGATTTTCTAACAGCATATATGCAAAGTATTTTGATTTATTTGAAAATAATTGAAAATAGATTTTTCAAGGACGGTGTCGAGGTCACAGGGTCGGTGTCGTTTTTCGAAATTTGTTAACTTAATATAATAGAAGATGTTTCGTTTTAAATTAAGAAATGTTAAAATTATTAAGTTAAAAACATTTGATTTTAATGACACTTAAAATTAGACACAATATTATAGGTTACTAACTAAAAATTGAAAAAACAACAATAAATAATAAAAAATAATAATAAAAAATTGAAAAAATCAAAAAATTCTTAAAAAATTGCAAAATAACCCTTTTTCGGGTTAAAATTGAAAAAAGATGTTACATAAAAATAGTTTGTAAGATTTTCTAACAGCATATATGCAAAGTATTTTGATTTATTTGAAAATAATTGAAAATAGATTTTTCAAGGACGGTGTCGAGGTCACGGGGTCGGTGTCGTTTTTCGAAATTTGTTAACTTAATATAATAGAAGATGTTTCGTTTTAAATTAAGAAATGTTAAAATTATTAAGTTAAAAACATTTGATTTTAATGACACTTAAAATTAGACACAATATTATAGGTTACTAACTAAAAATTGAAAAAACAACAATAAATAATAAAAAATAATAATAAAAAATTGAAAAAATCAAAAAATTCTTAAAAAATTGCAAAATAACCCTTTTTCGGGTTAAAATTGAAAAAAGATGTTACATAAAAATAGTTTGTAAGATTTTCTAACAGCATATATGCAAAGTATTTTGATTTATTTGAAAATAATTGAAAATAGATTTTTCAAGGACGGTGTCGAGGTCACGGGGTCGGTGTCGTTTTTCGAAATTTGTTAACTTAATATAATAGAAGATGTTTCGTTTTAAATTAAGAAATGTTAAAATTATTAAGTTAAAAACATTTGATTTTAATGACACTTAAAATTAGACACAATATTATAGGTTACTAACTAAAAATTGAAAAAACAACAATAAATAATAAAAAATAATAATAAAAAATTGAAAAAATCAAAAAATTCTTAAAAAATTGCAAAATAACCCTTTTTCGGGTTAAAATTGAAAAAAGATGTTACATAAAAATAGTTTGTAAGATTTTCTAACAGCATATATGCAAAGTATTTTGATTTATTTGAAAATAATTGAAAATAGATTTTTCAAGGACGGTGTCGAGGTCACGGGGTCGGTGTCGTTTTTCGAAATTTGTTAACTTAATATAATAGAAGATGTTTCGTTTTAAATTAAGAAATGTTAAAATTATTAAGTTAAAAACATTTGATTTTAATGACACTTAAAATTAGACACAATATTATAGGTAACTAACTAAAAATTGAAAAAACAACAATAAATAATAAAAAATAATAATAAAAAATTGAAAAAATCAAAAAATTCTTAAAAAATTGCAAAATAACCCTTTTTCGGGTTAAAATTGAAAAAAGATGTTACATAAAAATAGTTTGTAAGATTTTCTAACAGCATATATGCAAAGTATTTTGATTTATTTGAAAATAATTGAAAATAGATTTTTCAAGGACGGTGTCGAGGTCACGGGGTCGGTGTCGTTTTTCGAAATTTGTTAACTTAATATAATAAAGAAATTAAGAAATGTTAAAATTATTAAGTTAAAAACATTTGATTTTAATGACACTTAAAATTAGACACAATATTATAGGTAACGAACTAAAAATTGAAAAAACAACAATAAATAATAAAAAATAATAATAAAAAATTGAAAAAATCAAAAAATTCTTAACTAATTGCAAAATAACCCTTTTTCGGGTTAAAATTGAAAAAAGATGTTACATAAAAATAGTTTGTAAGATTTTCTAACAGCATATATGCAAAGTATTTTGATTTATTTGAAAATAATTGAAAATAGATTTTTCAAGGACGGTGTCGAGGTCACAGGGTCGGTGTCGTTTTTCGAAATTTGTTAACTTAATATAATAGAAGATGTTTCGTTTTAAATTAAGAAATGTTAAAATTATTAAGTTAAAAACATTTGATTTTAATGACACTTAAAATTAGACACAATATTATAGGTTACTAACTAAAAATTGAAAAAACAACAATAAATAATAAAAAATAATAATAAAAAATTGAAAAAATCAAAAAATTCTTAAAAAATTGCAAAATAACCCTTTTTCGGGTTAAAATTGAAAAAAGATGTTACATAAAAATAGTTTGTAAGATTTTCTAACAGCATATATGCAAAGTATTTTGATTTATTTGAAAATAATTGAAAATAGATTTTTCAAGGACGGTGTCGAGGTCACGGGGTCGGTGTCGTTTTTCGAAATTTGTTAACTTAATATAATAAAGAAATTAAGAAATGTTAAAATTATTAAGTTAAAAACATTTGATTTTAATGACACTTAAAATTAGACACAATATTATAGGTAACGAACTAAAAATTGAAAAAACAACAATAAATAATAAAAAATAATAATAAAAAATTGAAAAAATCAAAAAATTCTTAAAAAATTGCAAAATAACCCTTTTTCGGGTTAAAATTGAAAAAAGATGTTACATAAAAATAGTTTGTAAGATTTTCTAACAGCATATATGCAAAGTATTTTGATTTATTTGAAAATAATTGAAAATAGATTTTTCAAGGACGGTGTCGAGGTCACGGGTTCGGTGTCGTTTTTCGAAATTTGTTAACTTAATATAATAGAAGATGTTTCGTTTTAAATTAAGAAATGTTAAAATTATTAAGTTAAAAACATTTGATTTTAATGACACTTAAAATTAGACACAATATTATAGGTAACGAACTAAAAATTGAAAAAACAACAATAAATAATAAAAAATAATAATAAAAAATTGAAAAAATCAAAAAATTCTTAAAAAATTGCAAAATAACCCTTTTTCGGGTTAAAATTGAAAAAAGATGTTACATAAAAATAGTTTGTAAGATTTTCTAACAGCATATATGCAAAGTATTTTGATTTATTTGAAAATAATTGAAAATAGATTTTTCAAGGACGGTGTCGAGGTCACGGGGTCGGTGTCGTTTTTCGAAATTTGTTAACTTAATATAATAGAAGATGTTTCGTTTTAAATTAAGAAATGTTAAAATTATTAAGTTAAAAACATTTGATTTTAATGACACTTAAAATTAGAAACAATATTATAGGTAACTAACTAAAAATTGAAAAAACAACAATAAATAATAAAAAATAATAATAAAAAATTGAAAAAATCAAAAA